>NC_036855.1:22035354-22070354 GCF_002910315.2 Salvelinus sp. IW2-2015 | reverse complement strand
TGCGCATGCTCTGAGGACGCGGCTGGGAATGCCGTCTGGGCCTGCAGCCTTGCGAGGGTTAACACCGTTTAATGTTTTACTCACCTCGGCTGCAGTGAAGGAGAGCCCGCGGTTTTGGTAGCAGGCCGTGTCAGTGGCACTGTATTGTCCTCAAAGCGAGCAAAAAAGTTATTTAGTCTGTCTGGGAGCAAGACTCCTGGTCGCGACGGGGCTGGTTTTCTTTTTGTAATCCGTGATTGACTGTAGACCCTGCCACATACCTCTTGTGTCTTAGCTGTTGAATTGCGACTCTACTTTGTCTCTATACTGGCACTTAGCTTGTTTGATTGCCTTGCGGAGGGAATAGCTACACTGTTTGTATTCGGTCATGTTTCCGGTCACCTTGCCCTGGTTGAAAGCAGTGGTTTGCGCTTTCAGTTTCACGCGAATGCTGCCCTCAATCCACGTTTCTGGTTTGGAATGTTTTAATCGTTGCTTGGGTATTACGTCGCCGATGCACTTTCTAATGAACTCGCTCACCGAATCAGCGTATTCGTCAATGTTGTTGTTGGACGCAATGGGAACATATCCCAATCCACGTGATCGAAGCAGTCTTGAAGCGTGGAATCAGATTGGTCGGACCAGCGTTTAACAGACCTGAGCGCTGGAGCTTCTTGTTTTAGTTTCTGTTTGTAGGCTGGAAGCAACAAAATGGAGTCGTGGTCAGCTTTTCCGAAGGAGGCGGGGGAGGCCTTAATGCGTCGCGGAAGTTAGAATAACAATGATCCAGGGTTTTACCAGCCCTGGTAGCACAATCGATATGCTGATAGAATTTAGGGAGTTTTGTTTTCAGATTAGCCTTGTTAAATCCCCAGCTACGATGAATGCAGCCTCAGGGTGTGTGGTTTCCAGTTTACATAGAGTCAGATAAAGTTGTTCAGGGCCATCGATGTGTCTGCTTGTGGGGGAATATATACGGCTGTAATTATAATCGAAGAGTATTCCCTTGGTAGATAATGCGGTCGACATTTGAATGTGAGGAATTCTAAGTCAGGTGAACAGAATGACTTGAGTTCCTGTATGTTGTTATGATCACACCACGTCTCGTTAATCATAAGGCATACCCCCCGCCCCTCTTTACCAGAAAGATGTTTGTTTCTGTCGCGCGATGCGTGAGAAACCAGTGGCTGCACTGACTCCGTTAGCATCTCTCGAGTGAGCCATGTTTCCGTGAAGCAAAGAACGTTACAGTCTCTGATGTCTCTCTGGAATGCTACCCTTGCTCGGATTTCATCAACCTTGTTGTCAAGAGACTGGCATTGGCGAGTAGTATGCTAGGGAGTGGAGCCGGATGTGCCCGTCTCCGAAACCTGACCAGAAGACCGCATCGTTTGCCCTTTTTACGGCGTCGTTGTTTAGGTCGCCGGCTGGGATCAGATCCATTGTACTGGGTGGAAGGCAAAACACAGAATCCGCTTCGGGAGAGTCATATTCCTGGTCGTAATGATAGTGAGTTCACGTTGCTCTTATATTCAGTAGTTCCTCCCGACTGTATGTAATGAAACTAAGATTACCTGGGTACCAATGTAAGAAATAACACGTAAAAAAACAAAATACTGCATAGTTTACTAGGAACGCGAAGCGAGCGCGCATCTCTGTCGGCGCCGGAAGTAGATCCCTTCTACACACACACACACACACACACACACACACACACACACACACACACACACACACACACACACACACACACACACACACACACACACACACACACACCACACACACACACACACACACACACACACACACACACACAACACACACACACACACACACACACACAACACATGCTCCTGCTGAGATGTGGCTCCTGTGGCTAGAACGCACACACACACACACACACACACACACACACACACACACACACACCACACACACACACACACACACACACGCACACGCACACACACACACGCACACATGCTCCTGCTGAGATGGGGCTCCTGTGGCTAAAAGCTTACAGCAGTAATTGGTCTGGGCCTTCATTAGTAGCAGGACTGAGGACTGTGACATGTCACAATGAAAGTGTGTGTGTGCAGGTGACCAGACTCCCTCTCTCATTAGCCCGCTAACAAGTGAACACACCCCTTAACCCTATAACCAGCTCTGTGTGTCTCTGAAACAGACCTGCTCCTGGTCCATAACTTGTTGGCTAATGCAGAAAAAGTGGATTGTCATTGCAAACCAGACGCTAAGCTGTTCAAATGGTCCCCAACCATTCAGAAAGTCACACTCTCATCCAAAGACTTCACTGATTCGTTCCTCTACCACCCAATGATCAAACATCATGTTGTACAGTGTGTATACATACTCACACACACCTTACAGTAGTTTGTGTTGAAGACAATTGCCACTTATCCCAGTAGAGAGAGGGGCAGGCAGCCTTTGGCTAACTCTTTGGCTGGGGCTTGTCTGTTAGAGTCCATTCCATGTGTATGAGGTGAGGTTGGAAGGTGCTACGTAATGTGCTGGAGTTTGGTAATTGCTTTTGATGTATTAAACGTGGCACTTGGAACTAAGACATCTTGAGAAACTTGTTAACAGCCAAGTTAAGTAATGGAGTTTTTAATAAAATTATGGGTTCACCCGCAATATTCACAGACCCGATCTGTCTGTCTTCATCAGTCCAAGTTCCAACCTTGTGATGTCTTTATTGAAAAATAGACTGCCATGTCTTTACAGTAACTGTTCTCATATGCATTGCCAGGACGCTGAGATCTAAATAATGCATGAGTATGGAATTACTCATGCTTAAATAAAGATTACTCAAATATTCTTTTAATTACATGAAGCTACAGTATTCTAGATAAAGTGTCCAGACTGAGAATGTATCCAAAGGTGTATTGTGTCTGTTTTAGCGTTGAGAGACATGAAGTCACTTCTTCCTTCTTTCAAAGCCTCATTCGGTTTCCTTTATAAATGACTTTCGATGGGTTATTGGAATGAAATGGCTACATTTTGCTGTGACACAATCTGATGCTTTCAGTATAAAATCACCATGCAGATTAAACTGGTTTGAATTGGATACTCAGAAACTTTCAGTGAATAATTGTCTTATTGCGGCTGCTATTGGTCTTTAAATCTCTGAGCTATAGAGCCTTGTGTCGTGTGCCGAGTTTGTGGCGCTTTACCAAACTCTTTCAGGGGTTCTTGTCCTTCACCTCGTGTGGTCCTTTAGCGAAGAGGTCCATCCAAAGTTAAATTGTGTTTAAACAGTGGCGTGTTCAGTTGTTTTGACTCTCTTTATTACATTGAACCTGCACCTCTCTTTGTTTGCCTTGGTCAGGGTGGGGTTGGGCGTGTAGTGTCTAATCTGTACTCATATCCTCATGTTGTTCCATTGGACTGTGTCTCCACAGTGTGTAGTAGGACAGCCCACAGCCATGGCTGATCTTTGAACCCCCCTCCCCTCTCCCCTGTCTCCTGCACCCTTGTTTCAGAACGACTCTGGAGATGATCAGTGTTATGATAGAGAGGGAGATTGTTGATGTTATTGTTGTAATGAGATGCTGGGTTGGCAGGTTAGAGACGGTTAATGAGAGTGTACAGTTTAGCCTGCAGAGGGATTCTTATTAAATAGAACCCTCTCCTTAAGACTGTTATCCTACTTTTGGTCGGCCGTAGGATAAAGCAACTAAAATCAGAAGTTCCCTCTGGAGTGGAGACAGGGAGAGAGAGGCTCCAAGACGGCAGGGTATTTGGGAAAGCAGTGGATATCAGGGAAATGGGAACATGGGACTCTTCATTCATACATTACACATCTCAAACGTCTGCAGTAAGCCATGGAAGACAAACTATCATCTAGTTAGTCTTTTGTTTGCTTTTGTTTGTTTCTTTGTAATGACCCTTCTTTTCTTTATGTTTGATTTGATTGCAAGTCCTAATGATAAAATGTAAGATTGGTAGCACAGTTATTGAAGAGAGAGAAGGTCTCCAAATGAGGACATGATTAGAAAGAGAGCGAGACAGTGGAGCAGAATCAAAACTTATTTTTACACCAATGTTTATTGGGAACAGATATGTGCGATTTGAAAGAGAGGATATCCTGTCTTGTTTGAGAAGGATTTTATAAAGTGGAGCCTGGAGACTCATCCTAAACCAGTTTTTCTGCCCTCAGCTGTCATTTGAATAGCTGAAAGGTTTCTCTTCCGCTGTATACAGTGTACGTACTGTACATTCTTTAGCATGCCTTCAGATTACCACCAGAGCAACGATTGTTCACTAAAAAAAGATTACTGGCAGAGGAAGACCTGAAACCCAGTGCAGCTGTAGGCAAGCATGCACAAATACACAGAGAGACACACAGAGACACAGAGACACACAGAGGCAAACACGTACAAACACACAGAGACACTCACAGACATAGAGACAGAAATAGACACAGACTCCCACACACACTCCATCTGCCCACTCTTTCACACCTGTGTGAGTGTGTGCTAATGTTGGAGTTGATCGGATCCATGATCCACCCAGCTGAAGAGGTTCAGTCTGAAACAGACAGTGGCCTGGAGTCACCATTCATCCTCTCCTCTCCCCAGAGAGGAAGGAGCAGAAATAAATCAGTGAATGAATACAATTTGAGACATGCTGACATACCCTCATCTCTCTCTCAAAGGCTTTGTGGGTTGAGGAAGCAAATTGAGCAAACCAACAAAGTGAGTGGCACAGCCCAGGGAGGGGTTGCTGTGGTTTGTATTGCTGGGACATGGCCCTTTGTCTGGCAGTCAGTGTGCATCTCCCTGACTTACTGTCCCAGCCGTGCACCAAGAGTGATAGGCTACCAGCAGTTTCTATTGTCTTTCTGGTTTTACAGTATACTCTCCATCTCTCAGAGGTGAATGTATCCGGTTGAGTAATCACAGCATGATACTGTATCCCTATTAGGAGAGAAACGAGAGGAGATGAGAGGAGTATGTGCACCTGACCAGAGCTGTGATCGGGGTTAAGGCCATTAACCTGTAGACACTCAGCCTCTATTAACAACATGCCTACTGCTCCAACAGCTGAATCATCTTGGATGACCTGGCTCTTATCATTGGCCCTGCTAGTGTTTGATTTTCACTGAATGGCCTTAGATGAAGTGTCTTTGTGTGTCCCCCCATGCTGACCCGCAACCCTGGTTTTACACACAGCTGATATAGATTATATTACTGGCTCTGATCTCTGATAAGCCACTGGTCTGAAAGYGCTAAATTAATGAGGAGGCTAATGCAGCTCTGCTGTACCTTAGAGGTCGCCTGGATTGAGTTAGTGCACTTTTCATATTGTGCACCATAGAGCTGCAATTGTATTTGGAGGCAGACTAACTCAATGTGCCATCTGTCAAGGGGGCAGTCAGTGTGGAGACGCAGCAGGCCATTCAAACAACACAGGCCACTCTATCAATTTGAGGGTGAGCAGTAGTGTTCCCCTCCTTCTCTTCACTTCAGTGATGAATGCTGTATGTGATCCATGCTTTTTCAATTAAGCTCAGACTTCGCTCATCTCCAGTGCTTCTGAAAATACACAAATTCTCTATACAGCCTTTGTGTACTCTGATGTAGGAGTTTAGGTTTCTCATATCCCTTGCTTGTTCTCTCTTCCGGTCGCTCCTGTCTTCCACCTGCTCATGGACAGTGCTCTGCTCTGTGCTCTCCTCCTGACCCCTGACCTCTGTCAGCCGTGTCCTGAATAAACAGCTAATTGTCTGGTTTCCTGTTTAGCCTGATGGGAGGGAGCATCTAGCCTATTTCAGGCTGTTTACAGAGCTCTGTCTCACCTTCGCTCTTTCTCAGAGTCCTACTCTTTATTGTTTGTGTTGATCATGTGAAAGAGCAATGTGCACTCTGCTACAGACATCAGAGACACATGGGTGTACTAGAATAGGAAAATGACATGCTAATGTCCTGAATCGCCAACCCTTTTGTTTTCTTGGAAATGAACATCTTATGTTTCCAAACAGTGGGTTCAATGTGCTTTACTTTATCATGTTTGTGTATTTCCTGAAGTGAGCTTTCCAGTTCTTCTGTGCAACGTAGACAATAGGTTTCATTATTTTCTGTTCAAATGGATGCGCTTGAGACTAATAGTTTTAGATTCTGAGCTGATTGTCTCACTTTTCTCTCTCACACAACACACTTACTGTACACAATCACGCAAAAAGAGCAGGTTGATGTTTATCATGAGTCTTGCCCTGGAGGGAGAACTGAGTGATTTCCCCTTAGATAGGCCAGCTGCAAAGTCAAAATTGGCTATATTGTACAAATCAAATCAAAGTGTATTTGTCACGTGCGCCGAATACAACAGGTGTAGACCTTACAGTGAAATGTGCAACAGTGCAATTGTTAAGTAAAAAATAGTTATTAGGTGAACAATAGATATGTAAAGAAATAAAAACAACAGCGAAAAGACTGAATAATAACAGTAGCGAAGCTATATACAGTAGCGAGGCTATATACAGTATGTACATGTAGGTATGGTTAAAGTAACTATGCATATATGATAAACAGAGAGTAGCAGTAGCGTAAAAGAGGGGTTGGCGGGCGGTGAGTGGCGGGACACAATGCAGATAGTCCGGGTAGCCAAAGTGCGGGGGCACCAGTTAGTTGGGCTAATTGAGGTAGTATGTACATGAATGTATAGTTAAAGTGACTATGCATATATGATAAACAGAGAGTAGCAGCAGTGTAAAAGAGGGGTTGGGGGGGGGCACACAATGCAAATAGTCCGGGTAGCCATTTGATTACCTGTTCAGGATGGCTTGGGGGTAAAAGCTGTTGAGAAGCCTTTTGGTCCTAGACTTGGTGCTCCGGTACCACTTGCCATGCGGTAGTAGAAATATTGATTACAAAAATGTAATTTAAGGTTAGGGTGAGGCATTATGGTTAGCACAGTGGTTAAGGTTAGGGTTAGGTGTAAAATCTGATTTTATGACTTTGTGGCTGTGCCCACTAGTGCAGAGCTGCTTTCAGAACAAGATTCATGATGAAAAAAGCGAACCTGCGCAAAAAGATGAACATGAACACACACACTGTCTGTGTTGAATTAAATGGCTTGTTGTTTTGCCAGACGTTACTTTCTCCTCTGCTATCTGTATTGAATTATTCAGGCAGTTCCGGATCTTCTGTAGCTTTCATCTCAGGCCTGCATCAAGTTATATGACAGATACTGTGTCTAACTGACGCATGAGACGTTAGGACTGGGAGTCACAGGTTCAAATTCAGTTTACGCCCTAGGACGACCACAATACACAAGAGTCTGCATTTTCTGCTCATTGTTATTTGCATATGGATTTGAATATAATTTTGTTCAGCAAAAAAGGAAGGAAAACATTATATAATTCAAGTAGACGGATAGATAGCTTTAGTCACTTTGCAGGTATATTACTACCAAATATATAGTTAATTTCTTACAGTGCTGATTTAGTGACTAATGACCAATGTATTCATTATCAACCCCTTAGTTGGAAAAGTGACCGGTTGGTGCTGCTAATTACATCTGCTCATTAAGTGAACTAAAAGATGAGGAGGTGAGGGCTGACGGTTGTATTTTTATTAATGTGGCAAGAAAGGCAGTCAGCTCCCTCTTTTAAAGACACACACACACACCCGTGCTCCGCTCGGTTCTGTTCCTCAGCTTCGATTAAAAACACACTTCATCTCACAAACAGCCCATTAAGTGCCCCGGGGAACGGGGAGAAGGCGGCGTGAGGCTGGGGGGCGTGTTAATGATGGGGGCTGTCGCCTGAGCCGGGCCCCTGCTGTACCCTGCTACCCCACCGAGGGGCCAGAATCACAAAGACATGGTGTTGCAGACACACAGCTGACCTGACAGGACCCATGACACACAACCAACCTGACAGGACCCACGACACAGGGGTTTGTAGGGTAGTAGGGGTACAGGCTTCAGGACCAGGGACTGTGTCTCCGGAGCAGGTTACACCGATAGGGAATGTCACAGTGGACCCTGTGAAGGCCTGGCTGTGTCTGGGGCTAGGCTGGCGGGCTCTGTTGTGGTGTAGCCTCTCTGTCCATCTGAGCTGGTCCGTATAGGCTGGCTGATCACTGTAAATACAGTTTCCTATGATGCCCCTTGAGACAAAGCAGATCTTCTGCTCTGCTCAGTGCAGGCTGGTCCTAGAAAGCCCCTCGCACTCTTGTCTGATAAGGGCCCTATAAGCCAAATTATTTGCCGATAGGGAAAAGGGTAATTGTCATGACGAGTGCGGACTTTCCTTTGATGTGAACGCCGTTGGCTTATGATGTAAAAAATGTATCCAGGATGATTATCACAAGCTTTCTTCCCCCCACCCCCAATCCCAATCTCTGTCTCCTATTTGGTCTTTAGAATGAATTGGAAACAGCTTTGTGTAATGTCTCTGGCCAAGGTGGTCACGTCTGACTTCTGCTCGTGCAGTTTATTTATCCTCTCATGAAGATTCTGACCCTCTTAGAGGAGTCAAACTTTTGTCTGAAACCCATTTTCTGGGCAATTGAGTTGTTGGTCGTCTCTTTCTCTGATATTGCCCTTTCTCCTTTCATATTCTATATGGGTCTGACTAATAAAACTCAGGTAGGCTAAGTATGAGATGAACGTGTGTCTTTGTGATTTTTAATGTTTTGTTGAAGCACAATACTAATGATATCTTGGTTTGCTCCTTTTTTTAACAGAATTTTGAGCAACAATCGCATCAGGGTTCTGAGAAATGGATCCTTTGTTGGACTCTATGCCCTGGAGAAACTGTGAGTAACGCTTGTGATTTTCACTAAATCTGAATGAGTCTGTCCTGGGTTCTCACTCATAGGTTTAACATTGGCAGGTTTAACACCAACAGGTTGGGTGCTTGTAGCCCATATGGCCCTGTGTTGTGGAGCCCACAATCCCACAGAGACAGGGTATCAGGGAGATCTGTGCTTCTCGCAGCTCTGCTATCCAGTGGGCTGGCTTCCAGCAGGGAGGATGAAACACTCAGTGTGGTTATCACAGAGTTATGTGGAAGAGATCACATAATTACCCCACCATTCGTCATTATCAGAGAAGCCCTGCTCTACAGGACAAGATAAGAGGATTCCATGGGAGGAGGAGGCTGTTGGCGCTGCCTGCACTGCCTGTAGCTTAGATTGAGGCAGGCAGCTGGCTGGCTGGCTGGCTCTAACCTGTGGATGTAGGGTCCCACTGCCTAGCTGGTCCACTGGCTGTTTCCTATTGGTTGACATTTGAGTCCTCTGACGATTTGTTTTTCATCAGTGGCACAAACTGTCCCTGCTGTTGTAAACATAAGAACACAAATATAAATGCTGAGTGATACTGAGGAAGGGAGTTTTACGTTGCGTCAACAAAAGGATAGTCGACAGTGGTCTTCCAGTGTTGTACTGTACAATATGGAATGGGGCCAACTCTTGCCTGTGTATGTCTAGGAGGCAGCAGTTTTGGGGGAGGGGTGGGGGGGAGATGGTGCTTAAGCGATATTAGTTCCACATGCGTCTCTGAGCTGCCACCAATGAAGTGAACAAGCTTTTCCAAAATGTTGGAAGAAAGACAAATATGGTAATTTGCTGCAGTTGTTAGCTTGTTAGTACCTACCTATTGGAGCTCAACACAGACATGACAGGTCTGAAAAAAGAGCAAAATCTGCTGAAACTGCTTGACCCTCTTATGTGAGCTAAACCGGACTAGAACACTCCTGTGTGACAGTGTTCTTACCTTCTTCTTACTCTCTCTACTAATCAAAGTTAGAGCCTCATCTATTCAGTCTTAGTTTGATCATCTTTATGACCTGTATTGTTAGATCGGGTGTAGCTGAGATTTGATTAGTGGTATGGGGCTTTGGCAAACTAGAGGCTTGGGCAGAATTGTTTGTTTGATGTAAAATGAGATGGTATTACTTGTTTTTGCAAGTGCAGACAAGGCCCCCCAGAATGCCATGGGGTTTGTGGGGTGGGTAACCTGAGCTTGCCCACTAGCAGGCTAGTGTACCTGGGACAGTGGTAAAACTAGTAGGAGGTAGGGGTGGAGCAGGCTTGCAGTGCTAAAACTCTGACCTAGTGAGAGAGACACAGAACAAGAACCCCCCGCACACACACACACACACACACACACACAACATCACCACACACCACACACACACTACACACACACACACACACACACACACACACACATGTTGTAAATCACACAGGGCTCATTTCACTCCTCTGCTCAGACCTCAGACCTCCACCAGCCCTCTGACACACTGCACTGGAGGTCTGCTCACTCATCTTGTGCTCCACACTTTGTAATTGAGCATTTCACGACTTACAATAAAAAATGAGCTCATGGGAAAACAACTATTTTCATATTAAAATATACCAACTTGATATAATAAAAATCAAACTGGGCAAAGTTGGATAGATGTGAAGTAAAAAACCACAACTGCAAGATTCATTTAGCTTTTTGTCCACCTACTGTGCTGCTCCCCCTGCGAGTTGCTATGTTGTTTTGTTTTGCCTCTAGCTTGGTCACCGTTCAGGTCTTTCTCATTATTTCCAGCCTGTTGTCGACATGTGCTTGTCATTTGGTCCAGTGGCGAGCAGTTACTCATATATGTGGTCAGTGCTGTAGAAGCCAGCCCAGCTAGCACATTTGGTTCCTTGGAAGTTGTAGGAACGTACGTTTATGTTTTCCCATTGGTCCTGGGAACAAAGCCATACGTTTCCTGAACGGTAAAATGTTCTGAGCACAGAAGTTAACATTTTCTCTGTTCTGCGTTTTAGGTTGGAGGCAGGTTCTGAGAACATTTTACTATGGTTCCCTGAAAGTTTTCCTGGGAGGTTTAATTAACGTTCTGAGAACATGTTTCAATAAGACTTTGAATAAAGCTGTTAGCTCAACTGTTTTGAACTCTAAGCACAGATAGGACACATGGAAATTCCTTTGCTTAGGCATTAACCATGCAAACACATTTCTTATTTATTGTGTCACTGAGATTCAAACCTATGATCTTATGTTCTCTAGCCATGGAATGAGTCCACTGCGCCACCAGGATGGAGCTAGCATGCATTTTTTTTGGAACTCATACAAAGCTGTTCATTTTAGTCCATTCAACCAGACCCCATCTAAATTGAAACAAGCACTCATTAAAATCAGATGTAGCCAATTAGTGGGTGTGGTTAACACACCTTAACATACTTAACAGATAGAGGATAGTTTTGTTGATCCTGAGAATGGAATGGATATGTTAAAAAAATAACGTTCTTAAAATGTTCTTTGAACGGTACTGATGTTTTCTTGTGTTTACTATTGAAAGTTCTCTTAATGTTCTGAGATAATGACTTCAAACAGAACCATGATTAAACCTGCAGAAAACGTTATGTTGAAGTACTGAAATTCCAACAGAAGAACGTTGTTTCTTAACATTCTCTGAACGATTTGAGAACATTACTTTATATAGAACCATGAAGAAACCTGTAGGAAATGTTATGCTGAAGTACTGAAATTCCCACCTCAGAAACATAACAGCTAAGATTTGTTTGTGCTAGCTGGGTATCCTACACCATTCCCAGAACGTTGTGGGAAGGTTGTATGAAAAATAACCATAGGATAACCACGCTGTCACCAATCTCTAAGAAACATATGGTTCTCAGAATTGTATGTGGTAGCTAGGAGCCCACAAGGGCCGGCTGAACACACACCAGGGAATAACACCACAGCAACCCCTCCCCAAAGTCAGGAGGGCAACCAGACAGTCAACTGCACCCACACTTTCAGTGGATCTCAGTCTCAACTTCAATGTCTGTCTGTGTGTGTGTCCTATTATGGGCATCCCAAACTCCTCCATGCATAATTGTAAGAAGTAGATGTCTAAACAGAAATGCTGTCCCTCTCAGCCTACTCAGCCATGTTTGAAACAGTAGTCCAAGCAGAGGCAGAGCTGAGTATAATCAGAGCTTTGCTGTTATAAGTATAAAAGCACAGCTACAGGACAGGAACCCCCTCCTCCAACCAGAGCAGAGCAGGCCACACTGTGGATTCCTCCACACAGTTAGCCCTTTCATTGGGCTAAACCTCCTCAAAGCCGCTGTTGCCTTCGTAAACTGTCATGCCACCCAAGAGCAGAGAGCAATTTAGCTATGTTTGTTTTGCCCTCTTTACAGGACATCTTCAGCGTTGCAGTGTACGACACTTAGCGTTCTAGTGTACACACATACACACATACATACACCCTCACACACACATTCTCACACACCTTTCCTGGTACCTCCACCTCCTCGCAGCACACCCTCTCTAATGGGAGCTGACGCAGGCCCTAACAAGGCTGGTCCACTAACGAGCAGGGACCTTTATGAGTTGTGGACAGATCCCAGTGGCCTGTCCTGCACTGATTTGAGGCGAGGTAATGAGAATAATGAGCAGAGAGGGGGTCTGGCTCCTGTCCAACCGGGCCCCACTGCACCATGGGACACAGGACAGCCAGGGCATAAGGGTCCCTCATTACCAGGCTGCTCACCCTACAGGGAGAGATGGAGCACAGAAGTGGAGAGGGAGAACAGAGGGAGATAGAGTGGATAGGTGAAGGAGCAGGAGCACTGTGGTGGACAGGTAAGGAAGAGCTAAGTTAGCTGCATGGGATTGGGTCTGCCAAGCAGGATGGGGCCAGTTCACACACTTGAAAGATGTCCAAAAAACCTCACCTTTGGACGTGATTCTTCCGGAACCTATACATTTCCTTCATAGCCATTTATAGCTATTCTAACCATGGTTCAAATCAAATCAAATCTAATGTTATTGGTCACATACACATGGTTAGCAGATGTTAATGCGAGTGTAGCGAAATGCTTGTGCTTCTAGTTCCGACCGTGCAGTAATATCTAACAAGTAATCCAACAATTTCACAACAACTACCTTATACACACAAGTGTAAAGGAATGAATAAGAATATGTACATATAAATATATGGATGGTTTGTGTGTAAGACATGTTTGGTTTGCAGTAGGCCTGTTTTGCCTCCTTTTCCCTTCACTTCCTGCATAGTTAAAGCAACTTCAGCTAAGAACAGGAAATACACACTGTTTGTGATGTATATAGAAGGCTAAGAATGAGGGGACTTTTGCATTGAAACTCCTGGTCATCATAAGTCAAGAAAGGCATGGGAATTTGCAGATGTGGAGAGGGAGAGTTTGGCAGAGGGTTAAAGTCCTTGATAACATTGAAATAAGTCTACTGTGTCTCTGAAATACTGTGTCCTATTCATTCATATTTACCCCGATAACATCAGTTATGTAAAGTAGAGGCAGGAACTTCTCAAGCTGTGCTTGAGCCCTGCTGAAACAGACCTTGAAATCGTCTCTGCCATTCTGAGAAGTTAGGGTTAGGAACTAGGCCAACTTAAACAATTTTACCATACGATGCAGGGGAGGAGACGAGATGGCTAAAGATAGTATGAAGGCTGTTGGTAAAAGAGAGTGAGTGCACCAGCGGTTTCCCTTATATACTGAACAACAATATAAACCCAACATGTTAAGTGTTTGTCCCATGTTTCATAAGCTGAAATAAAAGATCCCAGAAATGTTCCTGATGCACAAAAAGGTTATTTCCCTCAAATGTTGTGCACAAATGTGTTTACATCCTTGTTAGTAAGCATTTCTCCTTTGCCAAGACAATCCATCCACCTGACAGGTGTGGTATATCAAGAAGCTGAATAAACAGCGTGATCATTACTCAGGTGCACCTTGTCCTGGGGACAATAAAAGGCCACTCTAAAATGTGCAGTTATGTTACACAACACAATGCCACAGATGTCTCAAGTTTTGATGGAGCATGTAATTGGCAAGAATGTCCACCAGAGCTGTTGCCAGATATTGAATGTTCATTTCTCTACCATAAGCCACCTCCAATATTGTTTTAGAGAGTTTTGGCAGTAATCCCAACCGACCTCACAACCACAGACCATGTGTATGGCGTTGTGTGGGTGAGTGATTTGCTAATGTCAACGTTGTGAACAGAGTGCCCCATGGTGGCAGTGGGGTTATGGTATGGGCAGGCATAAGCTACGGACAACAAACACAACTGCATTTTATCGATGGCAATTTGAATACACAGATACAGTGGGGCAAAAAAGTATTTAGTCAGCCACCAATTGTGCAAGTTCTCCCACTTAAAAAGATGAGAGAGGCCTGTAATTTTCATCATAGGTACACTTCAACTATGACAGACAAAATGAGAAAAAAAAATCCAGAAAATCACATTGTAGGATATTTATGAATTCATTTGCAAATTATGGTGGGAAAATAAGTCTTTGGTCACCTACAAACAAGCAAGATTCTGGCTCTCACAGACCTGTAACTTCTTCTTTAAGAGGCTCCTCTGTCCTCACTCGTTACCTGTATTAATGGCACCTGTTTGAACTTGTATCAGTATAAAAGACACCTGTCCACAACCTCAAACAGTCACACTCCAAACTCCACTATGGCCAAGACCAAAGAGCTGTCAAAGGACACCAGAAACAAAATTGTAGACCTGCACCAGGCTGGAAGACTGAATCTGCAATAGGTAAGCAGCTTGGTTTGAAGAAATCAACTGTGGGAGCAATATAGGAATGGAAGACATACAAGACCACTGATAATCTCCCTCGATCTGGGGCTCCACGCAAGATGCTCACCCGTGGGGTCAAAATGATCACAAGAACGGTGAGCAAAAATCCCAGAACCACATGGGGGACCTAGTGAATGACCTGTAGAGAGCTGGACCAAAGTAATAAAGCCTACCATCAGTAACACACTACGCCGCGACTCAAATCCTGCATTGCCAGACGTGTCCCCCTGCTTAAGCCAGTACATGTCCAGGCCCGTCTGAAGTTTGCTAGAGAGCATTTGGATGACTCAGAAGAAGATTGGGAGAATGTCATATGGTCAGATGAAACCAAAATATAACTTTTTGGTAAAAACTCAACTCGTCGAGTTTGGAGGACAAAGAATGCTGAGTTGCATCCAAAGAACACCATACCTACTGTGAAGCATGGGGGTGGAAACATCATGCTTTGGGGCTGTTTTTCTGCAAAGGACCAGGACGACTGATCCGTGTAAAGGAAAGAATGAATGGGCCATGTATCGCTGAGATTTTGAGTAAACCTCCTTCCATCAGCAAGGCATTGAAGATGAAACGTGGCTGGTCTTTCAGCATGACAATGATCCCAAACACACCGCCCGGGCAACGAAGGAGTGGCTTCGTAAGAAGCATTTCAAGGTCCTGGAGTGGCCTAGCCAGGCTCCAGATCTCAACCCCATAGAAATCTTGGAGGGAGTTGAAAGTCCGTGTTGCCCAGCAACAGCCCCAAAACATCACTGCTCTAGAGGAGATCTGCATGGAGGAATGGGCCAAAATACCAGCAACAATGTGTGAAACCTTGTGAAGACTTACAGAAAACGTTTGACCTCTGTCATTGCCAACAAAGGGTATATAACAAAGTATTGAGATAAACTTTTGTTATTGACCAAATACTTATTTTCCACCATAATTTGCAAAATATATTCATTATAAATCCTACAATGTGGATTTCTGGATTTCGTTTCTCATTTGTCTGTCATAGTTGAAGTGTACCTATATGAAAAATACAGGCCTCTCTCATCTTTTTAAGTGGGAGAACTTGCACAATTGGTGGCTGACTAAATACTTTTTTGCCCCACTGTATACCGTGACGAGTTCCTGAGGCCCATTATTGTGCCATTCATCCGCCTCCATCAGGTCATGCTTCAAGCATGGGTAATGCCACAACCCCATGCTCGCAAGGATCTGTACACAATTCGTGAAGCTGAAAGTCCCAGTTCTTCCATGGTTTGCATACTCACCAGACATTGACTATGTTTGGGGATGCTCTGGATCAACGTTGTACGACAGCGTGTTCCAATTCCCGGTTATATCCATTAAACTTCGCCACAGCCATTGGAAGAGGAGTGGGATAACATTCCACAGGTCACAATCAACAGCCTGATCAACTCTATGCGAAGGAGATGTGTTGCACTGCTATGAGCAAATGGTGGTCACACCAGCGGTACTGACTGCTTTTCTGCATCCACGCCCCTACCTTTTTTATAGGTATCTGTGACAACAGATGCGTATTATCTATTCCCAGTAATGTGATATCCATAGATTAGGGCTAATGAATTTATTTCAATTGACTGATTTCCTTATATGAACTGTAACTCATTAAAATCTTAGAAATTGTTTCATGTTGTTATTTATATTTTTGTTCAGTATATAAAGTTGTTTTCTTTAGTGGGGGGAGGTGAGCATTATTTCCACAAAGGCCTAAGCAAATGACCTTGATGAGTGGGAGCAGTGCAGAGGTGGGCTCTGCTTTTGCTATGTAAATCCAGTGGGTGGCTGCTGGCCGTGGCCAGGAGCCCTGCCCTCTAAACCCCTCTGGACAACAACAGAGCAGAGTCCATATCCAGGCTGCACCAGGAACGCTCAATTTAATCTGTCCTCCCCAAACAACCTGAACTCCTGGCTGGAGCAGCTAGAGACGGCTGGACATTGGGACCTCTCATTTCGCACTATCCAAACAAGATGAGCGTTGTTGCTACATTTCTCCTCCATACGGTTATTGAATGCCCCTGTGAGGGCAACCGGTTCGGTCACTTAATGAGTGTTATGTTGACATGAGGGCGTTGAGTAAGAAGCGGTTAAGCGTGCTAGCAGAGTGGAAACAGAAGGGGGGGCGGCTGTTGGAGTTGATAGACCTCCAAGATTGCGTCTGGGAGAAATAAAACGAAGCGAAACGGGGAGTGTTTGTATTGCAAGCTTAACCTAATCGTGCGCTTCTAGGCGAGTTTATTGAAATGGCGAGCAAAAGCCCTCTCATAAGCTCATTTTACTAAAACAGAACCTTATATACCAGTGTCTTGAAATGCACATTGCAGCCAAACCTGACATGATTTTCAACTGGCTTTTTCCTTCAAGTTCTAGGTTTGCCCTTCCCTTCCCCCCACTTCCATTCTCAACTCCTTTTCTGCTTTCCTCTTGCCATCTACCCGGACGGTCCCACCCCCCCTTTCTCTCACTACTCCTCTCATCGCTGAATAGTTCCGCCCACTGGATGCATTATCACACATCGCCCATTGATATGCCCTCTTTTCATGATATTTTGCATGAACAGCATTGTTGGCCAGTCGCTGGAGAGATTGGCCCACTCCCCAACCTGAAATGGAGTGATTTCCAAACTACTGTATGCACTCATTGGAAGAGAGATAGAGGAGGTGGACCTATTGGCTGGGCTTTGAGTTTTTGTCTGCTTTTTAAAAATTACATTTATCGATGACTACACACTTTCATTATCTTTTTTTAGGGTGGGGGGGGGGCTTCTGATCATTTACTGTTGAAAACTATAGAATATGAGCTGGCTGGTTTTTAGGACGAATATCTCCATACTGTTATGATAGTTCTACACAGAGGGACAGTTGTTCATGAACAAACAGCAAATTAAATCACCCTTGCATTAAACATGAATGGGCTCTACATTGGTGACGTAAAGTGAATTGTGGTCAATTCCTGAGTCTTTCCTGGTTGAAGTTGTGTATAACAGTGTTGCTACCAGGACCTCATGCATACTAATTGCAATCAAGAAAACAGCCAAAGTGGGCATCACCTCCTTTTTGTCATCTAGCCCTGTTCCTTCCAGAACTCAGAGTTGGAGACAGTAAGTCCATGGTTCCAGAGTTTTCCTTGGCAGAATCATCTCCAGTACCCCTAGCAGCAGACTGTGGAAACATATAATCAACCTAGGAAATGTTACACTTCAAATAAAAGTATAACATGACTATTTCAGTCCTTTCATCCTTTCCCCAACTAGCGTGCAGTTGGTACCACAGTTTAAATTAGTGCCAGTCTTGGCCAGAGCTGTGGCCATTTTCCTTCAGGACAGTTCACTCTAGAGCTCTGTGGCATGACATGGTTGAAATTACCCAGGGTTGGAAGAGGCTCCTTCTTAGTTGCACCCAACATCAGATGTGCCCATATGTACCTTCAGGTGAAGCACTATTTACCATGAGGATTTTAAATCACCTGGATGTTTTTTAATGGTATTTCTAACTGAGGGTTGTGTGTGTGTGTAACGCTCGTCCTCCTCCTCTTCTGAGGAGGAGTAGTAGGAAGGATCGGAGGACCAATGCGCAGCGTGGTAAGTGTCCATATTTTAATAAAGAAATAGAACACTGACACAAAAACAACAAAGTGAACGAACGAAAACGAAACAGTCCCGTGTGGAAAAACACAGACACAGGAACAATCACCCACAACACACAATGACAAACAGGCTACCTAAATATGGCTCCCAATCAGAGACAACGACTGACACCTGCCTCTGATTGAGAACCATATTAGGCCAAACACATAGAAACAGAATAACATAGAAAAAGGAACATAGACTACCCACCCAACTCACGCCCTGACATACTAAAACAAAGACATAACAACAAAACTAAGGTCAGAACGTGACAGTGTGGCCTCTTTTGATTGAATTTTCCAGAGTAATGATTGGCTAGTTTCTAATTTATCATTATTATTAGGTCATTATTGCTCATTATTGCTATGAAAGAATAGGCTGCATGCAGTGGTTAATAACTGTAGCTCTGGAATGGAGAATCAACCGACAGGGCTAAAGCAAGTGGTTTCCAGATGCACACGAGCTGACGTAGATTAGAGATCCAATCTGAGGGGAACCAGAATTTTTTTTAAAGAAAATAATCTGTGGAAGGGGCAGGAAAGCAGGAAATTAGTAGAAAAACAAGACCTCGGCAGATCCTGGTTTCCTGTTTTGGGGGGAAGGCAGCAGTAGGTTTTGGGGGCTGTGTTACAGAGCCCCCATTGTGAGCAAGTGTGTTGAGGAGTGGGGGGGTATAGGGGGCCGATTCTACTCAATGCCGAACCCCTCAACCCCTCAACCCCACATCCCCACCTGCCCCTCCCTACAGGGGAAAAGCAGCTCGTAAAAAAAAAGAGAAACTGTAAAAATAAACGAGCAAGGGCCTCTGTTCTGGAGACACCAACGAGACAGGAAATGACACGCGGCACAAAAATGGTCTCCACTGACCTCTGGTGCCAGTTAACCATTCAGTCCATTTCTCTTTTTTCTCTCTGTCTCACTCCGCACACCCAAACAAACGCTTGTTTCATACCGTGGTTTTTGATTGTGTGAACTGTGTTGTGCATCGCAGCTAGGTACAGTATAGAACATGGGAAATGGAATGTCCTTTCTCTCTACTTATAAAAAACCTGTCCCTAATCGAGTGAAACAGGAAATTCTTGATTCCAGTCTGGCGATAATAAGTGGCCGTTCCCTGGCTTCAGTCCTTCTCACAGCATTCCCCAGGGCTATGGTCTGAACAATGTCAATGGAGCACTCCCTCCCCTGCCACTGTGGGCCTGATAATGGAGCACTCCATCCCCTGCCACTGTGGGCCTGATAATGGAGAACTCCCTCCCCTGCCACTGTGTGCCTGATAATGGAGAACTCAACAGTCTGGAGCGCTATACAGCAGTCGTCTTAATTATAACCCTCTTTCTGCCCTGCGAGCACGTCGCTCCTCTCTCCTCCTCTCATCTCCCCTCCTCTCCTTTCCTGCCTGGGCCCCAGGTGCTTGTGCCCCGTCCCGTCCCAGACAGGAATGACTCTTCAGAGCAGCAATAGATGTGCCCCATTGATCGGGAGAAGACTTGGAGAAAAAAATATAGTCTTTAATGGCAGATCCTGGTGTCAGGCCCAGCTGAAGAACACAATGGCTCTTTTTAGACTGGCAGTGGGTTGGATGCTATCAGGGCCCAATCATATGGGCCACGTGGTGCAGGGGATAAAGCACTGGGCTCAGAGGGATGTTGGTTACAAATCAATTTGAAGACCAGTTATTTATTTTGAACAGTAAAAAAACATGTTGATGCTGTCTGGCCAAGGTACTACTGCCATACGTCATTTAGAAGTGAGGCTTGTGAATATCACATCAGAAGTTAGATTTTCCATTAATTTCTAATATGTTTGTGCTGCAACTATAAGGGATGATAAGTGGGAGTGGGAGAGAGTGGAGAAGAGTCAATATAAGGGAGGGAATTTACTACAGAATTTATTGGTTTTGTTGTTGAGATGCCAATGATAAGAACATACCCACCATCAAATGTCAGATTAATAGAGGACCTAAGGCTGCAATTCCATGCCATTATGTTTCAAGGTGAAATACAGTACCTTGAGGATATGCATTTGAAATTCCTTCAGACATTGTGTATGCTGCTCCTCTTCTCTGTTGACAGCTGCTGTCATCAGTGTGAGGGCCAGTGAGTTGTGAAGTCGTAGCCTGGGAGAGTGCTGCCTCAGAGGGCAGAGGGGAGTCATTGCCTGGGTGTGTGGCCTGCATAGGGCTGCATGGGGCTGGGGCTGCTGGCTCTGTTGACTCTGGTGCTCTCCTCCACATTCCCCAGCTCAGTGATAAGAGAGTGTATCGGAGTGCCCAACTGTTGATATTCATAGGCCTAAAGCACACATTGCTCTGCCCCTTCTGGAGATGTGAATGAAAGGGCAGATTGTGGAGAGTACAGATATGTGGGTGCATATGGAACTTGATTTTATCTCAAGACTTTTGTTGACATATTGGGCATCAGATTCATCTTCTGAGAGTGCTGAGAATGCTGAGTGCTGAGGCTTAAAGGAAAACTCCACCCCAAAACTATCTGTTGGTATTTGTTTCATTAGTCCATTGTTAATATAGTCCCAAAATGTTTTGCATGTCAGTAATCAAGTTTTCAAGACATATAACTTTCAAAGTACATAAATACGCGATAATGCATTTTGCATCATATGATGCTGCGTTTTAAATGCATCATATAAATGCATCATATCGTATTTTGAAAATTATATATCTTGAAAACTTGATTACTGGCGTTTTCCTTTAAGAGGACCCAAGTACTTGACTGCCTGTGTGTCTATGTGGTACAGAGTGTGTGTCTGTGTGGTACAGAGTGTGTGTCTGTGTGGTACAGAGTGTGTGTCTGTGTGGTACAGAGTGTGTGTCCTGTGTGTGGTACAGAGTGTGTGTCTGTGTGTGGTACAGAGTGTGTGTCTGTGTGGTACAGATTGGTGGTGTCTATGTGGGTAGCAGTGTGTGTTCTATGTGGTACAGAGTGTGTGTCTATGTGGTACAGAGTGTGTGTCTGTGTGGTACAGAGTGTGTGTCTGTGTGGTACAGAGTGTGTGTCTGTGTGGTCAGAGTGTGTGTCTATGTGTACAGAGTGTGTGTCCGTGTGGTACAGAGTGTGTGTCTTTAGCACGGTAGTGTGTCTGTTGTGCAGTATGTAGCACAGAGCTAATATGTCTCTATGGCACAATGTGTGTGTGTGTGTACAGTAAGTGTGTGTCTGAGAACACAGTAGTCACCATAAGGGAGGAAGTTGTGGGCAGTGCCCCGTCTTTTCATCACGGTGTTAATGAGACCCGGGACACGGCCAGGCCGGAAAACATTATCATTGTTCTCCCCGCCCTGGTTAAGAGCTCCAGCTAGGCTTCTGACCTCTCTCTCTCTTTCTCTCTCACACACACAGACACACGCGCACACACCACACACACACACACACACCAACACCACACACACACACACACACACACACCACAACACACACAACACACACACACACACACACACACACACACACACACACAACACCACACACACACACACACACACACACACACACACACACACAAACACACACACCACACAACAGACCAACACGTTGTAATTGCACTCTCATACACTCAGAATGTTTTCTCAATGCAAGGGATGTCTTGCCCTCTCTCTCTCTCCACACATGCTGACTACTGTTTGTAGGTCAGCGTTGAAGCACATGCCAAAACAGATATGGGAAGTTAAACATAGTTCTGTGAGCGCTTTTTGTCAGGGGAAAATTCCACATCTGTAAAAAGCAGTGAAGTTGTTGCATCAGTGGGCTGGCATATCTGCTGCTGAAAGTATCTGGTCTGCTCTGTCTAAGGCTGTCTGTCTTACGTCCTTTCCAGGATAACAAGCATCTGTCCTGCTGGTCCACTCAGTCACAGCCAGTAACAACACTCACGAGACAGGTCCACATTATGTGCTGGCTTAGATCATTCTGATACTGAGTATGACCAAAACCAGATCCTGGACCAATGAAACGCCGGCCTGTAATCTTCAACTTTGTTCAGCATACATCATCTCCTCTCTCTCTTTTCTCTCTCTCTCTCTCCCGTCTCTCTCAGTCTCTTGCTCGTCTCTCTCTCTCTCTCTCTTTTCTCTTTCTCTCTCTCTCTCTCTCTCTCCTGTCTCTCGTCTCTCTCTTCCTTCTCTCTCTCTCCTCCTCTCCTCTCCTCTCTCGTGCTCTCTCTTCTCTACGCTCTCTCTCTCTTTCTCTCTATCGCTTCTCTTCGTCTTTTCTCTCTATCGCTCTCTCGTCTCTCTCTCTCTCTCTCTCTCTCTCTCTCTTCTCTCTCTCTCTCTATCGTCTCTTCTCGCTATCGCTTCTCCTCTATCCTATCTCTCTCTCTCTAATCGCTCTCTCTCTCTTCTTCATCCTCTTCTCTCTTCTACTAATCGCGCTCTCTCGATCTCTTTCATCTCAGCTCTTCATGCGCCCGCCCTCTCTCTGTGCAGCTCTCTCATATTTACTGGAACCCATTCTCAGAATTAATCTCCCCTGATTTGGTCAAAATAGCTCATCTCTTGGACGGAGGACAAGAGTGGGAGAGGAGATGTCTGAGGTTTGAGGTGGCTCTCATTTTATTAAATGGTGTGAGGCGGTGTGGTTAGGAAAATAGATCTGAGATAATGCATTGTGGGATAGTGGAGCAGAAAGTCCCTGAAGGTTCTGGCTACCACAATGGCATGCTGGGAAGGATTGGAATGGGGGGAGGGGGGGGTTGATGTCTGGGAGCTTCTGTAAGGAAATCCTCCTCTGTGACTGTTCCTTTGGGAGCAACCGTTTTTCATGCTGTAGGAACACAGATCACATTGCCTCCACACATCAGCCTTGTCCTGCCTGCAACCCTTTGTCTGATGACCTTCTCCAACATTGCTATTCCCACCTGACCAATAAAGAGCCTCCCTGAGTTTCAGAGGTTAATTCTCCGGCAGCTCTGACTACGGACGGAGAATGGCATGTGGCTGAGTGGTTTAACACATGGGCATGGCTGGGCAAGGCACGGGAAGAGTGTGGGGTGAAATGTGGTGGGTAGTATGAAATTAGATCTTCAAAGCCAGTCAAAGAAATCAATATTTATGGTTTGGCAATAGCCAGAGTAACTTTATCGGGGGAAGAGTTGCTTTCAAACTATTCGATTCCTGCTATGTTTTCTTTGGTGAAGTTTTTGCATCCTTGCTTGACCCAAGCCCAGGTGGCTGTTGGGGTAAGATTTCCAAACCATCTGAATGCAGATATATCCTTCTGTGTCTGACTGGCGGGGTCATGTTTGGGACATAGGTATCCACTCCCAGTCATTTTAAAGAAACCACTGTATTGGGGATCCAGGCTGAATATTGTGTCCAGCTATTCACCGTTCATATTTACTAACAATTTCTAATGAACCCCTGGTGATTGCCCTACCTGTAGCCTTAGTTTGGGGATGTTATGGGCCAATGTTTCAACTAATTCTGTGCAAGGCCCTAGGTCTCCTCATTGCCATTTTGTCTAATGTCAAATGTCTGTTTCATTGCCATGTAGCCATGCAGTCTAATGTCTTGTGTAAAATATATATTTCTCTCTCCCCTCAGAGACCTTAGGAGCAACCTCATCAGCACCATCATGCCTGGAGCCTTCCAAAGTTTATCTGATCTTCGGAAGCTGTAAGTGTTTATCGGCTCTGTTTTCATTATGTGCGTTGTAAACAGTGATATTGCATAAAAAACGGTTTTAGTTGCCACAGTTTTCCAATTTTTTTTGTAAGCAGCACACATAGTCATAACCTTTTATGATACAGGTCATACCATACCATATCTTTTCAGTTTTAGTGTCATCATAAAAGCCTGGCTGGCTCAGCTATATGTTGTGGATAACTGTGTTCAGTGTATATGCTGGTCTGTGCTAATCTCTGTGGGGCCTGGGATGACATGTCTGGTGCCCTGCTCTGCCGCCATGGAAACCTCAGGACCGCGCAGAGGCTCCTCACACATCATTGGATGTGACAGGGCAGCAGTTTGCGACCGCTTGTTGCTCACTCATTGTGTGTTTGGACCGTGAGGTCTGGTTACGTCGCGGTCGGCTCCGGTACTCTGCCCTGCTCCGCATGACTCTTTTCCCCTCCCTGTACTGCTTGTGTTTTCCCTGCAAGGTCTGGGGCTTTTCAAAACAAACAGGGAGAGATAAACACACGCTCTCGGCTGGGTTGTGTCAGGGAGACAGTGGAACAAGGCCCTCTCTGACACTGTCCTTATACCATGCAGACACAGCATGCAGGGGCTACAGAGTGCTTTTGCTCCGTCTTTGGTGATAAGGCTTTACAGGAAGCTTCATGGTCTGTCGATAAGGAACATTCACAAGTCATTAGTGTTGCAAATCCTGCTGTGTTACACTCTGGCTAGCTGTATGAATGGAAATTGTGAAAGATAGGCCTACAGACCAAGAAAGCCTCTTTGGATAATACTTTGTTATTGTAAACAAATAAAAATAAGAAGCGAAAGTCTATTGGCCAATGTGCTGGAGAAGGCAGTCTTTCCCAATGAAACCACAAAAACAACATGCAGTATCAAGATAGCCCAATCTGTACTTTCTAAACTATCTTGATAAACCTATAAGCTTAAGAAATTACCATGATTCACCGCTGTGCCCTCACTCTCTGTGTTATCTCTCCTAGTGACCTGTCCAACAACCGCATTGGCTGCTTGACTCCAGACATGTTCCAGGGACTCACCAACCTCGCCAAACTGTAAACAGGCTAAATGACTATTCATTGAACACATCCTAGTGTAGTATTGTGGGTACTGTACCTAGTACAGTGATTGTGATTGAGCATCTGTCTGTTTTCTGCTGTTAGGAACCTCTCTGGAAACATCTTATCTACCTTGGACTCGGGGGTCTTTCAGGAGCTCCCCTCTCTTAAGCTAGTGTGAGTACAGTTCTCTGCTTGTAACAGTCATCACCTTTGTCCCTGTTTGCTCCAGACAGATGTTTGTATAAACTTAGTAAGCTGTATGAAAGAAATCTAGGCAATCTGATCACATTATTCTCCCTATAGGCTTAGTTCAAGCAATGGATAGCCATTTGTCACATCTGACATGTTGATCCTATAATGTACCACCAGAGAATACTGTAGATATTAACTGATGGGCAACATGTGCCATTAGAGGGAAAGTGCACCCGCTCCTCAGTGTAATCTCCCATGATGAATGGTATTGTAAAAACCCCTGCTTTTTCTCACCAGGAACTTCAACTCTGACTTCCTGTCATGTGACTGTGGGCTGCGCTGGATGCCAGGTTACTTTCGCACCAGTACAGCGCGGCTGGGGGACGAGACCGTCTGTGCCTATCCCAAAAGCCTCCATGGAAAGCCTCTGCGTGGACTGAGGGAAAGTCAGCTGAGCTGTGGTGAGTGTCTGACAGGAAATGTAATGCATATGAATGAGGTGGTTCACCACTATCCCCCCTCAAATAGTATGAAAACTTGAGTATGTGAATGACAGAGTCATTCTTTTCTCATCATGATATTGTTTGTAGATGTCCCAAATCTATTAGGTAGTTGTACAGTATGTGAAAAATAAGAAGCTGTGAGTGACCATTAAATTAAAAAAGCGGTTCAATTGAAAAGCAAAATACCATTGTTTTGATATCTCTAATGGTCTGCTGTCTATAGTATTCCTGCAGGGAAATCGAGTTCCCTTTCCTCTTCCACTCAGTGGGTTTATTTCCTCTTCTACTCAGTGCATTTATTTCCTCTTCCACTCAGTGGGTTTATTTCCTCTTCTACTCAGTGGGTTTATTTCCTCTTCTACTCAGTGGGTTTATTTCCTCTTCTACTCAGTTGGGTGTTGGGTTATTTCCGGCTTCTACTCAGTGGTTTATTTCCCTCTTCTATCAGTGGGTTTATTTCTTTCTCTAGGTCGGTTGTTTATTTCCTCTTCTTACTCTATTGCCTCTTCCCCCCCCCCTCAGGGTGGGGTTTATTTCCTCTTCCCTCGTGGGTTTATTCCTCTTCTACCGTGGGTTTATTTCCTCTTCTTCTCAGTGGGTTTATTTCCTCTTCTACTCAGTGGGTTTATTTCCTCTCTACTCAGTGGGTTTATTCCTCTTCTGCTCAGTGTGGTTTATTTCCTCTTCTACTCAGTGGGTTTATTTCTCTTCTACTCCAGTGGGTTTATTTCCTCTTCTACTCAGTGGTTTTCCTCTTCTACTAGTGGTTTAATTCCTCTTCTACTCAGTGGGTTTGTCTCAGTGGGTTCCTTTCTTCTACTCAGTGGGTTTATTCCTCTTTCTACTCAGTGGGTGTTTGTGTATTTCCTCTTCTTTCTTCAGTGGGGTTATTTCTCTTACTCAGTGGTTTATTCCTCTTCTACTCAGTGCGGTTTTATTTCTCTTCTACCTGGGTTTATTCCTCTTCTACTCAAGTGGGTTTATTTCCTCTTCTACTCTCAGTGGGTTTATTTCCTCTTCTACTCAGTGGGTTTATTTCCTCTTCTACTCAGTGGGTGTTATTTCCTCTTCTACTCAGTGGGTTTAGTCCTCTTCTACTCAGTGGGTTTATTTCCTCTTCTTCTCAGTGGGTTTATTTCTCTTCTACTCAGTGGGTTATTTCCTCTTCTACTCAGTGGGTTTATTTCCTCTTCTACTCAGTGGGTTTAATTCCTCTTCTACTCAGTGGGTTGTATTTCCTCTTCTACTCAGTGGGTTTATTTCCTCTTCTACTCAGTGGGTTGAGTAATGAGAGAGCAGCAGAAATAACCAGAGTGATTTGTTATGGTCTCATCTGCCTTCCCTTCCCCTGGCTGTGCTGTGTTACTCTCCTCACTCAGATGGGCCTCTGGAGCTGCACACCCTGTCTCTCCTGCCCTCCCAGCGCCAGGTGGTCTTCAAGGGGGACCGAATGCCCTTCCACTGCACTGCCGCCCTGGTGGACAAAATCACTGCGATGCACTGGCGCCACAACGGCCAGCTGGTGACCTCTGACCCTGAACAGGGCATCAGTCTGGAGGCCAGTGTGGTGCATGACTGCACCTTCATCACCAGGTAACGTTACAGTACTGAGGGGTCCGCTCCCAGCACTCACATTTTTCATTTTATTGCGATCCTCAGTTGTTTTATTTTCACTTATTTATTATAAAGGTTTAAGTGAAATATGACACTGTTTGTTTAGTTTCTGCTGACAGGACATGCGGTTTAGTGTGCTGTGCTGTATGTGGTGATGGCAGTGAATGATGTGCTGTCTCCTCGGTACAGTGAGCTCATCCTGTCCAACGTGCATGTGGAGGCCAGTGGAGAGTGGGAGTGTGTGGTGGCCACTGGGCGGGGCAACACTTCCCGCAGTGTGGAGATAGTGGTACTGGAGAACAGTGCCTCCTTCTGTCCGGAGGAGAGAGTCACTAACAACCGGGGGGAGTTCAAGTAAGGAAGAAAACAATAATTCCCCCCTCCAGAAACAAAATCCACAATAAAAACAGACTTTCTGATTAAACATGCTTCCTCATTATTTCTGGGTGTGGTTCCTAGGTGGCAGAAGACCCTGGCAGGTATCACCTCCTACCAGTTCTGTCTCCAGCTGCGCTACCCCTCCCTGTCCATGGGGGGTGGTGTGGTGCAGAAGCAGGCATCACGCTACTGTGACCGCTCAGGGAGCTGGGAGGAGGGAGACTATGACAACTGTCTCTACACTAATGACATCACACGGGTCCTACACACCTTCATCCTGGTCAGTGCCAGAGGCTGTGCTTGGGCTGTCCCAAATTAATTTTGTCCAGTACATATAAAATCAAAGTATGATAGTATGATGTCTTATGGTAGTAATATGGAAATAGCCTGAAAGGTAAATGTGTAAAAGTAACAAAACATATAAGTTATGTTTTGTTACTAAACAAACAATTATACTATCGCTCCCTCTTTTTCCAGATGCCCATCAATGCCTCTAATGCGGCCACTCTGGCACGTCAGGTGCGTACCTACACTGTGGAGGCATCCGGTTTCACTGACACCATGGACGTGATGTACGTGGCCCAGATGATGGAGAAATTCATGGAATATATCCGACCACTGAGAGAGGTAGGGCGATGAGATCTTTATACCCTCAATGCATGTCTTTGTGGTTTTATGTTGTGTCTTTTGACTTGATTCCCTTGTTTCTTTCTGCCCCCTGTGTTTATGTGAATGCCTGTTTTTGTATGTGTCTGACTCTATCCTCATGTTTTTACATGTGTATGTATGTGTCAGCTGTCAGAGATGCTGGTGGACATGGGCAGTAACCTGATGCAGGTGGATGATCAGATCCTGGCCCATGCCCAGACAGAGAAGAGAGCCTGCAGCTCCATAGTCCACTCTCTGGAGACCCTGGCCTGGCCCCAGCTACACAGCCATGCCCAGGACCTCTCCATGGTACTGTCAAAGTTGAGCCTGTTTTTATGTACTAGAATTTTGATTTAAAGGTTGAATTATAATAAAAGTTGTTTTTTCCCTACAAAGATCTCCAGGAACATTGTGATGGAGGCCCACCTTATCCGTCCGGCCCACTTCACTGGAATGAGCTGCACAGCCTACCAACGCCGGGAGACCTTGTTAGGCAACCTGGGCATGGAGGGGGCAGAGCCCACCCACGAACAGCAGCTCCGCTTCCGCTGCACCACTGGCACCCACAACACCTCCCTAAACAACTTCCCCATGAAGGTGAGCAATGTCTCCGTCTCCCTCACCCAGACCTGAACCTAACCTCACCCACTAACAGGACTGTGGTTGTGTGTCTGTGGTACAATGGCAGACAGTGCATACGGTTGTCATTAGAGGGAACACACCTCAGTTTGTGACCTACTGGAGATGGCATGGAACCGCATTTAGCACAGTCATTTACAACAGCTGACATGAAAGAGGGAGAAAATCCTAAGGTTTTAGATTTTGTAATTTAGTGTTTGAACTTTCTGTTTCCTATTCCATTGAGATAATATGGCCAAATATATTTGAAAGTAGGAAAGTAAAGGATCTCCCTCCCTCCCTTCTTCTAGAATGCTGTAGCCCTGGCCTCTGTGGTTCTTCCTGCCTCTCTGTTCCCCCCGGACGCCCCGTCAGACTGTAAGCTCCAGTTTGTGGCGTTCCGTACTGGGAGGTTCTTCCCTTTCTCTGGGAACTCTAACGGTCCTGGAGAGCACGTCCGCAGACACAGTATCAACAGCCCAGTGGTCTACGTAGGCCTGGGTGAGGGAACTGGCTGTTTGGAGCAGTTATTATACTATTATTACACAATTCATCTCATTCACAGAGACGGGTCAAAACATGTCAATTTTTTATAATAAAAAAATTGCTGGTGATGGTTATCTCCTCCTTTGTTTGGCAGACGGGTGCAGTCTGTGGAACCACTCGGAGGCTATCCTGGTGTCCCTGCGTCACTTGACCCCAGGCAGCGAGCCGGTGGCGGCCCACTGGAGCTTACAGGCACTGCTGCAGAAGCAGGGTGGGTGGAGCCAGGAGGGCTGCCAACTAGCCCACACTGACTCTGCCACCTCCACCCTGCGCTGTTCTGTGCTCAGCAACTACGCTGTGTTGCAGGTAGGGCATCCTGGGATCACTCACTCTCAGATATACATGGTGGATGTAATGTAATGATGACTGCACTGGAAGAATGTTCTCTTCTCACGATCTCAGGATCTTATACCAAGCCCCACAGTGTGGTCGTTGCATTCATATTTTTCTTTTCCTAGGAGGTTCCTGACTTCCCCCACTCCCCACCCATGTCAGTGAGGGTGCTCCACCCTGTGGTTTACACCTGTACTGCAATCCTTCTCCTCTGCCTCTTCACCATCATCATCACACACATACTACACCACAGGTACAGTGTGTTTGCGCGTGCATGCTTTATTATCTGACATAACCCACTGTCTTTTTTTCACTGCTAATGTTCATCTTTGTTTTCCTCCTGTAGTTCTATAAATATATCCAGAAAGAGCTGGCACACCTTACTCAATACCTGCTTCCACATCGCTATGACCACAGCTGTGTACGCCGGAGGCATCACCCTGACCAGCTACCCAATGGTGTGCCAGGCAGTAAGTACCTCTCCTCTCAGACCCAGCTTATGCTCTCTACGTGTGGTGTGTGACGGCTGACCCGGTGTGATTTGTGTCAGGTGGGCATCGCTCTACACTACTCCTCCTTGTCTACTCTGCTGTGGATTGGTGTCAGCGCCAGAGTCCTCTACAAAGAGACTGTCTGGAGGATGCCACGGCAGCCAGAGGGAGAGTCTAATGTTCCCCCTACTCAGCGGCCTATGCTCAGGTCAGTGATGTCATCAGGGTGAGACAGTCGACTTTTATATGAGAAGGTTGTGAGTCATTGCCAAACAGGTCAATGGTTGAATTGGGAGCTCATCGTGGGGTGCTATTTTAAATGACTGTATTCATGTGAACAGACACCCAAACTGTGTCATATCAAAGACCACCATTGTGTTTAGAAGCAAGGCTCTTCTGTTTTAGAAAACCTTGGAGGGAAAAACAGTAGACTACAAATAAGGCACAAAAGAGTGGTAGTGACAGATGCAGAGAGCTGAGCCCAGAGCGGGGGAGGGGAGGAGTATACGAGCGAGGGATAACAGAGGTTGAGGAGAATATTGTAAATCTGGGCTGGGTGATGGAGGGGGCGTACTGTCCCCTCATTACTGCGCCACTCCCCTCCTCCCCATGTTCCGTTCTGCCCTAGTGCTCCCTGGCTGGGATCATGCACTGTACTGCTGACCTCTCTGGTTTTCCCAAACCCCTTTGTCGACCACCGCCGCATGTGGTCAGCCTTCCAATGACACCTGGCCCTTTGATAAATCACAACCCCGCTGCAGCCTACTGCCCGTTGTTACACTGTATCAGCTAGCTGCCCAACTAACAGTTCAGTTCAGCTCAGGAGATCACAGACAACTAGCCTAGGGATCACTACAGCTGTGTGAAGTGTATGCTTGCTGAAAGAAGAAACAAAGGAGCAAAGACCCTAAATATCATATAGAATACACAGAAACTATTTGTCATACAGTTCTTGGGGTTTGGTTGTTGTTTCCAATATTATAGACTTGTATCTCTCACATGATACTTCACTTCTAAATAAGTTCACTGTTATTCACTGTTACTTCCTTTTCATACAAACTTCTTTGATCCATCTAATTTGTGTTTTTCCTGAATACAGGTTCTATCTAATAGCTGGTGGTGTTCCTCTCATCGTATGTGGCATCACTGCAGCTGTCAATGTCAACAACTATGGGGACAACAACCCTTAGTGAGTGCTTCACATTTGACTATTGACCCATTGGCCCTTCACACAGTATCTTTTGGTTTAGTGCTTATTCAAGAGCAAAAGTTGACATTTTTATGAGATTTTGAATACATAGAGGTGTCCTTGTTTTGCTATGACCTTACTGACTTTTTTATTGCATATTCCAGCTGCTGGTTGGTGTGGCGGCCCAGTTTGGGGGCCTTCTTTGTCCCCGCAGGCTTGGCGGTATTGGTGACCTGGATCTATTTCCTGTGCACTGTGTTTCGCCTGAGGCACCGGGTGTCCAAAGAGTGCCCAAGATTCTCCCTGTCCTCCCCTGTGCCTGAGAGCCAGCCAGCCCTGGGTGGCAGCACCAGCCTCCTGTCCACAGACTCTGTGGTGGGGACCATACATACTGCGTTGACCCCAGAGGACCAGTACACCCTGAAGGTGCAGTTCCTGGTGCTGGTAGCCACCCACTTCCTGTTCCTGGCCCTGTGGAGCTGTGGAGCCATGGCCATGTGGCTGACAGGGCGCAGCAGCCTATTTTTCAGCTGTCTCTATGGAGTAGCTGCCACCGTGTTGGGGGTGTTCCTGGTGGTCCACCACTGCTTCCGACGCCTGGATGTGCAGGCCTCCTGGCTAAGCTGCTGTCCAGGAAATCGGCGCTCCCAGCCCATACCAGTCTACACGCACACCTGCACCACTGTGAGTGGGGTGCAGACCACCTCTGAACAGGGATCCCAGATCTTCATTGGCTGCCATCCTCCAGGGGATCCCCACAACACCTCATCAGCCAGGTCCTCCTCCACCCCCAGTGGGATCAGCAGTGTGGGCCCTGGGCCCTGCAAACTTACCAACCTGCTGCAGGTGGCACAAGAAAATAGCAACAATGCCACTCGTGCCCCAGCAGGCATCATCACCAGCACCAGTACAGACAATAACAACAAGCAAGCTAACAACCTGCTGCCCACACTAGGCTCTGTAGCCCCTGTCCAGCCTCAGAGGAGGAAGGTCAGTGGCAGAACTAAACAAGGGAGCAGCCAGTATCACCACCGAGGTGAAGGCAGAGGTCACTACCGTCTCAAAGCTATGAGGACTGGTGGGGGAGGGGGCAGTATGGGAGCACTGGGACCTACAGGTATAGAGCAGCACAACACCGCCCATCCAGCCCACAAACAGGCCGCTAGTGAGAATGGCAGTCTCCATCACAGCCACTCTGAAAGCCCGGCCAGCCCGCTAACCAACGGTAACGGTAGGAGAGTGGGGGGGACAGTGACCACCAGCCCCTCAGAGGGTAGCGACGGGGGCAGCAGCGGCAGCCGTAAGCCCTTCCCTCTGCTCCCCTCTGTGGCCAGCAGGGTGGCCATGCAAGGTAGTAGGTGCAGCGCCAGCCGAGACAATCTGAAACTGGCAGCGGCTGCAGAGCGGGAAGCTAAGCGCTGCTCCTACCCTCTCAACAGTATCACTACCACTGTTCCAGGGGCTGCCCCTAACGGCACCATCAAGAGCTCTGTGATAGAGCTGGAATTGGACACAAGTTGTACAGACCATTCCCAGAGCTCTGTGGGCATGAAAAGTATGTGGAAGAGTGAAACTACAGTGTGACCCTCACTCTCTCCCAGCAAATGTCCACAGTGGACCCTGGCAATATTTGATATGACTGCTGTTGTTGTAGTGTCCTACACCTGTAGAGACAAATCCTCATCTGAGATCCATTTGTGTAACTTCCCAGCTAGCATATAACGTTCTGAGAACCATAGGTTTCTTATAGAGCTTGGTGAGAGCGTGGTTGTCCTATGGTTATTTTGTATAAAACCTTCCCACAACTTTCTGCAAATGGTGCAGGATAGTTGCTTGTCTTTGAAACATCCTCAGTACATTTAAGGAGCTTGACCAAAAAAAAGTTATTTTCTTGGTATTTCATTACTTTAAGAGAACATTCAAACATGGTTACATTTAATAAAAATGTTGGTAATGTTCTAGAAACATTCTCCATCTGGTTTGACATTTGGAATGTTCTCAAATAGTTCAGAGAACTTTAAGACACAACGTTCTTCTGTGGGAATTTCAGTCCTTCAGCATAACGTTTCCTACAGGTTTCGAATAAAACATAATCAAATCTAAATGTATTTGTCACATGCTTTGTAAACAACAGGTGTAGACTAACAGTGAATTGCTTACTTACAGGTCCTTTTCCAACAATACAGAGTTAAAGATAAAGATAAAAAATCTAAATAGTGTCATGGTTTTATTTAAAGTCATGTTCTCAAATTGTTCCAAGAACGTTAAGAAACAACGTTCTTCTCTGGGAATGTCATTACCATAGAATAACATTTTCTACAGGCTTCTTCAAGGTTCTATTTAAAGTAATGTTCTCAAATTGTTCCGAGAACATTAAGTTAACTTTCCATGAAAAAACACAAGAAAACTTTAGTAACGTTCAGAGGAAGTTCTAAGAATGTTATTTAAAAAGATATATGTCCATTCATCCGCATCAATGAAACTCTTTCTATCCTTTATCTTGTTAAGTGTGTTCAGGTGTGTTGGCCTTGCCCACTAATTGGCCACACCCGAGTGCTTCTTTCCCTGTAAAATGGGGTCCGTTTGAGTAGACTAAAATTAAAAGCTTTGTATTTGTAAAAAAACATGGCATGCTAGCTCCATCCGGGTGGCGCAGTGGATAATTCCATGAATAGAGAACATAAGATTATAGGTTTGAATCTCACTGATGCCGTCACAATAAAAAATAAATGTGGTTGCATGATTAATGCCTAAGGAAATGAATTTCCATGTGTCCTATCTGTGCTTGGAGTTCAATAAAGTTGACTCAAAATAAGCTAGTTGTGTTGCTAAAAGTCTTATTGAAACATTCAGTTAACGTAATTCAAAAACCTTCAGATCACCTATAATTTCCGTTCTCAGAGTGCTGGGTCAGACTTTCATGTACATTTAATTTAAATAATTGCAAAGAACTTCAAGTTGCACGTGTGGATCTCAAATTGGGATTCAACTCATGATGAGGTTTTTATTTTAAATGTGTAAAGGAGATAGATCATGGGGTTGGAGATAGATCATGGGGTTGGAGATAGATGATGGGGTTGGAGATAGATCATGGGGTTGGAGATAGATCATGGGGTTGGAGATAGATCATGGGGTTGGAGATAGATCATGGGGTTGTGTTGCTTCTTACTTTTGCTTCCATCACAGTGATGGTATGGGATGTGTACTTTCATCTCTGTCACTTATGAACTGTTTGTTGGGTTTGCCAGGAATTCAAGGCCTGTCTTTTGTGTACCTGAAATACTCATTTATTCACAGGAAGTTTTACAAGCTAAGTCTAAAATTGACATAAGATGTTGATTTTGGACACCTTAAAGGGGCAATTTGCAGTTGTATTCTTATTCTGTGCATATCAACTATAGCATGAAATGGAATTTGAGATTGTCCATTTCTACAGTACGGCTGTGCATTTCCTCTGTGAAGAATCCTTTTGCTCTTATTATGTTGACTTGTATTATTGTGTGTGTGTGTGTGTGTGTGTGTGTGTGTGTGTGTGTGTGTGTGTGTGTGTGTGT
>NC_036855.1:21906483-22035335 GCF_002910315.2 Salvelinus sp. IW2-2015 | reverse complement strand
GTGTGCGTGTGTGTGCTTCCGTGAATATGTGTTTGTGTGTGAGATCCTTAATCTAGCATGAGAGAATGCAGTATCTAAAAAAAAATGTTTTTACTAAAACGTATTGACTCGGATTCAAATACGCATCAGCACTGAGGGAACTTCTCCCCTTCATGAACAGGTTGGACAAGTATCAGTGTTTGGATAAAATTAACTAAGAGTGACCTTTCTTTGACCCTGGCATGTACTCGGAAATGTTCCTGGTTATTTTTCATATGAACTGCCCCATCCTTCTTCCTTTTTCCTTTTTCCCTTACTGGCCTGTGTTCAGTTCGGGGAAAAAACGTACTGTAACATTCAATTAAACGGAAACAGTGCTGTTCTGAATGACCAGTTCAAAAACTGGGAGGGATTGGGTTGTGGGCTGTGGAACGCTGTCAGCATGGCCGCTACCCTTTAAATATGTCACTCACTGATTCAAGCCACACCCCACCACACCCACCAAACGGAGAAAACGTACCTCAAAGTCTGTTCAAGAACGTTGAAGAACAATTTGGGGAAATGTGTCATTCAGTACAAATGGTTACACAGTGTACCACATGTTCAATCGAACTGAACGCACCCCTGTGCTCTCACACCCTCTTGGAGTTTCAAATCTCTGGATTTACACTCATGTAAACACTGCCCCCTCCAGGATTTCAAACATCATTGTTCATGCGCTGACAAATCAAAGGGATGCATCAGTTCAAACCATGTTCAGTTTGTCATCTGCATCAGGAGACTATGTTAACGGTTGTTAAATTATGTGGTAAATGGCTCTGGTTTATAACACATTAATCAAGATACAGTAAGTGCTTACTGACCCCTCGCCCCCCCCACACACACACACACACATTTACCTCATAAACTAATGGCTTAGAAGCTTGTTACAGTAAAAATCAACTACTTCTACACCATTTTCTGTTAATGTACAAAGCTCAGAGTAAAGGCAAAATAAATTATGACAGAAGTGGTTCATGTTATCTACATAATTGCCTCATGTTTCTTCACACACTTTATCATCCAATATTGTGTAAAACCATATTATGCTATTTTGATCTTGAGTATTCTTTCAGAGTGTGTAAGAATGCAACAACTCAGTGCATCTTAGATAAGCTCCTCTAAACAACTCCAATGTGTTCAGGGAAATTATTATGCCAAAGAATTGTGTAGAATAGCAGAGCTTACCTCAACATCAGTGTTTAGCAAATTTGATGCATTTCATAGATTGTATCCTTATTCTAGGTCCTGAAATCTCCCTTTGGGTTAATGTTAATAACTCAAACTCACAAAGCTCAGATTTGTGATAAGTACAAAGCAGTGGTATCATATACGTGAATACATGTGTTGTATTTAATTGTTGAGGGGATGTCAAACTGCTAAACCTGCGGTAGTGGCTGGTCACAACATGTTTATATAACCTGTGTCTGATATTCGTGAGTTTACCTTCTACAACCCTTTGTCACTGGAAAAAAAACTTCTTATTCCACTTATTTACATTAGGTATTAAATGTCAAAATGTGCAAGAACACAATGATAGAATGTGTCATCTTTTCACTCATGGTTACCCAGATTTACATTTCATCCATTTACTAACATTCATCACATTGGTGATAGGTCCCTAAATGATTTCCAAGTTTTGTGTCCACTCTCATCTCAAAATGAAAAAGGGAGATTTCAAATGTTGTATGTATATTTATATTTTAATTTGTCACAGTGACATCAGAATGAAATGATTGTGACAAATAACTGTTTTTAATTCAATAATATATTGTTCAAGAAATTCAGACTGTGCCTTATAGAAAAAACTGATGCAAAATTAAAAAAAATACAACTTCATATATTGTCATTGTTCTCATACTGATGGTGCAATTATGCTTCTCTGATATGAGCATGAGATGAATGCGAATGAAGAAGTCTGAGATAAACTCAGTTATTGCTGTCTGCAGACTGTCTGAGCATCAGCTGTCTCTGAGGCCTCCGTTAATACCGTTCTGGTATCATTTGTGACTTCTTTACCCTGTCTGTTCAACAAAGCTGAAACCTTCTTCACTAAAAATGTTTTTTTGACAATTTGTTCAGTTTAGTTTACCAAGAAACAGAGCACACGACAGAAATTCAGGAAGCCTGAGGGTGTAGGAAGGTCATCATAGTCCTGGGGATTCAGGGATTGTAAACTGATCCTGGACCTGTGCCTAGTGTCGATTAAAAGACTGCGTAATTCACGTTACAATGGCACCAGCACCACTGTCCAATCACGGTAGGTCTTACCCTTATTGACGCAAATCCTTACCAATCAGATAGGTTGTGGGAGAGTATGGGCGGTAAGAATGGTTGATGAGGAAGTTTATTGTTCAACAATGAAACAAGTCAAAACAAGAAGAGAGATGCTGTGAAAAGCAAGTATTACAGTCAGTGGATAGCCGTTGTGTTAGTATTTTACCTTTCTATGAGATAGCAGAGTATAATTTTCTTGTAGAATAAAATATTATACGATGGTCCTTGCGAAACATCTGCGTTTATTTTGGGGGGTAACGTTACGTTAGCAAGTTCTTGGCGACATTTAATCTTTAACTAGTTATAGTAGCTAGATACCCAGTAGGTTAGTAAGGACAAACACACGCGTTGCATTAATTGAGCCTGATAGCTATATACGGTTGGCTACATTACTCAGACTATCCTTGGCATAGTCACCGTGTGGCCTAGGTACGTGGACGGTGTTGTACAGTGAACTGGGGGGAGGCGTGTCAAGTGTTACGACATAATCAGCTAGAGTTGACATTATAGAGGACGACGAGCTACCGTTTGGTGAGTCAGTCTCTTGAAGTGAGAACAAAGTCGTTGTGATATCCAAAACCTGCCAAATTAGTATTTTTGTAAAAGCTTAAAGCTTTGAAAATGTCTTTGGCTGACCAAAGTCAGCAGTGGTATCCCACAAGCGTACAGGTGACCGTGTTCCAAGCCAGGAATTTGAGGATCAAAGGAAAGAATGGAACCAACGATGCCTATGCCATCATGCAGGTGGCCAAAGACAAGTTTTCTACCTCGGTTGCCGAAAAATGCGTCGCACCGGTATGGAAGGAAGAGGCATCGTTTGACCTGTCACTGTTCCACCATGGCAACGCTGAACGCTGCACACTGTATATCATAGTAATGCACAGAGCTCTGGTGGGACTGGACAAACTCCTGGGACGAGCTGTGATCAACCTACTGGATCTACACGATAACAGCGCCCGCAAAAAGACCGAGTAAGTTACTCTCATGTTGATTGAAGATAAAGGATCTGAGTGTGTGGTGTCATGGAGCTTGTGGGAAAGTAATTATTTATGTTGATGATATGATTATGTTGGGTCAAGACTGTGAATAGCCTACTTGAGTTGATATCCGAACCCAGCCTAACTATTAACCTAGCTGTTTGAAGAACTCCCTCTGAAAAGAGTGGAAGTAGTTGGGAAATTCCAGCTCGTTAGTGTTAACTATGAAGCCTACTGTATCTCTGGCATTCACAGCTGGATCAGGTAATGCTGATGGTTGGGCCATATCTCATTAAGAATAATATTGACCAGTGTCTACATTCCTGACATTCCCCATGTTCCTACAAGGTTATTTAAAGCAGAGGGTTAATCACACCATCACACTGACAAGTTGTTGAGCTGTGATCCATGGATGACATTCACAACAATGACGGGATAGGCCCATCATAATGGGTGTAACGAGCTTCATAACAAAACATGGTAAACCATGAATAATTCAATAAAAATGTACACACCCTTGCCTTATGTAATAGTGTTTATTTAACAGCCACTGTTTTCTAGGCTGAAGGACACTTTGATTTGAATATTTAAGACTGCTGGCTGACCTTTGAATTGTAGGCTATTTGTCAATTGCTGTTGTTGAGGGCAGTGAGTGATTACTAGTCATATGGTTGTATCCTTCTGTGTAAAATGTTCTTTCAGTATAGGCTGCCACAAGGGCAGCATTTGTACAGTACTTAAATTACCTAATTCACTTGCTTATTATACACTCATATCTGGAGCCTTATTTAGATTTGACTAAATCGGTTTGTATAGCTTTTGATGATAAAGTTTTCTCTACTAGTCTTTACCCTCTCCCCCTTTCCTTCTCACTTGCCTTTTCTTGCTCCTTCTCTCTCACACAAAAAGGGTGTTGGATATTGCTGTTTGTTTCCTCTAGCAGTGTATGGTGTTATATTACTGACCTACTTTAGTGTAATGCTGATGGGTCAGGGTTTGACATTGAAGTAAGGCACTAGGATCTCCTGCATGGGAGCACTTTGTCCTCTCTCACAATGTAGCAGAATATTTTCTCAGCATGAGACAAAGTTAAATGATATGACACCAAATAACACACCATGTCACTGATCATGTTCCGGGTATGGCTCTGAACATGCGTCATCACTGTTCTTAGGCCTATTCGTTGAAAGAGCAAGTTCCAACTTGGATATACAAAAATGTGGAGGCACTACTGACAACGGTATTGGCCTATGTTTGGTATGTCCTTATCCACATTGGAAATTGGCTTAGCTGTAGGCCTGTTTCATGTTCATGAGATGTCTAAAATATAATTAGGCTATTTATCAACACAATTCATCATGAAATGGGCCTATGTAATTATATGTGCATGAATCAAGAGGTTTACTCTTTCTTTTTTATGTTTGCTATATTTCTTTCAAGGGCACAAAATCGATCTTCTGTCAATAAACAAATCCATACTGTTTAGTCTGTCATGTTAGTCATTAGTAGTCTTGGGAAGTATACCGAGGTATTTGGAAATGGCCACGGAATGTTTTTCAAAACTGTCAATACTATTGAAACTTTCTTTGCAGTTTTTCAATACATTTTCATATTTGTTGTTACTTTTTAAGTAAATACCTGCAGTTAACTTGTGCAATACCTTAGGAATACGTCTTAATTTGACCTGTCACATTATTTTACATTTTGAAGCTTACCACAGTTTTCTAGAACATTTGAGCCAGTCACATGTTTGTAAATGGCACAACAGGAGACAGCGGGACCAGGTGAATCCAGCTGTGTAGACAGGGGTCGCTTTTTATATTGAAAGTCAAGTTTTCCTTCAAAGAAAATACATTGGTGCAACACATTAGGCAGAAAATGGCTTCATTTTAATCAGATGACAACAAAGAGCAATGCCATTTGGCTGGCAGCCACACAAGTAAAGGAGCTTACAAAGAAACAGCAAGGTCTTTTTGCAAAAACTATGCATGGCCATCATATTTCTAATGTTTATCATAGAAAGAATGTAGCCAGCTACATTTCCTAATGTCTTGCTTAGTTTTTCTCGCATTTTACCAGAGAAGTATGCGACTACACCGAGAAAAGTAGTTACAAATCAGTCAGAGCGCTGTCTGCTGATAGAATGCCTGTTCGTGAATTCTCACCTGAGAATATTAGTCTGATGAGCAGACATGACAATGAGAAGTATTTTTAGGTCTGCGTTTGCAAAACACAGCAAGATATATGTTTCTTATGCGTTTTTTGGGGGGGAGGCAGAATTCAGCATTTAATGCAACCCTTCAGTTTAACTTGTTATTAATCTAAGTGGATTAGTTAAAATGACTCCATTGGCCTGTTTGCTCCTCCCCCCTCTACTCAGAGCAGGCAGGCCCATTGCCCTAGTGACTCCAGACTCCACACAGGGTATAAACATGCTGCTCCAGAGCCAATACTGTTCTTTCTTCAGACAAGCATCTATCAACTTTGTTTATTTGCACAATGTCTCTCGTTCACATTCACTTGTAACTCTCCAACAATGATATTCGGTAGCTCGTGTGTATGTACAGTACCAGTCAAAAGTTTGGACATACCTACTCAAGGGTTTTTCTTTATTTTTACTGTTTTCTACATTGTAGAATAATAGTGAAGACATCTGAACTATGAAATAACACATGGAAAATAAAGACAAACCCTGTGTCCAAACTTTTGACTGGTACTGAATGTGTATAACTTGATGAGCTGGATTGCATGTTTTTGTTTATTTTTGTTTGCATTTGTTAGCATATTTAGCTACCAGCCTTATTGGAAATGCGCAATTACTTGTGCTAATTTTATTACTATTCTGGTAATAGATGCCCAATGGGGATTGTTTAGGTCTTTGGCGCCCCCTTGTGTACTAACACGCTAATACCGTAAATCACGGGATGAGAGAAGGACGGTATGACGGTATCAATCTGGATACTACCCAACCCTAATCATTAGCTGTATGTGACATGTTAATCATTATACTTCAGAGGGAAGTCTGTGCCTCTACCACTTTCTCAGAGAGAGAACCGGTCCAACAGGACAGACCACCACTCCTCTATTAGGGCCAGAGTTTTCTATTTTTCTGTAAATGCTATCACATGTACCTTGTCAACTTGTTGTTCCTTTTAAACTCCCAACATCCATTCACTGATGTGTTCAGTCTGACTAGTACTACAGAAACAGAAGTTGGTAGTTGCTGTTTTACTTGGCATGGCACATTTTGGGAAGAAGATTAGTAATGCTTGGAGAAGTTTTAGCACAGCTTTCATTAGCCTACAATTTAGGAGTCCTGTATTGCTCTGCTGGGCTTTATGGAAGGTGGGCTAGGTTTTCTCCCATGCATGTTTCCTGACTTTTCCTGCAGGATCATGTCTGGTCATGTTTTGTTTTAGTACACCAGTAACAGGGTAATGTTGCACTGATCTTTTACATGAACCACATAGACATTATTCTGATTTAAATAACAGCTACTCGTTGTTTAGCTGTGCATGGTCACTACAAATTACCAACTAACCTGTACCCCCGCACATTGACTAGGTACCGGTACCCTCTGTATATAGCCTAGTTATACATACACAGTATTAGGCAAGTCTGCCTTCTCTTCTTGTGCACCAGACGCATGGAATAATCTACAATCCATGCTTCATCTAGATATGTTAGTGCCACGGAATTAATTTAAAATATTGATGGGAGTCTCTGTTACAGAGGAGTGTAAATGCAGCTTTTTTTTTTAGGCTGGATCATGTTGTATGTTTTAATTATCTATTGCATTGATTGTTGCTGCTGCCTTGGCCAGGTCTCCCTTGAAAAAGAGACTCTGGGTCTCAATGGGATTTCCTTGGTTAAATATATATAAATGTATGTTTTCTTGTTTCTTTTTGATTCAACATTTTTTTTTTTCTTTACTTTAGTTTATTTAGTAAATATTTTCTTAACCAACAATGCAGTTCAAGAAATAGAGTTAAGGGCTTGTAAGTAAGCATTTCACGCTAAGGTCTAAAACTGTTGTATTTGGCGCTTGTGACAAATAAAATTGATTTGATCACTGCCCAGCAGAGTACAGAGCACTTCAGCTGAATGCATCCTAAATGTAGGCACATAGGCTAATGATCTACCAAGAGTAAAACCTGACCAGCTGCTGTCTTTTTGTTTTCCTTGAACCTTTTCCTGTTTATGGATGGATGGATGATGTCATCAGGGAAGAATGTGTGTACTGCTCACTAGAGCCCCAACTTGTCTATCACAACTCTGACCCTGTGAATGCTTTCCTTGTCTCAGCTGACCTTAACCTGTAGGTTCAGTGACGACACTGAATTTAACCAGGGAGTTTTAGCCTCTATTTGCTTCCTTTTTATAAGCCAGTCAAAAAAATGTTTACTTCCATTTATATGATAACTCAAATATGCAAAAACACTAAGAGCATACTGCAAGTCACTGAATATGCAAAAAAGAAAAAAGCCTATTGCAAGAGACTTGCAATAAACTTGCTCCAGGATGGATTGGATGTGTTTCTCTGGTCTTGGAAAGGTAAGAACTCACCTGGGGGACAGTCTGTGAAGCTGTACTTTGCGTTACCTGTCTACTAATTTACCAACAAATCTAGCAGTGCTTTTGTTCAGTGCAGTCTCTGCAATCACAGAGAGACTCAGTGTGACAGGGCATACTAATTGCTTGTTTTGTTATGGAAAAGGGTCTCCAACACTTCTGCCTTTCCCTTGTTCTGAGTAGGCATAAACACTGTGCTCAACAGGGAGGAGATGAGGGCAGAGGCAGAACAAAGGAATAATTGTCTGCTTTATCTGTTTGGCCCAGTGGTTGCTGGAACAGGGTGCATGCCACTCAATGACATGTATGTATGTGTCTGGTCTTCACTTAAGAGACATGTATACACAAAGCAAAGGACACTTAGTTGAACTGCAATTAGTTTACAGCCTAGTTAAGTCAACACTAGAGGAGCTGGATCTATTCTAGGTCCTGACCTCAAACTGTTAGAAGTGTCATAGTTCTGCCCTTTTATAGTTCCGCAATAATAGTTTTTATCAAGTCATGTTTGACCACAATTTCTGTACATCTGATTTCCTGGAAAATCATGACGTTGTTGAAAAGGTTTTACCTAGGGGCTAGGCTAATTCAAATGTAATTGGTTGCGTAATAAACAATTCCAGTCATATTTGACCTTCAGTAGTTTTAAGTAATTGAACAGGAGGATCTAATCTTGTTCTTTCTCTGACTGTCTTTCATTTTCAGTTGGTACAAACTGCTGGATAAGAATGGGAAGGAGGACAAGGTCAGAGGGGAAGTGATGTTGGACATCCAGTTCATGAGAAACAACTTGACAGCCAGCATGTTTGACCTTTCCATGAAAGACAAACCACGCTCCCGCATCGGAAAGCTCAAGGACAAAGTGCGTGGGAAGAAAAAGGACAGCTTCTCTGACTCGGCCTCTGCAATAGTGCCCTCTTTCAGCCAGGTAGTCACTGACAGCGAGGGAGAGGCTGACTCCCACTCAGTGTGCCCAGAGTCTCCTGGGGCCAAGAAGAAATCCAAGCTCAAGTCCCTCTTTGCCCCTAAATCCAACCTGCAGCGCAATGTCTCCCAGTCCATGTCCACACTGGGCACTCTTCCTGAGAAGAACGCATCCCTCAGTGGCAGTCGCTCTTCTGGCCTCAATGTGGATTCTCCTGATGGTGAGCTCCTTCTATTCAGTTAAACATTTTGACTATCTGCTGACCTTTTCATATTTGAGTAATGATAATTGGCATATGTAGTAACCTCTTTCTATCTACAGTTAAAAAGAAATTCAAGTTCCTGGGCCACAAGCGCACAGACAGCAATGACAGCAAAGTGTCTACAGGACCTTTTTCTCTTCTGGGCAGATCCAAGCAGAAAGAAGACCCGAACAGTACGTGCATCAACGGCAATCATGTGTATGCAGAGGAGGTAGAACCCATGTCTGGGTCCACCCTCAGCCTTAACAGCTCTGGTCAGGGCTCAGTGGAGGATGTACGAAGCCACAGGCAACCATCTGATGCCGCCATAGACTCCCTCAAGGGTGCCTCTGTCAACACCTACAGAAAGGAGTCTGCAGATAGGGATAGGGCTCTGCTGGAGCAAAGGCGCCTTCAGGAAGAGGGAGAGAAGAGGCAGGCAGAGGAGAAGAGACATAATGAGGAGAAACAAAAAGTGCAGCTCAAGGTATTGCAGGAGGAGGCACGCAAGCAACAGGAGGAGCAGGAGAGGAGAATGTTCCAGGAGGGTGAGGCAAGGAAGAAGCAGCAGGAAGAGGGGGAGGACCGGAAGCGGCTAGCGGAAGAAAGAAGGCGGCTGAAGGCAGATGAGCTTCAGAGGCTGGGGGAGGAGCAGAGGCAGCAGGAGGAGGCCAAGAAGGCAGAGGAGCAGAAACAACAGGAGGAGGCCTCTGTGACTGAGAGGCTGTCCTCTCTGTTTGGTATGATCAGGAAGAAGGAAGAGAAGAAGGAAGAGCTGCAGCAGAGTGTCGCCAATGAGGTGAGGCCCAACCCATCTCCCAGTCGCGGCACCAGAGATTTGGAGGTCCCTGTTCCTGCCCCTCGCCATGCTGCCAACACATTCAAGGATATTCTCCTCAGTCCAGACCCTCCAATCCCAGTTGAGGAGAGCCCGGTGGACCACCAGAAGGGTGTTTGCGGCACCAACACCCCGAGCGCTGCAGTCTTCAACTCCAACCGCACTGCCAAGGTGTCTGCAGTCAAGCCCAGGTAGGTGTCAGTCTTGTTGCACTTACAGCTCTTTTCTAACTTGAGATCTGCATAGGTAAGTCCAAACATTGCTCAAATCTCCCACCAATGCATGATTTTAATAGTGCAGATCTCAAGTTAGGATTTGGCCTTCTATCTGCTGTGAGTTTTGATGTCAGCCTACTAATGTAATGTAGGGCTACCTGATGTTCTGACAGAAGTTACGTTTACAATGGTACGTGGAGCTACTAGATACACAATGTATTTCACTACTGATCTGGTAACACTAACCAATAACCTTTTTCTGTCTCTGTAGTTTTCATGTTATTTTGAAATATGTAGTGGTGGAATTTTTGACCTCAGAGCCAGCACATGCAAACGATCACATTGACTGCCTTGGTAGCCTTTATCACCCATTTTCCAAACTGTCACTACTGAACTACTGCATTCTTATAACTCTCTTAAAAAAAATGTTTTCACAGAAATGACTTTATATTGTCCAGATTGAATAGCTGTGGTGTTTTCCTCGCTTGATATGATATACAACTGAAGTTAGTAGTTTAGTATTCTCAGTTGCAATTAGTTGTCTGGAGATTTTAGTAATCAATGTAATCAGGTGGTTTGGATTAGGATGAACTAATCTGTACACCAGATCATGTCTCCAATCTATACTGGCTGCAATTAGTTTCATCTCTTTGTTCCTCTTGATTGTCTTAAGGCTCTTAAAAGCCTTGACAAACATGAGCGTGGATCATCAGAATCAGGAATTCCATCTGGCCGTGATGGACCTGTTTGGCCGGTGTGCTGATTGGTCTGCAGTGTGGAACCTGTGTGTTTGTGTGTCTGAAACTGGGTGGTATGGTGCAGAACAGGTTGGAAGTGATGACGTGCGCTCGCACAGGGTGACTAACTACATTGAAAATGTCTGCTGGGGAAAACAAGGCTTTGTTTTTACACTCATCTATTTCTGTTTTCTGGATTTATTTGAACAATTCTTTCTTAATGGTGAGTTGTCCACTCATTATAGCCCAATTCCTTTTAAAGGAGAAAATACTTAGTTTCATTATAGCCTTCTCTTATTTTAGTGCTGAAATTCAGACATTCTAAATCTCGATTTGTTTTACTAGCCTACATTTTTGAGCTTTTTACAATAATTATGAAATGGTCCATCCTAAAGTAAATGTAATATGTTTTTATAACTACCTTTTTAAGTGTTTTTAAAAGAAAGGCAATAGTGGGCATTCCAATATTTCCAAATTATGTTTAATTCCATCAAGATCTTACCAGGTGTGATGACGTAACCTTCTCCTTACAAGAAAAGAATGTCAGAAAATGTTTGAGTGGGACCCTGTTAATTTTCTCGGTTTCAGACAGGATAGGACAGCATATTTTTGTCACAACTGGATTGTTCTTTAATGTTGAAACAAACGAATACGAACATTTGAAATATCAGACAGAAAAGGCTCTGGGTATACACAATTATCATCATTAGGGCTCCAAATGATGAACAAAGAATAGAAAAGAGCAGAGACAGCCTGGAAAGAGCACACATTTCTCTGACTTTCTGTTCTTGGAAGCATTTGGGGTGCATCATCATGTGTGAAGATAAGATCTTGATGGAATGAAACACCACACAAAGATTAGGCTAACTCATGAGAGGTGTGTTGGCTATTTCAGCTGTGCTGGGCATGCTCATAATTCTGGTATATTGTGACGGTCAGACACTGACCTCCAAGCATTGTTTTCACTCCTTGGCAGATTGGAGTCTCTGAAGCAGCCTGAAACCCCCAACTCAGACTCCCATAGGCAACAATCTCCCTCCCTGTCCTGCGCCGAATCCCCTCTCTCTAGCGTCCCTTCTGAGTCTCCTGATATGTTCTCCAACCTTCACTCCTCCCTGGCTCCACCTAAGACACGGAGGAGCACCTCCGAATCCCCCTGCAGCAGCACTGAGAACCTGGCTGCCATAGGATCTTCCCCTATCGGATCTGAGAGGAAGCGGCCAGCTCCTCTGCCCCCCAGCCCAATGGAACTGCATAGCCATGGAAATCCCAATGCAGGCTCCAGAAGTGTGTCTGCTAAATGTGGCTCTCTTGTGACAATTAAGGAGGTTGAGGCCAAAAGACCTCCTCTACCTCTTCCTGACTATGATCGCCTGTTCCCACAGAAGAGGCATGGAGTACAAGGACAGACTCAGTGGGACAATATCATTGCAGAAGTGAATCAGAGACAGCAGGAATACACATCTCAGCTCATTGGAGAAGAGATGAGTGTGGATGGCCCAGGCCTCGACTCCCCAGCACCTCCACACAATGAAAAATATTCATACTTGAAGGAGAGGGCAGCAGAACGCCTTAACCAGCAACAGACACAAGTTCAGGAAGTTCAATCTTCGTCTTGGAGGAGAGTGGGGCCCAACAGTTCGCCAGCGCTCATCCCCCCTCCCAAACCTGGAGCTGCAGCCCCCCCTAGACTAGTGATAGACTCAAACAAAAAGCAAGGCCAGAACACTGCACAGGCTAATCCATCTGTTGAAAGACACAACGCCTTCGTCTCCAAAGTCTTGGGCTCTACAGATCCTATGGCTCAAAGCAGCAACGTACCCTCAGTGAAACCTTGGGAGGATGCAAGGAAGGTGCCTAAAACATCAGTTGCTTTAGCCAGCGAAGGCCATTCTGTTCTCCCAATAGAAAAGCCTACTAGACTTACATTAAGAGAAGTTTTGGTGTCAAGTTGTACAGATGTACCTAAAGGACTGCCAAACACTCTCAAAGAGATCCCCGCAACCAAACCCAGACAAAGATTAACCAGCAAAGAGCCAGTGAGACGAGTGGATCCTGAGCCAAAAGCAGCAGAGTCTACTACCAATGTACAGCAGGAGAACAGGTCAGAAATGAGGGCAGCCTCCACACTGGACTTCATAGACATGAGAGTGAGTATTCCTGTCATGGCAAAGAACACTGAGGTAACTGCTAACAGTGAAAAGCAACCCTCATCTGACTCTGTAGAAAGCGACATTAACAAAAAACAACTGGAACGCATTATGAAAGAGACATTTTCTGAGCCTGACCCTTTTCCCATTGCGGAGGTCCTGCCTAAATACCCATGGGCTCAACCAGAGCAGAGCCACAGTGGAGATGACCTGTTCAACCCCCCAGCACCTCCACTTAATGACAAATATTCCTACTTGCAGGAGAGGGCAGCAGAACAGCTAAACCAGCAACAGACACAAGTTCAGGAAGTTCAATCTTGGAGGAGAGTGGGGCCCAACAGTTCACCAGAGCTTATCCCCCCTCCCAAACCCCATAGACTAGAGGCAGACTCAAACAAAAAGCAAAGCCAGAGCACTGCACAGAATAATCCATCTGTTGAAAGACACAGCACCTTCGTCTCCAAAGTCTTAGTCTCTACAAATCCTATGGCTCAGAGCAGAGACGTACCCTCAGTGAAACCTCGGGAAGATGCAAGGAAGGTGCTTAACACATCTGTTTCGTCAGCCAATGATGGCAAATCTGTTCTCCCAATAGAAAAGCCTAATAGACATGCACCACAAGTTTTGGTGTCAAGTTCTACAGATGAACCTAAAGGACTGCCAGACACTCCCAAAGAGATCCCCTCAGCCAAACTCAGACAAAGTTTAGACAGCAAAGAGCAAGCAGATCCTGAGCTAACATCAGCAGAGCATACAACTGTACAGCAGGAGAACAGATCCGAGATGAGGGCAGTCTCAACCCCGGACATCATGGAAAGTAGTCCAACGATGGCTAAAGCTACTGACTCTGTAGAAGGAGACATTAACAAAAAACAACTGGAATTCATTATGAAAGAGACATTTGATGACCCTTTCCCCATTGCTGAGATCCTGCCTAAAGACCCATGGGCCGAACCAGAGCAGAGCCACAATGGCGATGACTTGTTCTCTGGAGGACCACAGAAAGACGACAAGCTTGAACAGAGACTGACAACTGATGACTTGGTTAAGCTTTTTGTGCCAAACAATCCAACCGATCTGTTCTCCAGTTGTAACGACAGTGACTCAGAAAAACATCCAGAGGAAGAAAAACCAGAAGAGCCCAGTCCTGCTTTTCAAATGGTATTTTCTCAAAGGAAAAATAAACGAGCAGCACCTCAGCCTCCAGCTAATTCGAGCAATAAAGGAGCCATGGGAAAGGGTGAGCTGGTTAAACGAGACCCTTCACCCAGAGAAAATGAGACCACCAGGTTAGCCACTACAGGATCTGTCAAACTTGAGCCTCAAGCCAAAAATACTAGACAGAGAAATCTCTATGGTAAAGAAAAGGTAGAAACCCAAGCCAGGAAAGAGAAGTGGACAGCAGACCCTTTTACCTTCTCCCGCATGTCTTCTGACTTGACTTCTCCTGAGCCTCCCCAGTCAGTAGGTGAGCCCAACCCCCAGGCAGGGGCTGAGGGTAAGACCCTGCTACGGGCCTGGGTCTCAACCTCTGAGGTGCAGCCACTCACTGTTCTGAGTAGCAATGGAGATCGGCCAGCCTTAACACCAATCAGGTGAGCCTGAACCCCTCTGAGGTCATAACCAGCCCTTAGCCCTTCAATGATTGTATGCATTCCACGGCATGGGGGGTTTTCTTCTGTTCTGTTCAATCAATCAACGTATGTCTGTGTAATGGGCAATAAGCCTCAAGTCTAGTCTAACAATTGTGTATTTGGAGAGATTTTAAGTGTCAAATGTCCAACAAATTGCTGGGTATGTTGGATCAAAGGGAATTGTGTTCGTATTTTTGGTTTTGGTGTGAGCATGGGATATGCTGTTGAGTTCTGTTTTTTTTTCAACTTGGGAAAAGTCTTGGTTGTCAGTGCACCTATTCTGATTCATGATGGCACATTGGGACAATTTTGGTTTGTCATTTCCCCTGGTTTCTGTAACTGGAGTCTAACTGAAATAGACCTCTGTTCATTCCATTTCCAACTAATCTCTTTACTTCCGTGAACAATTGTTATGCTCCACCCTCTTAGTGTTTTCTTTGTAATCTTGTCTTTCCAGGCCTCACCCAGTGAAGCCCATGAGCTCCATGGAGAGCCATGCTCTCATCAACACCCCAGTGGTGAGAGAGATGAAGACCTATGACAGCTCACTGGGAAATATGAAGGTACTACATGTTCATATGTCTATTTACCTTTTGAAAGGAGTGATAGAACGCTAATATCTGTGACTCCGTTTGCTCCATCATCCTCAGGCACCTTGTAAGGTGGAGAGTGGGCCCTACACCCAGCTGACCCAGGAAGAGCTGATTACCCTGGTGGTGAAGCAGCAAACGGAGCTCTCCAAGAAGGACTCCAAGATCGTTGAGTTGGAGGAGTACATAGACAACCTGCTGGTGCGCGTCATCGAGGAGAAGCCCAGCATCCTGCAAGGCCTCACCTCTCCCAAGCAGGACCTGTAAAGTGTGAGGAGTGGACCAGGGAACTGTAGGATGGAGGGAAAGATTTAGACTTCTACTCCAACATTCCGTTTAGTTTGTGTGTGGTTTTATATTGCTGTCACTGTGTTGGATCAAGCAATCTCTATGAAGGTCTTGTTTCCTTTGCGCATATGCACTTTTGTCTCCATGAGGAGTCAGGCTGTGATTCAATTTCCAGGTTTCTTTCAGAAACCAGGATGCATGCTGGGATCCAGCATGGGATGCATGCTGGAATGCTTTTTTTCTAGAACTAATTCATTAATCATTCCAGGCTACTATTATTTGACCAGCTTTTGCTCTTGTTGTAACACTACGCTACTGGAATTCCTTTTTATACTAATTTACCGTATGCGCACATTTCTTGTCTTTGGGTTGGTACTTTTTTTAATAAACTTTTTAAATCGTTCTCCTCTTTAGGAAGAATAGAACTGGATGCCCTAGGTATATTGATGTCCATGTCACTGATGAAATGTATCTGTCCAGGCCTTTGCACAGTGACTCCATGGTGCCTACAATTCAGTGGACTTTAATTAGCTAGTTATACTTTGATATCTGCTCATCCCAAAGCCTTAACACAGCGCTTCAATAATAAGATGCTAGTGTTTTTTTGTTGCATTCTTAAACCTTGATCTTCTTTCATTGTTTTCTAGGGCTATGTTTGTCATCCTTTTCTTTACATTATCATGACTTGCCTTGGTGCTGCTGCTATACTTCTTGGTGTAATCACAGGAGTTAATCTAATACCAAATAAAATGGATAATAATTATTGTGGGGCTAGGTACAAGTACGTCAACGTTAATCAGACAGTCCATGTGGTGTGGTAGGAACATGTCGGATAAACAATGGTCTTAGTGTAGTTAGTTGAAGCATTAGTGAACCTTTGATCGGATTTTCCTGGTTTGATTGGAAACACTCATCAGTCAACATTCCTTACTTCAGTTTCTTGCATTAGTTACCTTATTACTTTAGTTGTTTATCCTACCATCCCTTTGTTACATTTTGAAGTCATGGATAAGTGTGGCCTAGTGGTTAAGAGCATTTGGCCAGTAACCGAAAGGTCGCTGGTTCGAATCCCTCAGCCGGCAAGGTGGAAAGAACTGATCATGTTCATGAGTAAGGAGAGACCTGATATTCACCTTTTTTTAAATATATTTATTTTTATCTACTGCTGTTGAATCACTGATGTACCCACTGTGCAGTCTTTTCTTTCTATTGTAAAATATTTATGCAAATATAAGTGCACAAATCATGTCAAATATTTATGCAAGTAACTAAGAGTTTAACTTTGAGAAAGAGCTTCCAATATAATTACATTTTAAAGGAAATTTAAAAAATGTACAACTTCATATTCATTTCTAGCACAACCCAAACATCAACAAACAGTATGTGTTTCTATGTTTTGTAGTAAAAATGAGAGAACTAAGTGTTTCCAATTACATCAAACAATTAGTAGGCAATGCCAAATAATTGGTGCACAATGATGATGTCATTGAAAACCCATCTTCCTCTATCTTTACTACAAAACATGGAAACGTGCTATTTTCACATATGTTGATGTTGGGGATCTGCTGGAGATGAGGAATATGAAGTTGAAAAATTGTGAAATTTCCCTTTTTAAGCATTATGAATGTTTCAAAATGAACCTTGTCCATGTTAGATGTAATGCCTTTGGCACTTTGAAGTGCTTAATAAGCGGTAGGCTTTGACACTGACAATGGCCTTACAACTTGTGTAAATCTCAATGTAATCTACTCGATGCATCTTCTGCAACTATGCCTTTGTGTAATGTCATAGCAATAAGAAATCTTGTGAAATATTCACATGTCTATGATTGTGCCTTCAAGGGTTTTACACCTAAGAATGTACTTTTTGTGATTACTGTAAGTCTGGATTCCTTAAGAGCTTTTTGTTTATACTCCTTTTAAATTCAGAGTATTGTATACACTTTGAGCTTTCCAATTGAAATAAAGTATAATAAATCTTAATGTTTTGTCATGTATACTATTAAGACAGCTTGAAGACTTATAATAGCTGTAGGTCTTATGATCCACTGACCTAGACATTTTTTAATTAACTGAGAAATGACTTGTGTATGTGCAAGGAATATGTGTTTGGGTTCTGTTCAATAAATGCATCACTACCTTTATATCTCTCACAGGTTATTAGTAAAAATATAAAGTAATTTTGTCTACACATTCTGAAGTATTAGGTAACTTCATCTGTGATCACATTGTCTTGCCTGACCTTTCGAGCAGTGGGTCCCAAACTGTGGGGAGGACAGGGGGCGTGTTAATATATATATATATAATTTAAGGAACTCAGTCCGGCTTTAAACTTACTTTTGAAAGTTGTAATCATCGAATTTTGAAATTGGGTAGTGCATTTGTTTTTGTCATGTCAGTCATTGCATACCTTAGTGCTATTTATAACTTGTCAAATGTTCAGATCAACTAGCCCATGTCATGTAACAGTTTTTGCTAGGTTTCTTAACCAATAGATTTTATGTTTGAGTCACTCACATCACATGAAGACACATTATACATGGAAAAATTTATATAATTTAAAGAACATTTGCTTTAAAACGGTAACATTTTCTCTGCACCCCATGACAAAATGTGTAGAATTACAGGAAATAAGCTTTAAAATGTTTAATCTGCCAACAAGGGGGGTGTGAATAGTTTGTCAGGAACAGCGCTTGTGCCCATCGAAATAGATGTGGTGCACGTGGGATGTTGCCCTGCTCTCGAATATATTGATATTGTAGTGTACTTTCAGACATATAAAAAAACAAGGAATAGGTGAGAAACCATGGTAATGAGATGAGGTCTCTGACCCACCCACAGACAAGAATTCACAATAAATAACAACCACAAACCTGTGAATTTAGAGTCCCTCACCATCTCGGGAGCAATGGTTCAAACAAAGTGCAAGCTTAAAAATGGTTCAAGCAGTGCAAGCTTTCTCATTAAATGTTGAAATTGTTCAAACCAGACTGCAGACACCGACAGAACATTTACCTTCAAAAGTATGTGGACACCTCATTAAACATCTCATTCCAAAATCAAGGGCCTTAATATGGAGTTGGTCCCTCCTTTGATGCTGTAACAGCCTCCACTCTTCTGGGAAGGCTTTCCACTAGATGTTGCAACATTGCTGTAGAGACTTGCTTTCATTCAGCCACAATTGCATTAGTGAGGTTGGGCACTGATGTTCGGAGGTTAGGCCTGGCTCGCAGTCGGCGTTCCAATTCATCCCAAAAGTGTTCGATGGAGTTGAGGTCAGGGCTCTGTGCAGGCCAGTCAAGTTCTTCCACACCAATCTCGACAAACCATTTCTGTATGGACCTCCCTTTGTGCATGGGGACATTGTCATGCTGAAACAGGAAAGGGCCTTCACCGAACTGTTGCTGTAAAGTTGGAAGCACAGAATTGTCTAGAATGTCATTGTATGCTGTAGCGTTAAGATTTCCCTTCACTGGAACTGAGGAGCCTAGCCCGAACCATGAAAAACAGCCCCAGACCATTATTCCTCCTCCACCAAACTTTACAGTTGGCGCTATGCATTGGGGCAGGTAGCGCTCTCCTGGCATCTGCCAAACCCAGATTTGTCCATCGGATTGCCAGATGGTGAAGCGTCATTCATCACTCCAGAGAATGCGTTTCCACTGCTCCAGAGTACAATGGAGGCGAGCTTTGCACCACTCCAACTGACGCTTGGCATTGCTCATGGTGATCTTAGGCTGTGTGCGGCTGCTCAGCCATGGAAACCCATTTCATGAAGCTCCTGACGAACAATTTTTGTGCTGACGTTGCTTCCAGCTGCAGTTTGGAACTCGGTAGTGAGTGTTGCAACCTAGGACAGATGATTCTTATGCACTTCAGCACTCGGCGGTCTCATTCTGTGAGCTTATGTGGCCTACCACTTCGCGGCTAAGCTGTTGTTGCTCCTAGACGTTTCCACTTCACAATAACATCACTTACAGTTGATCAGGGCAGCTCTAACAGGGCAGACATTTTACAAACTGACTTGTTGGAAAGGTGGTTGAAAGTCACTGAGCTCTTCATTACTGTCCATTCTACTGCCAATGTTTGTCTATAGAGATTGCATGGCTGTGTGCTCGATTATATATACCTTACAGCAACGGGTGTGGCTGAAATAGCTGAATCCACTAATTTGTAGGGGTGTCCACATACTTTTGCATATACAGTGTACACCATTGAAAATGCCATAACCAACCTGAGAGAAAAACAGTAGTCTTGAATGTGTATGTGATCATGGCAAGAATTATTCCCCTCTTCAATCCTCTCTTTTTCAAATGTTCTTCAGGAGTCAACTCAAACGCCATTTATTATTGAAACAGTTTGATGAACCAAAAAATGTAATTAATATCATAATAAATTAATTATGTTTGACTGTTCTTTCATACCAACTCTAGACTTGCTTTACCAGACAATCATCTGCATTTTAATAACTTGATTTGGGTGATGAATCCTAACCTATTCTTTTCTTTATATATTTAAATACAAAAATCATCACATCAATATGGGAAATAAAGAATCCATACTTCAAATTACATTTACAAAGATGTAACATGCATGATGCAACATCATCAATGCGGTCACATTAACCCAGAAATTAAAACTACTATACTGAGGAGTGTTTTAACCATGCAATTGATCAAAAATGGAAACCAGGTTAAATGGAATAAATTACAATCTTTCTCGAAATGACCAAATAATGTGTTTAATTTTGTGTTAGTGGTTGAGAGATGAAAGCTATCATCTTTGTCCCCAAGCCAGGACCGCTTCTGAGGTTGGTAGCCGTGTTCCCATGTGGTAATGAGCATCGCCTGTCAGTCACAGCCTTGAGGTTGTAGAATTCAAGTAAACACCAAACAAAGAACATATATTATTAAACCATCACTGTGTTTGTATCATGGGAATAACCTGAACAATAAAGAACATTCTTATTTAAACAGCATATACATGTACAAACAGAAGATGTCCATATCTTGCTCAACCAACTTCTGATAGTTCTTTAGTTCTTCTTGTCTATGAAAACTTCTAATGCACTACGCATTTTTGCAGCAGTCTTGTTTGTGACACAGTTTATTGCAATGAACTACCACTTCATCATGTAGAAATGTACATAATATGCACAACAATGTATATTCTCAAAATATTTTTTAAGCTTAATTGTAAATGAATGTATTCATTTGACATTCTTATCTTATGCAGTACTTCTGCAAAAACCTGACAGAAAATCGTCCAGCTAGTTCCAGGACCAAATACCTCAGGACATTCTCTGAACACATCCAGTGAAAGGTGGGAGCGTGGGATGAAGTGGTTCACAGCACCACGCTGTTTGTGGCACAGTTGTTGGCAGGGATGCCGATGCGGTGGTGGCAGGTGAACATCTTGCGCAGTTCGGCGCGAAAGCGGTCATGTAGCCAGGCGTACAGGAAAGGGTTACAGCAGGAGGAGCTCATGGCACACAGGTGGCACAGCAGTTGGATGAGCAGGAAGAAGCGCTTGTCAATCAGGTCAATGTCAATGTCCCGCAGCACGTTGAATACACTGATGGGCATCCAACACACGCCAAAGGCCGCCACCACCAAGGTGACCAGACGGAAGGTCTTGCGCTTGCGGGTTCGCTGGGCCTTGGCCTGGCTCTTGGTGCGGTGGCCAGGCGCCACACAGTTACGCAGCTTGACAGAGATACAGAGGTAAGAGATGCAGAGTGCAGAGAGAGGCAGGACGTAGGTCATGAAGAGCATGCTGTAGGCGTAGGCCAACCTCTCTTTCTCTTTGCCCATCCAGAACTCCTCACAGATGGTGAAGCCCTCATTCTTGAACTCCACATGGTAGGTGTGGGCTACAGCCGGGGCCACAAGCCCACAGGAGAGCAGCCAGATCCCAGATAAGAGGTAGGTACACGCCAGCACTGAGATCCGCTTCTTCAGAGGGTGCACTGTGGCATAGTACCTAGGAACAGGCGGGAAAAGCTAGATCTACATAACAGCTCATTTACAAGCATGAAAAAAGTGTGATTTGGTATGTTTTTGCTTTTTGATCTGATAGTAATTGCACTGTCAGATTGCACTGTTGCACTGTGTCGCACTGATATCACATGCTTGTACTGTTGCTGTAGATTATTGGATCTATTGTTATTGACGTGAAGTGGGAATTAAATCATCTTCAACTGACTTGAGCTTATAGAAGAGTCATATTATGGTGCTGAATAGAGCTGTTAAGAGTATTTTATGTTACAGACCTTGAATGTATACCTAATCATCATTCTGTTACAGCCGCAAATACTGAAACACCATGGAGGAAATGTCAATAGAGGATAAATTATCAAACCTGTGGTGGAAATGAAATTACGTAATGCGATAGAAGCTTAAATAGAAATATAATAGCAATGTGTTCATTCTACCCAAAATCAAAACATTTTGTATAGTCTGACTTAGATGGAATGATAGTTAAAGCCACCTCGACCAAGGCTTACCTGTCAACACCAATAGCAGTGAGAGTAAAAACAGACACATAGACAGTTACTGGCTGGATGAGGTAAACCAGGTAGCACATGAACCTCCCAAACACCCAGCCACGGGGGTTGAAGGCATAGGCCAAGGTGAAGGGGACACATGTGGCACACATCAGCATGTCGGAGAAGGCCAGGTTCCCTATGAAGAAGTTGGTGACATTGTGCATCTTGCGGGTGCGGCAGATGACGTAGAGCAACAGGTAGTTGCCGAATACCCCGATCAGCACCACCAGGGCATAGCAGGGGATGATGAGCAGCTTGAAGGACTGCGGCAGCTCCACCCCCACAAACTGAGGGCTGAGTTTGGACGAGGAGGAGTTCTGCAGCGCCACCTCAAAAACCTGACCGCTGGTGTTCCGCTCCATGCCAGCCACACACGGCCCAGGAGAGACCAGATCTACAGCCCACCCACTGCCACTGCCCTCCATCTTAGTAGGTCAAGCACGTCACACTGTAGAAAGGGCCAGAGGTGCCTAGAGAGAAGATAGAAAAAGGAAGACTTAGCTTATCAGTCCACTTGTTTTTGTTGGCCTCAATGGATTCTGATGAGGTTGTGTCAAGTCTATTGAAATTCTTCATATCCAAACTAAATAACTTAACCTAAAAGCCTGTTTCTATTATAGCACTGTGGTGACAGTGAACATATCTCTGAGAGGTCTGTGCCCCCCTGTATCCCTTGATTGGACTGATTGTTCTGGATGATACTAGCATCCACTGAATAACCGTTGGGTTGGAACAGTTGGATTGGAATCTAATAATTCCCTTTGGCGCCTAGAGTGAATAAAACATGCATAAAGTATATTTACACAGCACATCAACCAGCTAGCACATTTGGTTCCTTGGAAGTTCTGGGAACATATATTTTTGGTTTCACATTGGTTGTGGGAACGAAACCATGTGTTTCCTGACCTGTAAAACTGGACGTCTTTTTTAATGTTCTGATAACAGAAGTGAAAATGTCTTTAAAACTTTCACTGAATGTTTCAAGACTTTTAATAACACCGTATTTTGGGTTAACTATTTTTTTTACTCCAAGCACAGATAGGACACATGAACATTTATTTCCTTAGGGATTAATCATGCAAACACATTTCTTTTTTATTGTGACACGGCATCAGTGAGATTCAGACCTATAATCTTATGTTCTCTGTCCATGGAATTAGTCCACTGCGCTAATTTAATCTATTCAAACAGACCCCATTTCAAAGGAAACAAGCACTCATTAAGATCAGGTGTGGCCAATTAGTGGGCGAGGCCAACGCACCTGAACACACTTAACAAGATAGAAGGTAGAGAGAGTTTTGTTGATGCTGAGAACGGAATGTACATGTTTTTAAATAACATTCTTAGAACATTCTCTGATCGTTACTAAAGTTTTCTTGTGGTTTTTATGGAAAGTTTTTTTAACGTTCTCGGAACAATTTGAGAACAGGACTTTAAATAGAACCTTGGGGAAACCTGTAGAAAACGCTAAAGTAGTGAAATTTCCACAGACGAACATTGTTTCTTAGCGTTCTCTGAACTATTTGAGAACATTCTTAATGTGAAACCAGTTGGAGAATGTTCCTAGAACATTACCAAAAGTGAAATGAAATGTAACCATGTTTGAGCTTTTAGGAAAAAACATTGGTTCTCAGAGCATGTTGTGCTAGCTGGGGCAATGTCTTTAATCAGTGAAATTATAGTAAATCATTCAGAAATCTATTCACTTTATACTATGAATTGTGCTGCAAATGAGAAGCACTCAGACAGTGACACATGAATGACACAGAAATATGCTCTTTAGTTCAACAAGCCTCTAAATGTGTAATCATGCTTTGCTTGACAACAACAGATTTGTTGTTGTGACCTCATTTCATCATTTTTTGCTAAAAGAGTCACATGATCATTAGGGTATGACTCTATATAGTCTATAGATGACTGCATACATTCAGCATCTTACTCTGTTAGCAGTGGTTCAACAGAAACTCATGTTGAGAACATGTTGTGAACAGGTACACAGATGGTATGAGTTGAGAAGTTGAACCATGTTCATGAGAGACACTGTGCCGGGAAGGGAGGGCAAACCATCAGAGCCAAAACAGTTTTACCCAATCACATTTACAATCTTGACTGTCTCTGACTGTCTCTCAAGTGCTTTTGAGACATGGATTAGTCATGCTTAAACAGGAAGCACACAGTGCAGTTGATGGACAGATGGATCCTATTTTAGCACTTACACCCACTGGGCACACACTGGTTGAATCAACGTTGTTTCCACATCATTTCAATGAAATGACGTTGAACCATTGTGGAATAGATGTTGAATTTACATATGTGCCCAGTGGGTAGTATGTGTCTTTCTCTATTTTGAATTCAGCCACATTATGCAGCAAAATAGGGTAATGGACTTTTGAGGTCCTCTTCAGATTGCAAAGTGATGGCTGTGCACCAACAAAATAAAATGTACTCATGACTGCCGCTGGTCAGGAAAATAGGTGGAACAGAGCTGTGAATGTAAATGTTTAGTCAGAGAACCCACCCCACTGGGCACAGATGTCAGTTTCAACATCTAGTTTTGATTTACATTTTGTTGAGTTCTCAACTAACGTGAATTCAACATGAAATCAACAACAAATGTCACCATGTCATTAGATTTAGTTTAAAAGTTGGGTGAAAAAAATATGAAATGCCTTTTTTTTTGCAAATCCAATCAGTTTTCCACATTTTCTTTGTTTGAAATTACATGGAAACAACATTGATTCAACCAGTTTTTGCCCAGTGGGACAGGTTGTCTAAACATTCACCCACTCTCCTACTAGGAGACAGACAGTGCTGGAACACTAAACAATCTATATCCCTGTCAGTCAATATCTGTTCCGCTGGCCTCATAACTCTACCAAGGACAACATATTAACAAAGGGAATATCTGATTCAATATGATATCTCAATAGATGAAAAACACAGGACTCAGGATAATAGAGGCACATTGTGCACATGGGTTTCACTCTCTGCAAAGTGCTGCAACACATTAGCTTGGAACATTTTAGTCTAATAATGCCAGGGGATGCCCCCAGGCACGCAAACATTTCCCTAACGTGTTATTCACCTCTTTCTGAGAATGCATTTGAATGGCAACTAATGCAGGTCTTTATCTTGGTAGTGCTGATGGATGTCAGCCTGTTAGACACCCTGTCTAGGTAGAATCACTGGTTATTAAAGACCATATAAGTTCTACTATAAAGCATTTGTCATTTTACCTTATAACCACATCCAAATACATCTTATTTAGTAAACATATAGCATACTAAAACTTAGGTTATATATATTTTCTGCCAAATAATGTCCTGTATTCCCTAATTTGGAAAACATTGTAAAATGTTCTACCCAAATGAATCCTAGAAATATATATTCCCAGGAAATAAAACGTTTTCTAAGTTTGCAGTGGCACAAAACTGGCTCTGATTGAAATGATTGTAGAATGCAAATGACAGAGGCTATAGGAAAAGTGATGTTACTAATTTAATCTTTTCAGAAAAACGATTGTAAAATTATTTCCTATAGCCTATCAAGGCTAGAAAACATGAAAATTCACATTTTAAACCTTACCTATTCAGCAAGAGGAGCAGGTGTCCACGTTTCAACTCCTCCAATATCAGCAGAGACTGACAGTGAATCTGACTGTGACTGTCAACTTATCCACATTGGAGAATCACCAAACTGAGCGCATCAACGGTCCCCACGTTTCCCACTCCACAGAGAGGAGCAGAGTGAAATAAATAACCCTTGAACGCTCTCAAAGTTATTCAGCTGTTTTACAGCATTGCCTTCATTACAGTAAAGTAATTTGTGAAAATGTGCACCAAATCCTCAGTGGGCTGCCTGCAGTGTGCACAGCTGCCTCTGATGACCACCTGCTTGTATGCAACAGGTACTGGACAGAGTGTCTGTCGCATCCTATACAGTAGCCTATTTGAATGTAACAGTTGGCTATTTGTGAAGGCTTTATCAAAAAGCGCATCATGATGGATTCATACAGTTACTCATATCAATCTATACATGTCTACATCACTGTAGATTAAATTGTTTTATTTTTGGAAGTGGATATTGGATCGGCAGAAAAGGGGGTTAAGGTAAGGGTTAAGGTTAGGCATAGGGTTTAAAATTGAATTTATAGGGGTATCATGTAGTGGAAACGCAACAGTAACTATTCAAATGGATCTCCTCAAGCATCCTTATTTATTTGTCAATTAGACTGGGTTGATTACATGATCCCTGTTTTCATGGCCAATGAATGTAGAGAAAAGCCTTTGTCTTCCAGTATCTCTAGGTTTTAATCAATGGCTGTCCATGTTGGAGGGAATGACTATCGATTCTAAATCATTGGCTATTCATTGAATGCCTATTCATTCTAAATCATTGACTGTGATTTAAGAAGACCAGGGTTACGTGCCAGGCCGGGGGCGACCAGGTGTTTCATTCGCTCTGACAGTTGCATTCATTAAAGCATGGGGCTGTTCATCATAGACAACATAGTAGTGAGATCAATAGATGTTAACCTCCCTCACCTACTCGTACAAAACACTGCTCCTGGCTGTGTCAGCCACCTGGGAAGTGAGCCATAGTGACAGTGTGGTGTTAAATTGGAGTGGTGTGAAGGCAGTCTGTAGGCAATAGGCAGGTGTCTAAGCAATGCTACAGTATGCACAATGTAGCCGGTGGCAGTTTTGACAGCTGCAATTGCGTATTCATGACTCACTGTGATTGTTGGGTGCTGTAAGCTCAACTACAACAGCAAAAATTCTTTTGTTGGTGCTGTTTTGTCTGCTCTCTTACAATTTTACAGATCGGAAGGGATGGATAGTAAAGTAATATACTTGTACTGGGGTCAGTTGTTTCTCTCTCCATATAATTAATTATTTTGTTACAGCTTCACCAAGCAAACCTAATGATTATAAATAGATGTTATTTTCAAATGGGCACTGGTATTTGATTCATTAAAGTCATGTCCTGGATGTTATCCTTACAAATAATCCTGATGGTTATCAGTCTGGTGTTTTCTGTAATGACCTTAGTGATCACTGTTTTACAGCCTGTGTTCATAATGGCTGCTCAGTGAAACGACCTGTCCTGACTTGTCATAGACGCTTGTTAAAAAACTTTAATGAGCAAGCCTTCCTTCATGATCTGGCCTCTGTAAATTGGTATAGAATCAGCTTGATCCCCTCTGTCGAAAATGCTTGGACCTTCTTTTTTGATATTGTCAGAAGTATTACTAACAAATACGCGCCCATAAAGAAAATTTGAATTAAAAAAAGGTTCAGCCCCTGGGTTCGACCGTGATCTGGCAGAGTTACTCCACCTCAAGAATTACATTTGGCAAATCGCTCGGCACACGCATACTCAGGCTGACTGGCTCTCGTTCAGGCAAATGAGAAATAAGTGCACTCAGGCTATCCGGAAGGTCAAAGTTAGTTACTTTAAGGAGCAGTTCTCCCTCTTGGTCTAACCCCAAGAAGTTCTGAAAAACGGTTAAAAACCTGGGGCCTCATTTATAAAACGGACTTACGATCAATTTTGATCTTAAGTATGACTTATGCAGAAAACCATGTATAAGTAGTTATTTATAAAACCTTACTTTGACATGGAAATTATCTTGTCTCTACGCAAAGTCTAGACTTGACGTAAGTGATTTTCCTGCTGGTTATGTATGGGTTTTGCAGTTTGGGCCGCATATGCATCCAAGCCTCTGGTGAACTGTGCATTAGCTTTATGAACAATTTGTTAGGAATGATCAATTAAAGGTGTGAGGAATTAATTGCCAGACGCAACGTGTTTTGAATTAACAACAGGATGCAATGTTCTATATCACAGCCATCATTCAACCGCATCCTGCCACAAGTGATCGAGGCGATACTACACATATTGTCCAGGAGATACATTAGTTTCCCATTTACAGCCAACAAACAGGCGCGCATCAAAGCCGAGTTTGTGCGCTCATTTAATTTCCCAAGGGTCATAGGTGCAGTTGACTGCACGCATATTGCCTTACGTGCACCATCTATAGATGAACATGAATATGTTAACAGGAAGAATTTCCATTAATTGAATGTTCAGATCATCTGCGATGCCCGTATGCAACTTCTCAATGTATGCTCCAAGTGGCCAGGGTCTACGCATGACTAATTCATTCTGCGCCACAGCAGAGTAGGCCTGCATCTAGAAGCTGGTGAGAGTGGAGGCGGGTGGCTTCTCAGTGAGTTCTTTTCTTTTCAGTGTATAATAGCCTATTAACCGTGCAAAATAATGTAACACAACGGGTTTACCCTATTAGGTGACAGGGCTATCCACTGAAAACGTGGCTTCTCACTCCTTTTGCCGATCCCCGAACAGCAGAGGAAATGCGCTACAACTTGGCGCAAGGCAGAACAAGGTCGGTTGTGGAGCACACCATCGGACTGCTGAAGGGCAGGTGGCTTTGCCTTGATGCATCAGGTGGAAAACTCCTAACTTCATTTAATAAAAATGCAAAACTTTAATTTAGTTTTAAAATGGGTCAACTTAAAGCAATAGATATCAACATTTTATATTTCGCATTTTATTGAAATTGCACACCCAAAGGTTCCGGCCAAATAGCTGAAAATAGTTTTTAATTTGGCCCTGTGGTTACTGAGATGTCCCCTTGAAGCTTGTGCATTTTGAAGCAACGCTAGTGTAAATGAATGGAATCAGCTGATTCCTATAATTTCCATTAGCATTGCCACAAAATGAGAACAGATTTCAAGGGGACATCTCAGTAACTGTAGTGCCCATTAGTGCAAGTTTGTTTGACAAGAACACTTAAGTATAAAATGTCCGGTTTTAAGAATGAATAGTTTCCCTCCCCAATCAAAGGTGAGAGGCATAATACTGGCATGTGGTGTGCTCCACAACATAGCCCTGAGGCATGACATTAGAATGGACCCCCAAGAGCCTCCTAACCTACCACCCAATGGAGCACCTGCCCCGCCTGATGCAGTGAGAAGGTGGCAGCTCATACAGAGATTGGTGGTAAGAAACAGAATGCCAGACAATATACAAAGCATGTTTAAAACTGGACCGTTTTATCTCCATCTCTACATTCAAAACCTAAATCATGGACCCTCTTACTGACAGTTGTGGCTGCTTCGCCTGATGTATTGTTGTCTCTACCTTCTTGCCCTTTGTGCTGTTGTCTGTGCCCAATAATGTTTGTACCATGTTTTGTACTGCTACCATGTTGTGCTGCTACCATGTTGTTGTCATGTGGCTACCATGCTGTGTTTTAATGTGTTGTTGCCATGCTATGTTGTTGTCTTATGTCTCTCTTTACGTAGTGTTGTGGTGTCTCTATAGTCGTGATGTGTGTTTTGTCCTATATTTTTATTTTATTTTTTATTTTTAATCCCAGCCCCCGTCCCTGCAAGAGGCCTTTTGACTTCTGGTAGGCCGTCACTGTAAATAAGTATGTTCTTGAAATGATGCTGATATTGCAGTCTGTTAGATGATCTGACATGTAGTTTCCAGTTGGCAGCTGTGAGGTGTCGTTAATTGATTTTAAACGTTGTTCTAGCTGTGATGTCTCAAACATGTCCCCATATGCGTGAAACATAATGAACACTGCAGGCACAGGAATCTCAGGTGTGTGAAGAATAATTTTCAAACCATAGCAACAAGTGTGGAGGAGAAGACTACACAGTAGGGGAGAAAATAGCATGGAATCATTATTATTTCTGTCACACTTTTTATTAGACAAGAGGATACGTATACAGACTATGTTGCACAAACAGCAAATAAATATACTTTTACATTCAAATACTTTCCCAAAATACTATTTGTACTGTCTTAAAATATCCTGGTAGAATATTTGGTTTTACAATTTCACATTCAAATACTTTAAATAAAAGTAGGATAATTGTTTTGGGCTGTGTACACAGAAAAGTTTGTTCAAATTCTCATGTATTTGAACCCAAGTCTGCTGTATGCTTGTTGCAGTGGTGTTTGTCTCAAGGAATTTTAACAGTGATACCAGATATCAGATGGTCAATGCAATCCCTCTTTGTCTGTCATATAAACTGTACATAATGTCCATTAATTTAGCATTGTCAGTAAAACCTCACGCTAACACTACATTTGAAGGGTTCCTTATTACAATGTGATTATATATGTAATTACACTCTAACAAGTATTGTAATTATTTCATAATAATTAATAGTTACACTGTACAAACAATATGTAATTGGTGGCAATTGCACTCAGTAATAGGCAAGCTATCTTGCCCAAGCATTTCACTACACCCGCAATAACATCTGCTAAATATGTTTATGTGAGAAATAAAATGTGATTTAATTTGATCTGCATTAGTTTTTTGACATGATTGATCTCTGTCGAAGGTGGAGCTGGCTTCACATATTGTGAGTATTTTTTAAATTCTTAACACATTTACGTTTGTAATGTCAAATCTTGCATTCTTTTTCTAAATACTTACTTTTATGTTAGCTAGCTGGACAGGCAAATGCCGCTGAGTACTAAACTGTAAACCAATCAAAACTGTACTATCTATGGTACTATCGCTGCTGATCACACCTGCCAATCACGTTAGCCATACTTAAGGTAGTTACAGCTGGTGACAGCTCGAGAGAGCTCTCCGTCCGACAAACTGCTATCAGGTAAATCAAGTTTTATTTATTTGTAATCTAACTATTTATTTATAGAAACTTGATACCAATGCAAGCTGGAAAATGACTTCAAAACATAGAACACAGCAACCTTAGTAATGTAGCTAGCTTGCTAGTTAGCTAGCTAGTTACAACAAGTAGATATGTTGCTAGCGAGCAGGAGCAGATAGCTTTATCACTAGCTTGCATGTCATTCCGGGACAAGGAGCATTTTAGCTATCAGTTTATTCAAAGTAATAATTTAAGACCACAAAATTCTATAGGACAAGTAGTGTATAGCTAATACAGTCATCAAGGCAGACCCACTCATTTCATTCATACAGACAAATAAAACATGTCACATTATCCCTGTCAATAGTTGGATTAGGACGATTGCAGATCACCCTGCCTCAGACTTTCAGGATGTACATTTTTAGCTCACAAACTACATTCATTAGCTGTGATGATTTATATTATTTATTGTTGTCTCTTTCTTTTGTGTCACATGATCTGTTTAGCTCTCTTGTGTTCTGCTCCCAGAGATCAACCAAGTGCTATTCACCAAGCATGGGCTGATTTACTCACCTGTGAGGAGAACCATCCTACTGCAGTTTGAATTACCCCTGCCATCACTATTTAGACATTGAGACAATATATGCATTTGACTGATGTCTTTTCTTTGTGGGTTTTGTCTTAGACTGTCTAGTGCATTTTAGAGTTGAAGAACACCAACTACAGATACACATGCTTGTTTGAGCATCGTCCCCACAGTGACAGTACGAACAGTTGAAGTCGGAAGTTTACATACACTTAGGTAGGAGTCATTAAAACGTGTTTTTCAACCACTCCACAACTTTCTTGTTAAGAAACTATAGGTTTTGGCAAGTCGGTTAGGACATCGACTTTGTGCATGACACAAGTAACTTTTCCAACAATTGTTTACAGACAGATTACTTCACTTATAATTCACTGTATCACAATTCCAGTGGGTCATAAGTTAACATGCACTAAATTGACTGTGCCTATAAACAGCTTGGAAAATTTCAGAAAATGATGTCATGGCTTTAGAAGCTTCTGATAGGCTAATGGACATAATTTGAGTCAATTGGAGGTATACCTGTGGATGTATTTCAAGGCCTACCTTCAAACTCAGTGCCTCTTTGCTTGACATCATAAGAAAATCTAAAGAAATCAGCCAAGCCCTCAGAAAAAAAAATTGTAGACCTCCACAAGTCTGGTTCATTCTTGGACGCAATTTCCAAATGCCTAAAGGTACCATGTTCATATGTACAAAGAATAGTACGCAAATATACACCATGGGACCACGCAGCTGTCATACCGCTCAGGAAGGTGACGCGTTCTGTCTCCTAGAGATGAACATACTTGGTGCGAAAAGTGCAAATCAATCCCAGAACAACAGCAAAGGACCTTGTGAAGATGCTGGAGGAAACAGGTATAAAAGTATCTATATCCACAGTAAAATGAGTCCTATATCGACATAACCTGAAAGGCCGTCCAGCAAGGAAGAAGCCACTGCTCCAAAACCACCATAAAAAAGCCAGACTACGGTTTGCAACTGCAAATGGGGACAAAGATTGTACTTTTTGGAGAAATGTCCTCTGGTCTGATGAAACAAAAAATAGAACTGTTTGGCCATAATGACCATCGTTATGTTTGGAGGAAAAAGGGGGCCGCTTGCAAGCCGAAGAACACCATCCCAACCATGAAGCACGGGGGTGGCAGCATCATGATGTGGGGGTGCTTTGCTGCAGGAGGGACTGGTGCACTAAACAAAATAGATGGCATCATGAGGATGGAAAATTATGTGGATATATTGAAGCAACATCTCAAGACATCAGTCAGGAAGTTAAAGCTTGGTCACAAATGGGTCTTCCAAATGGACAATGACCCCAAGCATACTTTCAAAGTTGTGGCAAAATGGCTTAAGGAAAACAAAGTAAAGGTATTGGAGTGGCCATCACAAAGCCCTGACCTCAATCCTATAGAACATTTGTGAACAGAACTGAAAAAGCGTGTGTGAGCAAGGAGCCCTACAAACCTGACTCAGTTACACCAGATCTGTCAGGAGGAATGGGCCAAAATTCACCCAACGTATTGTGGGAAGCTTGTGGAAGGCTACCCAAAACGTTTGACTCAAGTTAAACAATTTAATGGCAATGCTACCAAATACTAATTGAGTGTATGTAAACTTCTGACCCACTGGGAATGTGATGAAAGAAATAATTCTCTCTACTATTATTCTGACATTTCACATTCTTAAAATAAAGTGGTGATCCTAACTGACCTAAGACAGGGAATCTTTACTAGGATTAAATGTCAGGAATTGTGAAAAACTTAGTTTAAATATATTTGACTAAGGTGTATGTAAACTTCCGACTTAAACTGTATATACCCCAACCAGAAACCATAGATTACAGGCAACATCTGCACTGAGCTAAAGGCTAGAGCTGCTGCTTTCAAGGAGCCGGAAGCTTATAAGAAATCTCGCTATGCCCTCCAACGAACCATCAAACAGGCAAAGCTTCAGTATAGGACTAAGATTGAATCGTACTACACCGGCTCTGACGCTCGTCGGATGTGGCAGGGCTTACAAACCATTGCAGACTACAAAGGGAAGCACAGCCGAGAGCTGCCCAGTGACACAAGCCTACCAGACGAGTTAAACTACTTCTACGCTTGCTTCGAGGCAAATGATACTGAAACATGCATGAGAGCACCAGCTGTTCCGGAACACTGTGTGATAATGCTCTCCGCAGCCGACGTGAGTAAGACCTTTAAACAGGTCAACATTCACCTTGCCGCAGGGCCAGACGGATTACCAGGACATGTACTGCGAGCATGCGCGGACCAACTGGCAAGTGTCTTCACTGACATTTTCAACCTCTCCGTGTCCGAGTCTGTAATACCTACATGTTTTAAGCAGACCACCATAGTGCCTGTGCCCAAGAACACAAAGGTAACCTGTCTAAATGACTACTGACCATTAGCACGCACGTCTGTAGCCATGAAGTGCTTTGAAAGGCTGGTCATGGCTCACATCAACACCATTATCCCAGAAACCCTAGACCCAATCCAATTTGCATACCGCTCCAACAGATTCACAGATGATGCAATCTCTATTGCACTCCACACGGCCATTTCCCACCTGGACAAAAGGAACACCTATGTGAGACTGTGTTCATTGACTACAGCTCAGCGTTCAACACCATAGTGCCATCAAAGCTCAACAATAAGCTAAGGACCCTGGGACTAAACACCTCCCTCTGCAACTGGATCCTGGACTTCCCGACAGGCCGTCCCCTGATGGTAAGGGTAGGTAACAACACATCCGCCACGCTGATTCTCAACACAGGGGCCCCTCAAGGGTGCGTGCTCAGTCCCCTGCTGTACTCCCTGTTCATTCATGACTGCACGGCCAGGCACGACTCCAACACCATCATTAAGTTTGTCGATGACACAACAGTGGTAGGCATGATCACTGATAACGACGAGACAGCTTCTAGGGAGGTCAGAGACCTGGCCGTGTGGTGCCAGAACAACAACCTCTCTTTCAACGAGATCAAGACAAAGGAGATGATTGTGGACGACAGGAAAAAGAGGACTGAGCACGCCTCCATTCTCATCGACGGGGCTGTAGTGGAGCAGGTTGAGAGTTTCAAGTTCCTTGGTGTCCAAATCACCAACAAACTAACATGGTCCAAAGCACACCAAGACAGTCGTGAAGAGGACACAACAAAACATATTCCCCCTTAGGAGACTGAAAAGACTTGGCATGTGTCCTCAGATCCTCAAAAGGTTCTACAGCTGCACCATCGAGAGAATCCTGACTGGTTGCATCACTGCCTGGTATGGCAACTGCTCGCAGCTCCCTACAGAGGGTAGTACGAACGGCTAAGTACATCACTGGGGCCAAGCTTCCTGCCATCCAGGACCTCTATACCAGGCGGTGTCAGAGGAAGGCCGTAAAAATTGTCAAAGACTCCAGCCACCCTAATCATAGACTATTCTCTCTGCTTCCGCACGGAAAGCGGTACCGGAGCGCCAAGTCTAGGTCCAAGAGGCTTCTAAACAGCTTCTACCCCCAAGCCATATGACTCCTGAACATCTAATCAAATGGCTACCCAGACTATTTGCATTGCCCCCTCCCCCCCCTTCCCCCTCTTTTATACCGCTGCTACTTTCTGTTATCATCTATGCATAGTCACTTTAATAACTCTACCTTCATGTACATATTACCTCAACTAACCGGTACCCCCGCACATTGACTCTGGACCGGTACCCCAATGTATATAGTCTCACTATAGTTTTTTTTATTGCTGCTCTGTAATTACTTGTTACTTTTATTTCTTATTCTTATCCGTATTTTCTTTAAACTGCATTGTTGGTTAGGGGCTCATAAGTAAGCATTTCACTGTAAGGTCTACAGCTGTTGTATTCAGCGCATGTGACTAATCCAATTTGATTTGATCTCAAAGATGAAATTGAATGTAGAATCAGTTTGACAGATGTAAAACAGATTATTTGACTATTGTAACAAGCAGTGGTGAGAATTATATTGTCCCTATCAGGAACCCAGGCTTTTGCCATAGATGGTAGAGTTCTTGTCTCTAGACCACACAAGCTTTAGATTGCATTCTGCTAAGGCATGTGTCTTTCTCTAGATCAGTCAGCTACATTGCTGACCAGAGTGGGATCCTTTCAATGCGCCTATGGGGCCTGGACACACAAATGCTCCCAAGAGAGAAAGGGAATACTAAAGCAGGCGTTGATGACAGTTTTTTCATTCTCCATCAGAGGCCCAGACTTTTGGCATAGATGGTAAAGCTCTCATTTTAAGATTGTGCCCTCGACGGCACTTGACATAAATTGATTGGTAGGTTACACTCTATTTAGATACTTCCTATACTGCCTGAGACACCTTTGCCATTGTCTCTGTACTCAATCAATGCTTAAAAACTATTTGTGACAGTGTTCTTTGTTTGAATGTACAGTAGTGGCCAAAAGTTTTGAGAATGACACAAATATAAATTTTCACAAAGTCTGCTGCCTCAGTTTGTATGATGGCAATTTGCATATACTCCAGAATGTTATGAAGAGTGATCAGATGAATTGCAATTAATTGCAAAGTCCCTCTGCCATGCAAATGAACTGAATCCCCCCAAAAGATTTCCACTGCATTTCAGCCCTGCCACAAAAGGACCAGCTGACATCATGTCAGTGATTCTCTCGTTAACACAGGTGTGAGTGTTGACAAGGACAAGGCTGGAGATCACTCTGTCATGCCTATTTAGTTCGAATAACAGACTGGAAGCTTCAAAAGGAGGGTGCTGCTTGGAATCATTGTTCTTCCTCTGTCAACCATGGTTACCTGCAAGTAAACACGTGCCGTCATCATTGCTTCGCACAAAAAGGGCTTCACAGGCAAGGATATTGCTGCCAGTAAGATTGCACCTAAATCAACCATTTATCGGATCATCAAGAACTTCAAGGAGAGCGGTTCAATTGTTGTAAAGAAGGCTTCAGGGCGCCAAAGAAAGTCCAGAAAGCGCCAGGACCGTCTCCTAAAGTTGATTCAGCTGCGGGATCGGGGCACCACCAGTACAGAGCTTGCTCAGGAATAGCAGCAGGCAGGTGTGAGTGCATCTGCACGCACAGTGAGGCAAAGACTTTTGGAGGATGTCCTGGTGTCAAGAAGGGCAGCAAAGAAGCCACTTCTCTCCAGGAAAAACATCAGGGACAGACTGATATTCTGCAAAGGGTACAGGAATTGGACTGCTGAGGACTGGGGTAAAGTCGTTTTCTCTGATGAATCCCCTTTCCGATTGTTTGGGGCATCCGGAAAAAAGCTTGTCCGGAGAAGACAAGGTGAGCGCTACCGTCAGTCCTGTGTCATGCCAACAGTAAAGCATCCTGAGACCATTCATGTGTGGGGTTGCTTTTCAGCCAAGGGAGTGGGCTCACTCACAATTTTGCCTAAGAACACAGCCATGAATAAAGAATGTTACCAACACATCTTCCGAGAGCAACTTCTCCCAACCATCCAGGAACAGTTTGGTGACGAACAATGCCTTTTCCAGCATGATGGAGCACCTTGCCACAAGGCAAAAGTGATAACTAAGTGGCTCGGGGAACGAAACATCAATATTTTGGGTCCATGGCCAGGAAACTCCCCAGACCTTACTCCCATTGAGAATGTGTGGTCAATCCTCAAGAGGAGGGTGGATAAACAAAAACCCACAAATTCTGACAAACTCCAAGCATTGATTATGCAAGAATGGGCTGCCATCAGTCAGGATGTGGCCCAGAAGTTAATTGACAGCATGCCAGGGCAGATTGCAGAGGTCTTGAAAAAGAAGGGTCAACACTGCAAATATTGACTCTTTGCATCAACTTCATGTAATTGTCAATAAAAGCCTTTGACACTTACGAAATGCCTGTAATTATACTTCAGTATTCCATAGTAACATCTGACAAAAATATCTAAAGACACTGAAGCAGCAAACTTTGTGGAAATTAATATTTGTGTCATTCTCAAAACTTTTGGCCACGACTGTATATACATGAAATGGAAAACATGTCTCACACTCAGTCGTAGTTAGTAGAATAATAAATGGATTGGCAAGATTTTGGCACTGTCAACTTTCAGAAGGTTAGTAGGAAAGTTAATAATTTAATGTAGTATTTGAAACTCTAAAATAATTGGCTCTGTATCGTAAAGGCTCTTTATCATTCTCCATACCTTATATTCCAACGCATCCAACATTATGCATGCCCACCACTGGGAAACAGCTATTTGAGAACTCATCTGGTTTAGAAATCAAACTCTTATTACAGAGCACATTGTACAACTGTTTTTAAAGAAGATTGTATTGCAAGGTATGCTATATGTGTAAGTTATGTCATATGGATTGGCTAATATGCCTATGTACAATGCATTCAAAAAGTATTCAGACCCCTTGACTTTTTCCACATTTTGTGCCGTTACAGCGTTTTTCTAAAATGGATTAAATTGTTTAAAGAGTCAAATTTTGAGATTTTTGGTTCCAACCGCCGTGTCTTTCTGAGACACGGAGTGAGTGAACGGATGATTGCCGCATGTTTATTTCCCACCGTAAAGCATGGAGGAGGATGTGTTATGGTGTGGGGGTGCTTTGCTGGTGACGTTATCAGTAATTTATTTATATATATAAACTGGAATATCACATTTACATAAGTATTCAGATCCTTTACTCAGTACCTTGTTGAAGCTCCTTTAGCAGCGATTACAGCCTCAAGTCTTCTTGAGTATGACGCTACAAGCGTCTGCAGATTCTCTCAAGTTTTGTCAGATTGGATGGGGAGCGTCGCTGCACATCTACACTACCAGTCAAAAGTTTTAGAACACCTACTCATTCAAGGTTTTGCTTTATTTTTACTATTTTCTACATTGTAAAATTATAGTGAAGACATCAAAACTATGAAATAACACATATGGAATCACGTAGTAACCAAAAAAGTGTTAAACAAATCAAAATATATTTTATATTTGAGATTCCTCAAATAGCCACCCTTTGCATTGATGACAGTTTGCACACTCTTGGCATTCTCTCAACCAGCTTCACCTGGAATTCTTTTACAACATTCTTGAAGGAGTTCCCACATATGCTGAGCACTTGTTGGCTGCTTTTCCTTTACTCTGCGGTCCGACTCATCCCAAACAATCACAATTTGGTTGAGGTCGGGGGATTGTGGAGAACAGGTCATCTGATGGAGCACTCCATCACTCTCCTTCTTGGTAAAATAGCCCTTACACAGCCTGGAGGTGTGTTGGGTCATTGTCCTGTTGAAAGGCAAATGATAGTTCCACTAAGCCCAAACCAGATTTGATGGCATATTGCTGCAGAATGCTGTGGTAGCCATTCTGGTTAAGTGTGCCTTGAATTCTAAATGAATTACTGATAGCGTCACCAGCAAAGCACCCCCACAGCATAACACATCCTCCTCCATGCTTTACGGTGGGAAATAAACATGCGGCAATCATCCGTTCACTCACTCCGTGTCTCAGAAAGACACGGTGGTTGGAACCAAAAATCTCAAAATTTGACTCTAATGTCCAGGAAGCTCCGATTGAAACTCCCGTTAGTGTCACACCCTGATCTTGTCTCCACCCCCCGCCAGGTGTCTCCCATCTCCCCCTCTATCCCCTATTTATTTATATCTGCATTTTCTGTTTGTCTGTTTCCAGTTCGTCTTGTCCCGTCAAGTCCTACCAGCATGTTCCCATGTTTCCTGTGCTCTAGTTTTTGTTTTTCCTAGGCTTCCCAGTTCTGACCTTTCTGCCTGTCCTGACCCTGATCCTGCCTGCTGTCCTGTACCTGTCTGACTCTGATTTGGATTACGACTCTTTGCCTGCCTTGACCTATCGATTGTTTGCTGTCCTGTACCTGCCTGACTGATTTGGATTATGACTCTTTGCCTGCCTTGACTTACCTTTTACCCTTGTACTATAATAAACTCTGAGACTCGTACTATCCGCCTCCTGTGTCTGCATCTGGGTCTTAACCTGAGCCTTGATAGTACAAACTGACCTTGCCTGATCCAGGAGACTCGGACCAGCTCCGCAACGGTGTCTCCTCCCAAGGAGCCACCATTGGAAGACACAGGGAGTTACTGCAAAGCCATATGGAGCGACTCCATACCCTGGCAGAACGCCATGGCCATGCATTCAATACATTTCTAGAGCAATTATGTGGATTCCCTACTAGGCAGGAAGCCATAACAGTCATCCCCCAGACTCTCAGCAACCCCAACACCAGCGGTGCTTCTTCCCAGCCAACCCCGGTGTCCCAAGAACCTTGCTTACTTCCTCTGGAGCGCTATGCTGTATATTCTGGAACCTGCCAGGCTTTTCTCTCCAGTGCTACCTAATTCTTCGAGCTGCAGCCTTCTTCGTTCCCCCCTTCTTCATTCCCCCTTGCTAGTTAAGGCCACTTTCACCATGATCCTTAGCGATTTATTTTGTGCCATTCAGCCCCATACAGTAATATGGCACGCTTCATATTAAAATACTTCTGGCTTCATGCGCCATCTGAAGTTGGATGACGTCGTGAATGACGTCAGTGCTATCACTATCTACTGGTTTTATACCACGTTCAGAACAACTGGGAACTCGGACCTCAGAAATCTCAGACTTCTGACCTCAATGTGTTTAAGATAACTGGGAACTCGCTGAAAAAACAAGCTATGACTGGGAAAAATCATTTTGAACGGTAATCTGACTCGGAATTCCAGTTGTCTTGAAAGCACCATAAATGTCTTTGGTCAGAACAAAAGTTGCCCTAACTTCTTCCCCATGGCACATTTTCCGGATGGCGCATGCATTGCCTTCATTGTTGTTTTCCTTACTAATAATTACTTTGAATATGTGTACTTTCCTATCAAACTGCCTTATTACCATGAAGCTAGGCATATGTCACGGGTCACTACTTCACAGGAGAGCCGTTTGAACATAAACTTTTTTTTAAATCAAAGCAGAAATGCCTTCTCGAACATGTGAACTTTCATCTAACAAATCTGGATGCCATCTGTAAATACTAATACAATTGTTAAATTACGAGCCTAGTTTGTTTAGCCAAAGAAAAGGCGAGCAACCTTCCCGCTGGACATGCCGAGAGATGAGTTTGGATTGTAACACACTTCTGTCTATTTGAGCTGGTCAGTATGTCTTAGGATGCCAAGATGGCGTAGCAGTGCAGACGTGTTTTGTTCGTCCTCTCGTGTACTTTTGTATTTTTCATCCTTTTTTGGTATTTTCAATCACTTTTCCATTTTAAATCAATTATACCATCCAGTAACCTGCATCACCCAATGTGATACGGAACCGCAATTTTTTTTTTTTTTTTTTTTTTTACCTTATAGCCAGAACCACCTAGCCATCAGAAGCTTACAAGCTATTTAGTTATTGTTAGCCACTGCTAGCAGCCTTTACCTTCTGCACAGATACCAGCCCTTTTTTTAGCCTGGATAATACTTGCCAGCCTACCAGTATCGGACTGTTTCTCCACTACAACGCCGGATTCCTGCCGTAAACCCTGGACCATTACTCCTGATCTTCACAGCTAGCTAGCTGCCACCAAGTGACCCAGTACCGAAGCTAGCCCTGAGCCAGGCCAGGCCCACCTCCCGGCCTACTCAGTTGTTCACCCGGACTCCACCCAAACACGGCTAGAATCCACTACTCCACCGGATCTTTGCCGTAAGCTCTGGACCTTGGCACCGGATCACCGCTGCTATAGCGGCTAACGCCCCTGCCCCGAAGCTAGCACCAGTTAGCCGTGAGCCAGGCACATCTCCCGGCTAGCAAAGTAAATTACTACAACTACAATACCTCTTTCGCCATCTGGCTTGGATCGTTTGTCGACACGGCGCCCCGCCGCACCACCACGACTGGTCGGCCGACGAATACTCCATCCGCTGTGCCTTCAACCGGCCTCTGTCGGACGTCGGAGCAGACGCTTCTACTAGCCCCGGCCTGCTAACTTTAAACGCTGTGTCGCCCGCGTGCTAGCGTAGTAGCGACTACTCCGCGGCTTTGCTGTCCCCTGGACCCTATGATCACTTGGCTACATAGCTGATGCCTGCTGGACTGTCCATTAATCACGGTACTCCATTCTGTTTATTTTTGTTTATCTGTCGGCAACAACCGCGAACTCAGGCTCTGTGTGTAGTTAACCGACCCTCTCTGCCCATTCATTGCCATTTTACCTGTTGTTGTTGTCTTAGCTGAGTAGGTGTTGTTGTCTTACCCATTGTTGTCTTAGCTAGCTCTCCCAATCAACACCTGTGATTGTTTTATGCCTCGCTTTATGTCTCTCTCTAATGTCAATATGTCTTGTATACTGTTGTTAGGTTAGTTATCATTGTTTTAGTTTACAATGAAGCCCCTAGTTCCACTCATCATACCTCTTATACCTCCTTTGTCCCACCTCCCACACATGCGGTGACCTCACCCATTATAACCAGCATGTCCAGAGATGCAACCTCACTTATCATCACTCAGTGCCTGGGCTTATCTCCGCTGTACCTGCACCCCACCATACCCCTGTCTGCACATTATGCCCTGAATCTATTCTACCACGCCCAGAAATCTCCTCCTTTTATTCTTTGTCCCCAACGCTCTAGAAGACCAGTTTTGATAGCCTTTAGCCATACCCTCATCCTACTCCTCCTCTGTTCCTCGGGTGATGTGGAGGTAAACCCAGGCCCTGTGTGTCCCCAGGCACCCTCATTTGTTGACTTCTGTGATTGAAAAAGCCTTGGTTTCATGCATGTTAACATCAGAAGCCTCCTCCCTAAGTTTGTTTTACTCACTGCTTTAGTACACTCCGCCAACCCTGATGTCCTTGCCGTGTCTGAATCCTGGCTTAGGAAGGCCACCAAAAATTCTGAGATTTCCATACCCAACTACAACATTTTCCGTCAAGATAGAATTGCCAAAGGGGGAGGAGTTGCAATCTACTGCAGAGATAGCCTGCAAAGTTCTGTCATACATTCCAGGTCTATGCCCAAACAGTTCGAACTTCTAATTTTAAAAATTAATCTCTCCAGAAATAAGTCTCTCACTGTTGCCGCCTGTTATCGACCCCCCTCCGCTCCCAGCTGTGCCCTGGACACCATATGTGAATTGATCGCCCCCCACCTAGCTTCAGAGTTCGTTCTGTTAGGTGACCTAAACTGGGATATGCTTAACACCCCGGCAGTCCTACAATCTAAGCTAGATGCCCTCAATCTCACACAAATCATCAAGGAACCCACCAGGTACAACCRTAAATCCGTAAACATGGGCACCCTCATAGACATTATACTGATCAACTTACATTAGCCCTCCAAATACACCTCTGCTGTTTTCAATCAAGATCTCAGCGAGCACTGCCTCACTGCCTGTATCCGCTATGGGTCCGTGGTCAAACGATCACCCCTCGTCACTGTAGAATGCTCCCTAAAACACTTCTGCGAGCAGGCCTTTCTAATCACCCTGGCCCGGGTATCCTGGAAGGATATTGACCTCATCCCGTCAGTCGAGGATGCCCGGTCGTTCTTTAAAAGTAATTTACTCACCATCTTAGATAAGCATGCCCCTTTCAAAAAATGCAGAACTAAGAACAGATATAGCCCTTGGTTCACTCCAGACCGGACTGCCCTTGACCAGCACAAAAACATCCTGTGGCGGACTGCAATAGCATCGAATAGTCTCCGCGATATGCAACTGTTCAGGGAAGTCAGGAACCAATACACGCAGTCAGTCAGGAAAGCAAAGGCTAGTTTTTTCAAGCAGAAATTTGCATCCTAACTACAAAAAGTTTTGGGACACTGTAAAGTCCAAGAGCACCTCGTCCCAGCTGCCCACAGCACTGAGGCTAGGTAACATGGTCACCACAGATAAATCCATGATAATCGAAAATTTCAATAAGCATTTCTCTACGGCTGGCCATGCCTTCCTCCTGGCTACTCCAACCCCGGCCAACAGCTCCGCCCCACCTGCAGCTACTCGCCCGAGCCTCCCCAGCTTCTCCTTCACCCAAATCCAGATAGCAGATGTTCTGAAAGAGCTGCAAAATCTGGACCCGTACAAATCAGCTGGGCTAGACAATCTGGACCCTCTTTCTAAAACTATCTGCCGCCATTGTTGCAACCCCTATTACCAGCCTGTTCAACCTCTCTTTCGTATCGTCCGAGATCCCTAAAAATTGGAAAGCTGCTGTGGTCATCCCCCCTCTTCAAAGGGGGTGACACTGTAGACCCAAACTGCTATAGACCTATATCTATCCTGCCCTGCCTCTCTAAAGTCTTCGAAAGCCAAGTTAATAAACAGATCACTGACCATTTCGAATCCCACAGTACCTTCTCAGCTGTGCAATCCGGTTTACGAGCTGGTCACGGGTACACTCAGCCACGCTCAAGGTACTAAACGATATCATAACCTTGATCGATAAAAGACAGTACTGTGCAGCCGTCTTCATCAACCTGGCCAAGGCTTTCGACTCTGTCAATCACCATATTCTTATCAGACGACTCAATAGCCTTGGTTTCTCGAATGACTGCCTCGCCTGGTTCACCAACTACTTTGCAGACAGAGTTCAGTGTGTCAAATTGGAGGGCCTGTTGTCCGGACCTCTGGCAGTCTTTATTGGAGGGCCTGTTGTCCGGACCTCTGGCAGTTTAACCCTGTGGGGGTACCACAGGGTTAAATTCTCGGGCCGACTCTTTTCTCTGTATATATCAATGATGTCGCTCTTGCTGCGGGTGATTCCCTGATCCACCTCTACGCAGACCGACACCATTCTGTATACTTCTGGCCCTTCCTTAGACACTTGCTAACTAACCTCTAAACGAGCTTCAATGCCATACAACACTCCTTCGTGGCCTCCAACTGCTCTTAAACACTAGTAAAACCAAATGCATGCTTTTCAACCGTTCGCTGCCCGCACCCGCCCGCCCGACTAGCATCACCACCCTGGACGGTTCTGACCTAGAATAGGTGGACAACTATAAATACCTAGGTGTCTGGCTAGACTGTAAACTCTCCTTCCAGACTCATACTAAACATCTCCAATCCAAAATCAAATCTAGAATCGGCTTTCTATTCGCGCAAAAAGCCTCCTTCACTCCGCCGCCAAACTTACCCTTGTAAAACTGACTATCCTACCGATCTCGACTTCGGAGATGTCATCTACAAATAGCTTCCAATACTCTACTCAGCAAACTGGATGCAGTCTATCACAGTGCCATCCGTGTTGTTACCAAATCACCTTATGCCACCCACCACTGCGACCTGATGCTCTAGTCGGCTGGCCCTCGCTACATATTCGTCGCCAGAACCACTGGTTAATAAAGGTGAAATATACACTGCTCAAAAAAATAAAGGGAACACTTAAACAACACAAATGTAACTCCAAGTCAATCACACTTCTGTGAAATCAAACTGTCCACTTAGGAAGCAACACTGATTGACAATAAATATCACATGCTGTTGTGCAAATGGAATAGACAACAGGTGGAAATTATAGGCAATTAGCAAGACACCCCAATAAAGGAGTGGTTCTGCAGGTGGTGACCACAGACCACTTCTCAGTTCCTATGCTTCCTGGCTGATGTTTTGGTCACTTTTGAATGCTGGCGGTACTTTCACTCTAGTGGTAACATGAGACGGAGTCTACAACCCACACAAGTGGCTCAGGTAGTGCAGCTCATCCATGATGGCACATCAATGCGAGCTGTGGCAAGAAGGTTTGCTGTGTCTGTCAGCGTAGTGTCCAGAGCATGGAGGCGCTACCAGGAGACAGGCCAGTACATCAGGAGACGTGGAGGAGGCCGTAGGAGGGCAACAACCCAGCAGCAGGACCCTACCTCCGCCTTTGAGCAGGAGGAGCACTGCCAGAGCCCTGCAAAATGACCTCCAGCAGGCCACAAATGTGCATGTGTCTGCTCAAACGGTCAAAACAGACTCCATGAGGGTGGTATGAGGCCTGACGTCCACAGGTGGGGGTTGGCTTACAGCCAACACCGTGCAGGACGTTGGCATTTGCCAGAGAACACCAAGATTGCAAATTCGCCACTGGCGCCCTGTGCTCTTCACAGATGAAAGCAGGTTTCACACTGAGCACTGTGACAGACGTGACAGAGTCTGGAGACGCCTGGAGAACCTTCTGCTGCCTGCAACATCCTCCAGCATGACCGGTTTGGCGTGGGTCAGTCATGGTGTGGGGTGGCATTTCTTTGGGGGGCCGCACAGCCCTCCATGTGCTCGCCAGAGGTAGCCTGACTGCCATTAGGTACCGAGATGAGATCCTCAGACCCCTTGTGAGACCATATGCTGGTGCGTTTGGCCCTGGATTCCTCCTAATGCAAGACAATGCTAGACCTCATGTGGCTGGAGTGTGTCAGCAGTTCCTGCAAGAGGAAGCATTGATGCTATGGACTGGCCCGCCGTTCCCCAGACCTGAATCCAATTGAGCACATCTGGGACATCATGTCTCCTCCATCCACCAACGCCACGTTGCACCACAGACTGTCCAGGAGTTGGCGGATGCTTTAGTCCAGGTCTGGAAGGAGATCCCTCAGGAGACCATCCGCCACCTCATCAGGAGCATGCCCAGGCGTTGTAGGGAGGTCATACAGGCACGGGAGGCCACACACACTACTGAGTCCCATTTTGACTTGTTTTAAGGACATTACATCAAAGTTGGATCAGCCTGTAGTGTGGTTTTCCACTTTAATTTTGAGTGTGACTCCAAATCCAGACCTCCATGGGTTAATAAATTTGATTTCCATTGATAATTTTTGTGTGATTCAGCACATTCAACTATGTAAAGAAAAAGGTATTTAATAAGAATATTTCATTCATTCAGATCTAGGATGTGTTATTTTAGTGTTACCTTTATTTTTTTGAGCAGTGTATATATTTTTTAAATTTCTATGTAATCCTGTTTAAGATGGCTTTTTAAAAATGAATGTGTATTAAAACTGCATAAGGGTTGCTCTCCACTTTCTGGAGGACTGAGTTTTGAAATCAGTGGAATTCGAGTATGATAGCTAAGTAGATGGAGAAAACACATGTCTCCGGATTACATCTTCAAACTAAGGGCAACCATGGCATCCGACAGGAGACTCGTCCAACCGTGAATGATGTATATGTAACGGTGTAATTAAATTGTTAACTTCCTGCATAAAATGGGTATTATGCCACCTCCTGGTGGATTAGTGTGTTTACATTGTCTAATACACTAAGTAATAAAGGTATGGGATTCAAACTACTGAAGCACCTGAACAAGCTCACCATTCACGATGGTGTACTGTAAAAGGAGAAGAGAGACCATCACATGAATAAAAAGCTCTTCCAATATGTTGTATCTGATTCCCTGAAGCAGCAAGTTCTCCATGGCCTTCATGATACAGTGGGCCACCAAGGGCGCTCTCGAACACTATCTCTTGCAAGACAGCGATTATTTTGGACTGGGATGGAGCATGACATTGAGAATCATGTGAAGAACTGCCATCAATGCATTGTTGGAAAGACTCCGGAGCCTCATGCTCAAGCTCCACTTGAGAACATTCGCACCTCAGAAGCAATGGAATTGGTTTGTATTGACTTTTGGACTGCAGAACAGAGTGACAACAAGTCCATAGATGTTTTAGTTATAACCGACCACTTCACAGAAATGGCCCATGCATTCCCATGCAAGAAGCAGTCTGCAAAGCAAGTAGCTCGTCGCCTGAAGAATGACTTCTTCTGCATATATGGATTTCCGAGGCGTATTCACTCCAACCAAGGAGGCAATTTTGAAAGCAGGCTGATAAAAGAAGTGTTGGAGTTAGCTGGTGTGGAGAAATCACACACTACTCCCTACCATCCTATGGGGAACAGGATTACAGAACACTTCAATAGAACCCTTGGTGGTATGATCAGAGCTCTGCCTCCAAAGTCCAAAGCCAAGTGGCCCCAAATGCTACAGATGTTGACCTTCTGCTACAACTGTACAGAGCATGAGACAACTGGCTTCGCACCATTTATCTCATGTTTGGGAGGATCCCACGACTTCCCGCTGACGTCATGTTTCAGAATGTCCTCGTAGACAAGTGTAATCAACCATCTGGGGTTCGTGTCACACTTGAAGAAAGACCTGAATGAAGCAGTTCAAATAGCTCAGAAGCACAGCCTTGATGAACAGACACGCCATGCAAAGCTCTACAACCACAAAGTAAAAGGATCACCATTGATGGTATGAAGTGACATCAGTGAAACCAGACATCAATGTGTACAAGATCAAGGATCTACAGACAGCCAAAGAGAAAGTTGTTCACAGGAATCGCCTCCTCTCTGTAACGTTTCTTCCACTGGACAGGGGAATGGACAAAAACTCTGAGGACAATGAAGCGATCTTTGGAAGTGTACCTGATGAAGAAGAGGACTGTGATAGACGGACAGTGAACTGGCTCATGCAAACCGCTGAAAGCAATGAACGAGACTTACCTGATGACTTAACTGATGCAGTTGAGAATACTCCTCATCCAGATGAAGAACCAGCCAGCCACCTCAGTGATGTAATGATTTACCAAGATAGTGATGACCCCAGTAGTGACATCACCCACTCTTCTGTGGACAGTATGATTGACTTTCACATGATTGACTTGCCCAAGATAATAACCACTCAGAAGCATCCATTGACAAACCACAGCCTGTAGTTTGCATTCAGTCTGCTTCAGCCAAAACAAGACTTGGTAGATCTATTAGACCTCCAAAAAGGCTTATCTGTGAAATCAATGACCAAGCCATAGATGATTCAGATTCGGATTATCACTTTTCTTTCCTTCGTGAGAAGCGTGTTTTCAGTGTAGAGGAGCAGACAATGTGTCAAGAGGATAATCAGAAGCAAAGCAAGTGTTTTGCAATAGTACTTAAAGTATAGAGCTACGTTATAGTGTGAGAGGTGTACAAGTAATCTCTTAAGTCTGCGTTAGATTTGGGGCTTGGTACCTCCCCATTATCACACACTTCCTAGAGGTGAATGTTACAATTCACATGGACAATAGTGCTCTATGAGATACACATTGAGTTTTTTTTCTATCCTCTCTATGGTCTGAGGATTTAGTGATGTGCTTTCCCAATTTAGAAGAATTTAAGGAGGGTGTATGTAACGGTGTATTTAAGTTGTTAAATTCCTGCATAAAATGGTATTATGCCACTTCCTGGTGGATTAGTGTGTTTACATTGTCTAATACACTCAGTGATAAAGGTATGGGATTCTTGGAAATCCACAGCAGCTCTATGGAGAATTGCTGTGGTTGAGTTGAAAATTGAATGGTCCCGGGATAGAAATGTATAAAGTTGACGTTACATCATAAAATCCAACTTTCACATTGTACATTAGCAATTTATGTTATTAGTAACTAATGTTGTTGGTTTGCCGTCAAATAAGCCACTCTTTATATGTTATTTGCCGAATCTGTTTGCCTTGTGGGTTTTATGCTAGCTACAGTTCTCTCTGAAGTTGGTAGCTAACTTGAAAATGCATCTTTAGGAGTGCTATTTATATCCCGTCACTACTCATCATTCATCCATACTGTGTTGCCCATGATTGCAGGTAATTTATGACAAATGTATAAAGTATATGTTTTATACATTTATAAGCACCAGCTAGTAGCATATTAGCCTGGTTTTGTTAGCTTAGGAAAATATGTGGTACATTCTAGTTGTATTATATTTCTTCGCCACAAGTGTGACGTTGAGTAACTTTTCAGGTTCATTTGATATATTTTGAATACTAAAATGGATGATAGTTTATTCTGATGTGAATATGAGATTACACATGTAAACAATATATTTTTACTATAGTAAATTAGGAATTATTAGAAATTGTTAAATCCACTATACGATCACAATGACTTTGATAGACATTTCAATTGTTCTTTTGTTAGTATATTATACAGCAGATCTATGGAGAATTGATGTGGGAGTGCTATTTACATCCTGTTGACGACTTATCATTCATCCATACTGTGTGTGTCCTACGATTGCAGTTTGGAAATAAATTAACTATCCATCCATTACTCCTTCCTGTGTTGGCTCACTGACTTGAGGGACAGGACCAGGAAGGTCATATTTACAGGTAAGATATAATTTTCAGATATTACACATCTCTAATTTTGACAGAAAGAGCCATTTGCTTGGCTAGCTGTAGCCTAATGTTAGCTAGCTAACATTGCACCTGGTTGGTTAGCTACCTGCAGATTAATGCAGGGTAGCAACGTCATGAATTGTGATTATGGTTCATTGTTTACCTAGCTAGCTAGCTAGCTAACGTTAGCTGGCTGGCTCGCTAGCTAACATTATGTGTATGACCTTATTATTCGTATCTCAGAGCCATTTTCTTAGCAAGTTAAAGCCTAATGTTAGCTAGCTAACATTGAACCTGGTTGGTTAGCTACCTGCAGAGTCATGCAGGGTAGTAACATCATGAGTTGTGATTATGGTTCATTGTTTACCTAGCTAGCTAGCGACATGTCTTAACAAAAGTCTTCACTATGCAAATAACCATTTCAGGTGCATTTGTAAAGTCAGTCTGGCCATCTACTCCGATTTCAGAGCACTCTCTGAGTGTGCCAGTGAGTCAACAACTGCTGTCCCCGACGTGACCACTAGATAGAGCTGTTGGAGGCCTAGCTACTCCATCTAGCCACAATGGTAGAAACATAAACAAACAATCTGTGGCGACAAATCATCAGTATCATAACACTGGCATGGGCCACTGGTATAAATAAATCACTATCAGAAAATGGTTTGTGTGGTAGTCATTTTTTATTTAGTGTTCTATTCACATGTGTTCAAGTACTGGTGGCAAATCATGCATTCCGATTCTTGCATAGATTGTAATGGACACCTGATTTGTGTAAAATACTTTTTTGAAGGTTGTACGGATTATGATGAGCTAAGGCCAAGCTATTTGCCAGCTATGTATGGAGCCCTGTTTGTTGACATCATTCTAAGCATTCTGGTTGTCACGTAAATGTGTGTCAGATATAGGATGTTATTGCAAAATGAGGTGAAGGGATGGTTCACTTGTCTTTTGAGTAAACTTCCGGAAGTGAATGATGAAAAGTGAATGATGGTAGACAACACACCCCTTCGCCTTCGGCATGCATACTGCAAACAGACCCAACTCATTTTTTCACCTCGTCTTATCTCTGGTTGACATGGAAAAACAAACATGGCGGTATGCACAAACTCTACCCACTGTCGGATTACTATTAGAAAGTGTTTTACTCAATTATTTTGATCGCTGATGAGCCCATCATGTCATCAATTGTAAATAACAATTGTTATTAGCTAATTCATTTTATGGTTTCTGTCAGCCAAGAGTTAGCTAAACATGACCGCTTGTGTTAGCTTACTCTTTCCCTGTGGATGCTGGCCCATAAATCCCTGTGTATATTTATTAAATGAAAATAACTCCAAAATAAAAAATGTATAATTCATTTCCCTGAGCCTCCTGTTGCCCTTGAAATGCTGTCTGATTGTGTGAGCGTTAGGAAACAAATTTGAAGATAATTACATACACAGCCCTAATTGGTTGATAGGATGGTCTAGAGCCCACCCCCTTACTCAGATGAACAGTCATTGGTCTTTTATAATCAGATCATATTGCGATGTCATGATATGGACCAAAAGTACCACCTGAACAGGCTGAAATTCCAGCATTTTCTTTTCAAAAAGGGCATTATCATAATTTTCACAATTTAGAATGATATTTCTACCTCATAGTTTGCAAATATGATTTAAAAAACTGGATAAGCATGTTTTTAAACTGCACTGCCCCTTAAATAGATCTGCCTGTACATGAGTATTGTCAGTGTCAGAAAGCACCGACAGGTATGACGATGTTCCTGTGGAGGTCATTTACTCAGTAAACCTTGTTTTCTTGTAACTGGGAGCTGTGATCTGCTATGTACACAGAGTCTTTTGTTGTGGACATATATCTTGGTTTTATATACGTGGGTGATATTAATGGCAGCAGAGAGGCTGCCATGACTGGAGAGCATCTTTGCGTGTTTCAGTAAAAGATTGATGGGTGCTTGCCTGGGGCTTATCAGCTCCTATTGTTTTCCTCAGGTTGTTTTTATCCTTTTGATTTAACATATGATAGATTGTGTTTGGTAAGTCTCAGTGTCTAGAGGCACAGACTGATGTTTGCAGGTATACAAATTACATGACCAAGCACAATACCGTTCAATTAGACTGTCTTCTCTGTGATGTTAGGGATTGTGTATGATTATGACATCAGCTGTCTTCACATAATAATACATTTAAATGTTGTATTATGGGTTAAGCTCTTACATCTGTGATTATTATCTTATTCATACATTCATAATGATGTGGCTATGTCACATTTATGAAATCCCAAACATATTTAACCTTTATTTAACTAGGCAAGTCAGTTAAGAACAAATTCTTATTTACAATGACAGCCTACTGGGGAACAGTGGGTTAACTGCCTTGTTCAGGAGCAGAACAACAGATTTTTACCTTTACCYGGATTTGATCCAGCAACCTTCCAGTTACTGGCCCAATTCAACATACTGTGGGGTCTAAACACTAGGCTACCTGCCGCCCCAAATGTTTTTAGAGGAGTAATGTATGCTTTATGAACATACTGTGGGGTCTTCAGCTAATATAAATTTGTACCCAGTTTATGCTACCATTCCACATAAATAAACAAAAGCCACAAAAAGTTGCCTGGGAAAATTGGCACTGTGTAGGAGTGGGGGCTGGATTGATCTACACTGGGCTGAAACTATGGGTTATGTGAGGCGTAGGTGTGTGCCGTCTTGGTCGGATTTTTTGGAAGTGACGCAGTGTCCTTCCTGCTCACATTGTCAAACTGAATTTAGACAAAAACGGATGAAAGCAGAGACATGTCAGGTTCAATATTAAGCAACAGTAAAGCATAGACATTAGGCCTCTGTGAGAGGACAGGATCAAACAGAATAAGCTCTAGAGAGCCTACTTTTGTGAGAACATAAATATATAATATCAGGAAAAGCCTTCAACACTCTTTCACAAAAAGGATAGTTTACTGTTAATTTAATAGAATACATAATAAAATACACTGAGTATACAAAAAAATTAAAACACTTGCTCTTTCCATGACATAGACTGAATCCAGGTGAAAGCTATGATCCCTTATTGATATCACTTGTTAAATTAATTTCAATCAGTGTAGATGTATGGGAGGAGACAGGTTAATAAATAAGTATTTTTAAGCATTGAGACAATTGAGACATGGATTGTGTATTTGTGCAATTCAGAGGGTGAATGGGCAAGACAAAAGATTTAAAACCTCTACAGGATAGGTGGGTGCCCCACGGGACGGTTGAGCTAATGTAGGCTAATGTGATTAGCATGAGGTTGTAAGTAACAAGAACATTTCCCAGGACATAGACATATCTGATATTGGCTGAAAGCTTAAATTATTGTTAATCTGATTGCACTGTCCAATTTACAGTAGCTATTGCAGTGAAAGAACACCATGCTATTGTTTGAGAAGAGCGCACAGCTATGAACTTGAAAATGTATTAATAAACCAATTAGGCACATTTGGGCAGTCTTGATACAAAATTGTGAACAGAAATGCAATGGTTCATTGGATCAGTCTAAAACGTTGCACATACACTGCTGCCATCTAGTAGCAAAAATCTAAATTGCGCCTGGGCTGGAATAATACATTATGGCCTTTCTCTTGCATTTCAAAGATGATGGCACAAAACAATAAAAAATAAAAAATAAATGTATTTTTCTTTGCATTATCTTTTACCAGATCTAATGTGCTATATTCTCCTACAATAATTTAACATTTCCACAAACTTCAAAGTGTTTCCTTTAAATGGTATCAAGAATATGCATATCCTTGCTTCAGGTCCTGAGCTACAGGCAATTAGATTTGGGTATGTCATTTTAGGCGAAAATAGAAAAAAGGGGTGGATCCTTAGCCTTTGGACAGGGTATGGTAGTAGGTGCCAGGCTCACCGGTTTAAGTGTGTCAAGAACTGCAATACTGCTGTGTCTTTCATGCTCAACAGCTTCGCGTGTGTATCAAGAATGGTCCACCACCCAAAGGACTGAATAGCCAAATGTGTTGTTTTGTACTAATCAATTGTGTCTTGAGATTCCCCTGAAAGCACAAGGTGCACGATTTAGACTTAGGAAATCTATGAGCCGTTCTTGCGCCTCTCCCAGCTTGGATAGAAAGCTGTTGTGCATAGAACCAGTCTAATGCCAGTCCACCCTCAACACACTAGCTTTCATTCTGCAGGTTACTATCAATAGCTATATACCGTATTTATCTGCTATTTAGAAACTTTTTTATAAAAATGACAAATCGAATAGCCTAACAATGAGGAAAAACGTAGTCGGCTTGAGGATAAATTCAGCCACTATTTTTTGTTGAACTTGGGATTTGTCTGTTTAATAGTCTACACAAATGGGCTGCAATACTCAAGGCTAAATTTAAATGAAATGAAATCCAACTTGAGAGACTCCTCTCCTGAAGTCCTCCTTTCTTGTGTGCAAATGTTTTCATCAAGGCCTTTAGGCCCAGGTTGCAGGCCCGGCTGTTTTCTACACTGAGTATTTCACCCAGACAGTCGTTCCTGAGACATTGTGCATTATATGTCAATAGCACTGCACACAATTTAAACTTTGTTTTGAATGACATCTTTCAGGATATACTGTACCAGAGATAAGGGTCTGTTGATATTGCAGTATTAACGAAATCGCAAACCACTTTTTTTGTTCAAGCCCTCAAGAATGATTGTCCGCTAAAGATGACCAGAATCCAGACGACATGTCCCTAGAGTTTCCTATAAAGTTATTCTCTTTCCGTAACGTGTTGAGGCTGGCAATTAAGGAGAATGAGAGGCTCAATTAAAGGTGTTGTAGAACTAGCATATTTGAAGCACCACTCCAGTCTGCCAAAGTTTCCCTGATGTTGCTATGGCAATTAAGCTGTTTTTTCCATCCCTGTATCTGTCGCTTCTGCAGAGAGATCGTTTTCTAACTACCTAAGAAGCATTAGGCTCTCAGTCTGATATACAGTTGAAGTTGGAAGTTTACACCTTAGCCAAATACATTTAAACTCAGTTTTCACAATTCCTGACATTTAATCAAAGTAAAAAATTCCCTGTCTTAGGTCAGTTAGGATCACCACTTTATTTTAAGAATGTGAAATGTCAGAATAATAGTAGAGAGAATTATTTATTTCAGCTTTTACTTCTTTCATCACATTCCCAGTGGGTCAGAAGTTTACATACACTCAATTAGTATTTGGTAGCATTGCCTTTAAATTGTTTAACTTAGGTCAGACGTTTTGGGTAGCCTTCCACAAGCTTCCCACAATAAGTTGGGTGAATTTTGGCCCATTCCTCCTGACAAAGCTGGTCTAACTCAGCCAGGTTTGTAGGCCTCCTTGCTCGCACACGCTTTTTCAGTTCTGCCCACACATTTTTTATAGGATTGAGGTCAGGGCTTTGTGATGGCCACTCCAATACCTTGACTTTGTTGTCCTTAAGCCATTTTGCCACAACTTTGGAAGTATGCTTGGGGTCATTGTCCATTTGGAAGACCCATTTGCGACCAAGCTTTAACTTCCTGGCTGATGTCTTGAGATGTTGCTTCAATATATCCACATAATTTTCCTTGCTATTGATGCCATTTATTTTGTGAAGCGCACCAGTCCCTCCTGCAGCAAAGCACCCCCACAACGTGATGCTGCCACCCCCGTGCTTCACGGTTGGGATGGTGTTCTTCGGCTTGCAAGCCTCCCCCTTTTCCCTCCAAACATAACGATGGTCATTATGCCCAAACAGTTATATTTTTGTTTCATCAGACCAGAGGACATTTCTCCAAAAAGTACGATCTTTGTCCCCATGTGCAGTTGCAAACTGTAGTCTGGGTTTTTTATGGCTGTTTTGGAGCAGTGGCTTCTTCCTTGCTGAGCGGCCTTTCAGGTTATGTCGATATAGGACTCGTTTTACTGTGGATATAGATAGCTTCGTACCGGTTTCCTCCAGCAAAAGACCTTGTGAAGATGCTGTTGTTCTGGGATTGATTTGCACTTTTCACACCAAAGTACGTTCATCTCTAGGAGACAGAACGCGTCTCCTTCCTGAGCGGTATGACGGCTGCGTGGTCCCATGGTATATACTTGCGTACTATTGTTTATACAGATGAACGTGGTACCTTCAGGCGTTTGGAAATTGCTCCCAAGGATGACCAGACTTGTGGAGGTCTACAATCTTGGCTGATTTCTTTTGATTTTCCCATGATATCAAGCCAAGAGGCACTGAGTTTGAAGGTAGGCCTTGAAATACATCCACAGGCACCTCCAATTGACTCAAATGATGTCAATTAGCCTATCAGAAGCTTCTAAAGCCATGACATAATTTTCTGGAATTTTCCAAGATGTTTAAAGGCACAGTCAACTTTGTGTATGTCAACTTCTGACCTACTGGAATTGTGATACAGTGAATTGTAAGTGAAATAATCTGTCTATAAACAATTGTTGGAAACATTACTTGTGTCATGCACAACGTAGATGTCCTAACTGACTTGCCAAAACTATAGTTTGTTAACAAGAAATTTGTGGAGTGGTTGAAAACAAGTTTTAATGACTCCAACCTAAGTGTATGTAAACTTCCGACTTCAACTGTATGCGCTTTTGAACACCTGAGTAAGCTCCACTCATTGCACTTTCGCCTTCATAGCCTTGACCACGGCATTTGTTCACCGATATCCCTTTATACTTTCAATCAGTTGAATTTATTATTTTTCAAGGCATGAGGCCCTTTTTCAGTCACATTCCCTAAGCCCAAGAAACAATTAACTTATTTGTAAGAAATTGTAATAGATACTGGAAACTTGTTTTAACAACTTCTCAACACAAGCTATACTTGACACAACATGCACCCATCCCCCTCTTTACCCCCACACTTCGTACCCTTAATGATAATAACCACAGACCCACACACACTCCCCTCCCCCATGAACAGGCCCCTGCTAAAARAAAACGCACACGCATTCTGCTCAAGGTTGAGACTCTAAGACAAAGAACTATGTTAAGAGCCAATGGAACGTCGACATCAGGCCCGAACAGGACTACCCACYACCCAGATCGACCAATCAGAAGGCCAGACTACCAGATTCAACCTACGTCATTTACTGCATATATAATCTGCACAATATGTTTAGGGSRCTCTTTTCCGACYATTCCWTACGAGTCAGACAGAACGGGGCCGTGCAGCACGATTTGCCAGATATCTTTACATTGAATAAACTGTCTTACTAAATACCGATCCACCCTGTCCAGTGTCTTGACTTGGTCTCATTTCTCTAGTAACGAATCATCAACATAGTACATTTCGAAATTAAAAAAGGTTAATTAATTAATTTTTAGAGGGTTATTGTCAAAATGATTTATATATATATAAAAAAATATAGACATCGTGACAGGCGCATGGGACCCCAGAGCTTGTGAATCCCCCCTCCTTGCGCCCGGTATGCTAGTGGCCTAAAGCTTCGATCACACCAATCGAAAAACGCTTGGAACACACCGCTTCGAACACAACGACAGAGTATCAGCGCAAAATAGTATGCAGCATTATCTGGATATGCAACAAAAGTTCAACTTTCACCTTCTGTTACCAGATAAATCCACACCCAACGCATTGCAACTGCCTCTGCAACGCAATGCTGCAAAGCAAACGCAGCGTTTCATTGGAAATGAATGTAATTCTGGTGTACCAAAATGCAAAAAGCTGTCGGTGTGTTCGAAGTGTTACCTTATGCAGGTGCGTAGCAAGATATGTGGGTCTGGCTCCTTTGCGCGCACTGAATACATTTAATTCATCCCCAAAACACACCCATTGGGTGGCCGACAGAATTGATCAAGGAGTTTTCATTCAATTCATTTTTCTGTTAATTTATCTATTTAAATACTGAGTATTTGAATTTGATCGGCACAATTCTAGAATGTTGGCTATGGAGAATGCGTTCAGAATACGGATATCAATGAATGATAGCCATCAAAACATTTGAATATTTGTCTCCATTTCAGAACCCATGGGTAGATTTAAAACACTCTGATATTACACATGATTTATGTTTAGGGAAGTATTCATAAATCTTACCTATATGGAAACATAGGGTTGGGACCCATGAAAGAACAAATCAGTGGTTTGATTCATTCTGAAAATTGCCCCTTTCAGTTCTTCAACCCATGGTAAAGTTGGAAGATAAGTGTACAATTAGAATCAAGTATTTCACCATCCATGTTCAAACTGTAGGCTAATAACGGTTTGATCTGCAATCTTTAATTAATTAATTAGCCTTCATATCCAATTTTTTTAAACATTAAATATTATCCACTATTACTAGTGAGAGCAACAACCACACGGACGTGACATAATTTACAGAAGAAGCAAAAGACGGTAGACAAAATATTGTAATGGAATAGAATTATACACAATGTAGGGTGAAGGGACTGAAGGGAATTAACACTAATTTGGTGGTTAAATATGTGTGGTTATTTCTTATGTTCACTACTGATAGTGGCTAATATTTAACACAATAGGCTACAAATAGGATACAGAGAAAGGCTGGTCATATCCAGTGGCAAGAAAAAGTATTTGAACCCTTTGGAAATGCCTTGATTTCTGCATAAATTGGTCATAAAATTTGATCTGATCTTCATCTAGGTCACAACAATAGACAAATACAGTCTGCTTAAACTAATAACACACAAACAATTATACGTTTTCATGTCTTTATTGAACACCCCGTGTAAACATTCACAGGGCAGGGTGGAAAAAGCATGTTAACCCTTGGATTTAATTATTTATTTATTTATTTTCTGTAGTTGCGGATCAGACCTGCACAACGGTCGGGAGGAATTTTGGACCCTTCCTCTTTACAAAACTGTTTCAATTCAGCAATATTCTTGGGATGTCTGGTGTGAACTGCTCTCTTGAGGTCATACCACAGCATCTCAATCGGGTTGAGGTCAGGACTCTGACTGGGCCACTCCAGAAGGTGTATTTTCTTCTGTTGAAGCCATTCTGTTGTTGATTTACTTCTGTGTTTTGGGTCGTTGTCCTGTTGCATCACCTAACTTCTCTTGAGCTTCAATTGGCGGGCAGATAGCCTAACATTCTCCTGCAAAATGTATTGATAAACTTGGGAATTCATTTTTCCGTTGATGATTGCAAGCTGTCCAGGCCCCGAGGCAGCAAAGCAGCCCAAACCATAATGCTCCCTTCACCATACTTTACAGTTGGGATGAGGTTTTGATGTTGGTGTGCTGTGCCTGTTTTCTCCACACATAGTGTTGTGTGTTCCTTCCAAACAATTCAACTGTAGTTTCATCTGTCCACAGAATATCTTGCTAGAAGCGCTGTGGACCATCCAGGTGCACTTCTGCAAACTTCGGACGTGCAGCAATGTTTTTTATGGACAGCAGTGGCTTCTTCCGTAGTGTCCTCCCATGAACACCATTCTTGTTTAGTGTTTTTTACGTATCGTAGTCTCGTCAACAGAGATGTTAGCATGTTCCAGAGATTTCTGTAAGTCTTTAGCTGACACTCTAGGATTCTTCTTAACCTCATTGAGCATTCTGCGCTGTGCTCTTGTAGTCATCTTTGCAGGACGGCCACTCCTAGGGAGAGTTGCAACAGTGCTGAACTTTCTCCATTTATAGACAATTTGTCTTACCATGGACTGATGAACATCAAGGCTTTTAGAGATACTTTTGTAACCCTTTCCAGCTTTATGCAAGTCAACAATTCTTAATCTTAAGTCTTCTGAGATCTCTTTTATTTGAGGTATGGTTCACACCAGGCAATGCTTCTTGTGAATAGCAACTCACATTTTGTGAGTGTTTTTTATAGGGCAAGGCAGCTCTAACCAGCTCTAACATCTCCAATCTCGTCTCATTGATTGGACACCAGGTTAGCGGACTCCTGACTCCAATGAGCTTTTGGAGAAGTCATTAGCCTAGGGGTTCACATACTTTTCCCAACCTACACTGTGAATGTTTAAATTGTGTATTCAATATAGACAAGAAAAACACGTCGTTGCCCTGTGATCACATTAACTAAACTGCAGTGTTTGGGTTGTATCTCCAAGTTTCATCCCTGCAAGCTAAAAGCCCATACAATTAAAATGTGGCATTACGTCACAGCATTTATACTTCACTGTGGCAAAGGGGCAAAACATATATTGTGTTATTTCTATCAAAAAAATATAATAATTCCACTTGGAAGTAAAATAATATCTTTCAACGTACTACAAACAATAGGCTACAGTATTTAATAAATTGGTAAATAAAATACAAAAAGGTTAATGTGATTGTGTAAAATCAAATAAATAAATTCATGGTTATGTTATCACTACAGTTAAAATAACGTAATAAATTATGAAAGCGTGAAACTACCCAATTGGGCAGTGTTCTGTGAGTGTTCAGCACAAACAACAGTTATTGCAGTCATGAGGATGAAGACTTCCACAAGTATTAAATGGCAGACCAATAGGCTAGACAGGCTAGATTTCGACTGGGAATTTGGCCAGGACAATCCCTCTACTCCCTCCATATAGCATGTGTCATAATAGTTGTATCTATAAGTCAGGACCTCTGTTTAACATCTCATCCAAAATATGAATGCTTGCCTTGACTACACAAGAGAACCATCTTACCATACTAGGGTATTAGGATCAACTTGGACCAGCAGCCTAGACGTAACATAGTAAATGTAAATCTGGGACACTCAAATTAGTTTGATGTTACGTTTGGTATGGTTATTAAGGTTAAGATTAAGGGAAGGGTTAGCTAACATGCTAGGTAGTTACAAAGTAGCTCAAAACTGGTAAGTAGTTGAAAAGTTGCTAAATGCTAAAGTTGTGCATGATGAGATTTGAACTCACAACCTTTGACTTGCTAGACATTTGTGTTTTACGCCCACCCATCCACCCTACTTTTGTTTCTGCCTTAAGTAACCATCTGTCTTAACCCTTTAAGCTAACCCTTCCCCTAACAACAAAGCCTAACCTTAACCCTTTAACCTAACTCCTAAACTTAATCTTAACCCTAACTCCTAGCCTAGCTTATGTTAGCCACCTAGCCAGAATTCATAACATACGTGACTCGTTTCAGGAAACTAGGTGTATGTCGCACGTCACTACTTCACAGGACAGCCATTTGAACGTAAACTTGTTTTTATATAAAAATGTATTATTTGGCAGAAATGCCTTCTGGAACATGTGAACTTTCATGTGCCTTAATAACAAACTTGTATGCCATCTGTAAATACAAATAAAATTGTTAAATTACGAGCCTACCCAGCTAACACAGTGGATCTGGGCCGATTCCATCTGAGAGTCGGGGCACTTGCCTGAGAGTCAGACTCAGACGACATCATGTGGCCCGAGTCTGGGCCGCCTTTGGCAGTATTACTTATGGATAGGATGCAGGGATTGAGTTCGGGCCAATTCCGGTGAGAGTTATCTGGCCCAAATGTATATATTACTTGGGGCTCGGGCCGATTCCAGTGTGAGTTATCTGGCCCAAATGTATTACTTAGGCTCGGGTCGATTGGGGCTACTCTCTGGCAGATGATTACACGGGCTGATTTATTTAATTAACATTTCATTATTTATTTTTCTATATTTTCTCATTGTTTCTGTGATCAAAAAATACAATTAACATTTAAATGAAATTCTTTAATTGTCCTGTGTAGTATTTTAGTATTTTGATACTTTGTGCAATTCAATTGATAAGCATTAAAACTTTGTGTATAAGCATGAAAAACTTTGTGGATGGAGCCTCCCGAGTGGCGCAGCGGTCTAAGACTGCAGTGCAAACTGCATTGCTACAGATGCTGGTTCGAGACCCGTGCCGGCCGTGACCAGGAGACCCATTAGGTGACGCACAATTGGCCCAGCGTCGTCCGAGTTAGGGGAGGGTTTGGCGGTCGGGATGTCCTTGTCCCATCGCGCTGTAGCGACTCCTGTGGTGGGCCAGGCGCATGCACACTGACACGGTCACCAGGTGTATGGTGTTTCCTCCGACAAAATGTTTTTTGTAGATGGGTATAATTTGTATGTATACAATGTATAACAGTAATATTTAAAATTACTAAAATCGGGTAATTTTGGATACATTTATTTAAATTTGCATCAGGCCGCTTCTGGAGGGATTCTGGTAAGATGTCAGCAAAGTGGGCTGAATTACGGTAGGCGGAAAGGGCCCAATGTTCTTGGGCCAATTCTGGGCAGTCAATCATTTTGATTCCGGGTTGAGTCCGACACCCAATTCCGGGACGATTCAATCAGTTCCGGCCCCCCGGAAGTGGGCCGCTTCTGGGCCGATTCCTCATTGCTAGCTGGGTAGTTTGTTTAGCCGTGATTGGCTGAGATAATGAGTGGGCTGGACATGCCGAGAAATGAGTTCTGATTGGTCGCTTTTGTCTATAACATGAGCTGGTCAGTATGTGAAAGTAATCCTTTCTAACACAGCTTTTTTGAAAGATATCACGTAGTGGAACTGTATAAGTGTTGCTCTCCACTTTCTGGAGGACTGAGTTTTGAAATCTTTGGAATGCACCATGGAATTAGACTACGATAGCTAAGGAGATGGAGAAAATTATTGCGTTTGATTGCAAATTATGCAGTTGGAGTCAAAAAGAGAACACACTGAAGTCTGTTGTATAAAACACCTGTCTCCGGATTACATCTTCAAACTAAGGGCAACCATGGCATCCGTGACAGAGAGGGCGAAGTGTCCATCCATGTATATGGGTAAGATAGCCTAACTAGCTACATTTTTCATATTAGACATTTCTAATTCTGTCAGAAAGTTGTTTTCATTTCTAGTTAAAGTGTACTGTTAGCTAGCTAGCTAATGTTAGCCGGCTGGTTCGCTAGCTAACATTACATGTATAATCTATGTAGTTATATTATTTGTATGTCAGAGCCATTTGCATTGCTAGTTATAGCCTAATGTTAGCTAGCTAACATTTAACCTGGTTGGTTAGCTACCTGCAGATTCATGCAGGGTAGTAACATTATGAGTTGGGATTATGGTTCATTATTTAGCTAGCTAGCTACATGTCTAAACAAAAGACTCCACTATGCAAGTAACCATTTCAATAGAATGTTCATGATGTCACTGCGACAACTGTCGATAGACGTAGCTAGTAAATACTCAGATTTCAGAGCACTCTAGTTTGAGTGTGCCAGAGCACAGAATAACTGACGAATTTACGAACACTCAACACCCGGTGAATATGCACGGTGTCCGAAAACGTTGGCAAAAAAGTGTAACTAAATTGTTGCCAGAAACACAGTAGCAGTCACCAACGCTCTGGATAATGTAAAAACAGCCTAACCAGCTCTGCTAGGGCGAGTAAAATGGTCAGAGTGATGTGTCTCTCATTTCTGTCTGGAAGTAGCTAGCAAGCTAACCAACATTAGCTAGTTAGCTTGGATGCTTGACTGCTGTTGTTAGGTCAGAACGCTCGGATCAACCCTACTCCGCGTCCAGCGAACGCTCCGAGAGCGAAATGCTCTGAATTTACCAATCCTTAAAGAGATGGGTGGGGATAAGGCTTTAGAGGGTGTGAATGATGCTGAATGGTTGTTGACAAAGAAGAGCTCTCCAGTAGGTGTACCAAAATATTCCCAGGGCCATTTTCTCAAAAGTGAGGTAATAAGTTTATCAACTTTCAAAGGATAATTACTTTTCCATTGTTCCTCAACAGTCATGTATGATATACTGTTTTCTAGCTCTGAGTCTCTACTTTTATCTAATGTAAAAAACTCAATTTCAAATTTTGCTATATAAGACCGAATATAGCCGGTCGGTCACATACAGTATCATACGTTTTACAAATTCGTAAGATATAATAAGAACTGTAATTCATAACATATCATATGAAATGGGTGATGGACATCCACAAATTAATACATTTCATACGAAATGTAACATATTACCATTACTAAATGGGATGTCTCGGATTTACATACAGAATAATACAAAATACTCTGAGACCAGGTTGAGACCAGAGGAAAGAGTGCTCCTTACTGGACCATCACACCACAACTACATGCCCACCGTATTTCTCCAGCTATGCAGATAATAATTCATATTCCCTATCTCTATTTGAAAGCTTGACATTACACTTTGTTTCAAATTATAACTAAACGCCATTTTCCTTATGCGTCCAGCACTCATTCGTTTGGTACTCTATGTGACATAAAGATGCTTCTTTCACAGGATTTAGTCAAGCTGAATAAGAGTTTTATAGAGGCTGTCACTATAATGTAATGAGGGCCCGGACTTCAGAAGACAGAGGTCAATGCAAGGTGGATGGACTCAGCTACGTAGTCTAGGTTACGGCTGTTGATAGCACTCACATTCAGACAGCCATTGGGAAGCAGGTAGATATGTCTACTATTTTCCATTAATTCCACTTGTTGGACTAAAGGAGACAGGGGAAGAGGTCATAATCGAAGATCAAAGAAAATACATTTTCAACAAGGAACATAGCACTTATTTTATTTTACATCATTTACTGGTACCAGGTAGTGTATTAGTACAAAAGAACTGGCAATTATTATATTGAGCATTGTGGACATGGACATAATACTGTATATTATGTCATTTATCAGACGCTTTTACAAAGCATGACTGCTCCAACTCAGCTCGGCTAAAAGGGGTTCAATTCAGTTCAGGAAAACTGTACAGCATCATTGATAATGGTATAATGAATATATTTGAGAATAAAGTGGATGAAAGCAAACTAGACATGGAAATTGTGTGAGAAAAGTGCTGACAGCAAAGTCTAGGTAGAGAATGCTGGTTCTTTAAAAGCAAAGAAACAAAAGCAACCTGTCTTGATGTTTTCAAATGCTCTTAGACTTTCGACCAATTCCACGATCAATGTAGACCGGAAGTTGCAATGCCTAAATGGAGTAGCTACATTGTTCTGTTTGAATTGGTCAAAAGATGACCATTTCTGAGCTGGACTAAGATGGTTTGCTCACCATTCAGCCAAGTGCAGCAGTACAGTCCACCATGCTGGATCAGGTGATCCCAGCTGCCAGGACATCCCAGAAGCCTGAGCTTCTCTCTCTGACCAGCATGCCTCTCTCCACCATGCTCTTCACTCCCTACTGCCTAGGACAGGGATTTACACAGAGGTCTATTTAGCTTATGATGAATGATTAGGCCTGGGACTGAACGGCTAGCAGTTTGGAGCTCTGCTTTAGGGCACAAAAGAGGTTCCCAACCCGCTCGCTTGCAGTAAGGACAAATTGAGGATGCCTACTATATAAGACAATGCATTTCCCTACAGAGATTAACTGTCAGTCTACTGTATGTCCTGTGATCTTGCAATCGTCACATTCGATGAAAGATACACTGAGAGGCAAGTGAACCATTGAAGTGACTCACCATTGAAGTGACCGTAAAGCCCAAAGCTGTAGGAGAAGGACAGAAGCTCCATCCCCAGAGAGGCACACTGATGCACTGGCCAGGAGTCTTATTCAAAGACCCCGTGGCATGGGCCCTGTGCAGGCAGAAGGAAGACAGCAAAAAACCTACTCCTCTGGGAGTGTAGAAGAGAGAAAGAAGAAGAGAGAAGAAGAGAGAGAGAGCACGAGGAGACTGAACAGGACTACTAGAACAACAACCTCAAAAGAATATAAAAAAAACATTGATAACAGCCATCATTACTAAAGACTGTAAAAACACACAAACGATTATGGAGCAGTACCCACCATAAGCTCTGTGAGGACTAAGTCTCCAGTGCTTCTGGGAGGTCTGAACCAGTAGGGCAGTGAGAAGAAGCAGACAGAACAATGACACTCTGCTCTGGAGCCATCTCCAGATCTGCCATCATTTTCTGCACACCCACACCCCTCTGCTCCATATCCCAATACCGGTACCAACGGACATCCTGGATGCCTGCTGCCTTAGCGATACCAGTCAAGGAGTCTGCAAAAAGGAACAGGATCACTTTACAGTTTCAGCACCAATACTGTCAGTAATACCAATACTATTCCTCTACCCTTTTGATTGTGCTTTTTTACTATGCACATGTTTCTTTTATGATAATAGTTTGCTAAGCCCCTACTTACCATCACAGGGGGAGGAAAGGTAGACTGGCACACACCAAACACCGCTCACATTGTACCAGTGCTTCAAGAGCTCAGCCCCCAGATGAACAGCCCCCAGTACAGCCCAGTCTGCACACACAACACCTACAGTATTATGAGCACAAGGGAGGTCGGTACAATCAATTCAGTCGCAGTCATTATTCATTATCCGATGCCACTTACAAGCTCATGTTGATTGGTTATATAAAAAGTAGTGTGTGGCTAGGGAAGGGGTGGCCAAATTGCAGAGGCTACTGTATGCTGCCGTTGAGCTTGTGATAGGCCTATCTGTGTGTCCAGGTGGCTGTTTGTGACTGATGGCTGGGTGCAGTGCTTGTTTAATTTGTTTTTCGGCTATAAATCAGCAAGCCATCTACAGTATGAGCAAACTGTGAGGATCACATGTGAGGTAAAGTTGATCCATGGAAGATATACAGTAGGCAGTCAACATTACCCAGTTCTCCACAATGGCATGGCAGTCCCTGCCCGAAGCCAATTCTGTTGCTCTCCTGGTGAATTCTGGAAGGCCAAAGGATGATGGATATTCTGGACAGAGAGAGGAGTCTGTACTGATCTGTTGCATAATTTTCCCAATGAGCGGGAGCACTGACTGAGGTCTGACCTTCCTCAACCTCACTGAGATTAAGCTGTAAAATAGTAATTTCACATGGAAATTAAATAATAAAACAAATATTATTTCATCAATACTAGTAATATTCTGGCATTTAGTATATTTGAAAATGAATCATTGGCAAACTCAGTCCGTGGTTCTTACTCAAAGCAACAACTTTCTAAGGGGGCTACTGTGCTGGCTGGCCCAGACAGTGACAACAAACGCTCATGTCTGAGATGCATTGAAGTCGGCCACCTGTTCACACGCAGCTCAACCTGACTCATCGCTTCCCACTAAATACACCTTGCTGAGATAAGTATTTTTCTTAACGTCAGACAACAGTTTGGTTTCAGGATTCGGTGCAGCAGTAGGAGTGTCAACGAATATGGAGAGAAAAGTAATTCCCTGCACTTGAACATTTCCAGTGGTAGGCTACCGCGCCACCATCAGTATTACAGGTTTGCTTCTTTGTATTTGTATCATCCTCTTCTGACTCAGCACACAGCATGCTCCCAAGCCTTTGTTTATGGCTGTTGCTTAGCTGCACAACATGCAAGTTAGTTACTCTGTATCTTGGCAACGTCTGTGATGACTGCTTTCTTCAGACTAGCTTCTTTCTACTTCAGGCAATGATTTCAAGCCGCCATGACCTCTGCACAGAAGCTACACCCAGTAAGCAAAATGACATTGAAAATATGAATTTGAGATGTATTTTCCAGACATTCATTAAAGGTTCTGAATGAAAGGTGAACATATGTATTTTCCTGACGTTTAAAATAAGTATTTTCCCGAAATACTGAAATCAGGTTCCTTTTCGGTTCTGAATTAAAGTTGAAAAGACACTATTTACAGACATTGACAAGATGTCTTTTTTGGTCAATAATTTCCAAATAATGGCCAAATTTCTCAATGAAGTAAGCATTATATGACAATAATAATTTGTAAATCCATTTAATATAGGAAAGGGGAGCCAACTGAAGATTGGAGCAATAATACATAATCCATGTTGCAATCTTTAAAACAGCATGAATTTCAAAGTAGTCAAACATGATATCTAAGAAGCCCTCATCCTTCACAGTACAACACCCGTTCTGCCAGTCACATTCTGTTAAAGGTCCCCAAGGCACACACATCCATAGGTTGCTTGTCTTTTCAGTTTGCTGCAGCTAGTGACTGGAACGAGCTGCAACAAACACTCAAACTGGACAGTTTATCTCAATCTCTTCATTCAAAGACTCAATCATGGACACTCTTACTGACAGTTGTGGCTGCTTTGTGTGATGCATTGTTGTGTCTACCTTCTTGCCCTTTGTGCTGTTGTCTGTGCCCAATAATGTTTGTACCATGTTTTGTGCTGCTACCATGTTGTGTTGCTACCATATTGTTGTTATGTTGTGTTGCTACCATGCTGTGTTGTCATGTGTTGCTGCCTTGCTATGTTGTTGTCTTTGGTCTCTCTTTATATAGTGTGTTTTGTCCAATATTTATATTTTATAAAAATATATATTTTTAATCCCAGCCCCTGTCCCTGCATGCTAGCTTGCCTTTTGGTAGGCCGTCATTGTAAATAAGAATTTGTTCTTAACTGACTTGCCTAGTTAAATAAAGGTTAAATAAACATCCTCAATAACGATTGCAGAAATATTTTTTTCTTGCCATGACTGTGATATGTTGTTTATCTATCTTAGCACTGACTGTGTGTCGCTCTGGATAAGAGTGTCTGCTGAATGACCAAAATTTAAATGTTAAACGAACACTTGTAAAGTGATGCTGGGTATTATTCGAATGAGCTCCGTCCCCAAATAAGACCAAAATCTGAACCAAACATAGACGCCTATGATTGGTTTGAAATCAAGACTGTCCCTAAAAAAGACGTCCAAAAGACATCGGCGTCGGTCCATGCTTAGTGGGATGCATCTACACAGAGCTGCAATTTTCCAGGAAGTGCGACAGAACAGGTAAACGTGGCATTTACTTTACTGTAATACAAGTGTGTAATTTTTACTTTAAGGCTATATAATAAATAGGCCTACTAAATGACATATTTGTGAAGGACTATTCATAATATGGTCGGTCCCGTGTGGCTCAGTTGGTAGAGCATGGCACTTGCAACGCCAGGGTTGTGGGTTCATTCCCCACGGGGGGACCAGGATGAATATGTATGAACTTTCCAATTTGTAAGTCGCTCTGGATAAGAGCGTCTGCTAAATGACTTAAATGTAAATATGTATGTATCCTACCTACCTGTTGTGACCCAATGGAGAGGGTTCCCACTTCATCTGCAACTAGGCATTTATATCAACATTTATATTAACAATTTGGACTTTTAAGAACAGTAGCGTGGTGTCCTTGATCAACCTAACCTAAACTATTTGGTTTCACCAAAAAAGTGTCATGAAAAGAGTGCCTTTTGCATTAAGTAGAAATTGCCAATATTGTATTTTAAAAGCCTGTTATATTAAATTAAGTGCCCTTTAAAATAGACCACAGGGAGAATTCAATCAATCAGATTTTTAAAAAAGTGATAATGCCCTTGAAGCTGGTGTTTGGAGGATATATTGGCAGGTATTGTGCCAATATATCCTCCAAACACCAGCTTCAAGGGCATTATCACTTTTATACAACGGGTTACCGACATAATCAAATAATGGACATGTTTTCATTAAAAACTTTATTTAGAATAATTTATTCATATTTCATCCTTCCACAAGATATAGTTCCAACACAAATCTAAGGTTGCCACCTAAACCAGCTTGTCATTCGTTCTATTGGTTTGGTTGCCAGAGATGCGACCCAGTCGCTCAGTTTTTTAGTTCTGTATCTATCGACGTGACCGTTCTAAATGTTCCATTGCCATACTGGCTGGCAATATTCTTATTCCTTGCTTGCTAGCTAGCCAACTATGGCTAACTTACAGTCACGTCAAATGTAAAAAAGAATAACAACAGTAGCTTGTTCTCTAGTGACGTTTATTTGGATACATCCATGCTAATGAGGCGCGATTTCGACTGGCATAGAAAATGTGCTCTCTCGTGGAATAGACACCAGCTGGAATGTGCTTTTAACCAATCAGAATTCAAGATTAAACCCACCCGTTATGTAAATATGAACAACGACTTGCTTAAGTGTCCCTCCATGCACCCTCTGTGACTTTTCACCATCATTGTACAGCCCTGGTTATTTGGTTGCTTTGACAAAGTAATTTCATCCTTGTTATGTGATCTGAGCTCTCGTTTTAATATGGGGAAAGTATTCCTTGTAAATATTTTTTTCAAAAGAAACATTGAAATCTAATAGTGAAATCATATTGTACAAGCAGGTGAGCTGGTTCTACTGTTTTTGCCAATTTTTCTGGTGTTTTGTTATGGAAAACTGAGTGGGTCGAGCATAAAACTTCAACCCTGTTACCCATAGACAGGCTAGAATAATTTTTTTACTTTTCTTTTTTTTGTGAAGCATGTATTCAATTTCGATGCCCTGTTGCACACAACAAGCTTGCGTTCCCCCTGTCACAAGTAGATTTATGGCTGATTTCACATGAAATTGTCAACCCTGTTACTTTATTTGGCACTTAAAGGGCACTTACAATAGTATTTTTTTTGTTTAAAGGGGCAATCTGCAGTGGCTACATCCATTGTTGGACTAAATTAATGATATACTGTATATGTACCACCCATTGATTCTTGAAGAATATAACTTATAAAAGCTTAATGAACTGTCATACCCCATCAGAACCCAATATATAAGCTTGTTTCACTCCAATGTTTGTAAAGAAAATAAATATAAACAAACACTGAATAGCATTAAAACAAGGTTGAAACTACACTTTTGATAAGTAGCATGGATGGTCAGTCCTCTGTCTATGAATTTGAAAGTGTTTACATTTCTCCATTCCCATCCCTAAGCTTTTTAGCGAAACAGTGGCAGGGAGACATTGTTCTTGTTTCAACTGCTGGTTGCCATCTCAAGAGTTTAACCTCATGAGATGGGACATGTGTTTTTATGAAGTTGAACAGGTGGTCCTTATGACAGAATGTTAAAATTAGGTGAAAACTTTTTTTGTCCAAGTTACACTTCTCAAAAGGCACAGAATTGGTGGAATGACCCCTAATCGTAATCTCTAGGAACAATACTTGCAATAGGTTGGGTTGAATATGTCCCTCGCTATAAAATAAGCTTTAAAAACACGGTTTTATCCAGGATCTTCCATGTTCCGGTTTTTATTCACATGTTTTTAACGCTTATTTGATAGCCAGGGACACATTCAACCCGACGTATCGTAAATATTGTTCCTAGAGATTATGGATATGTGTTTGTTGATGGGAAACACTTTTTGGGTGAAACGGAATAGTTTAGGTTTGGTTGATCAAGGACACCAGGCTACGTTTCTTTCCTCAACTAGGCATCAGTAAACAGCAAAAGTCAAAGTCAAAATTGTTAATATAAATATTAATTTAAATGCCTAGTTGTGGACAAAGTTACACTGGGTTCCCCAACTGGCAGCCAGCGGGTGATTTTATTTGGTCCCCTACGTTTTCTGAGCAAAATAAATAAATATATATATATCGTTTTTTATTTTTTATTGTGGGACATAAAAGATTGTAAAAATACCAGCAAATCAGCCCAAGTGATTTTAATTTGGGAAATCTCTTCCAAAGTATTCCCACACATTATAGAAAGATACTGTACATTCGGAAAGTATTCAGACCCCATGACTTTTCCAAATTTTGTTACAGCCTTATTCTAAAATTGATTAAATTATTTATACGATCTACACACAATACCTCATAATGACAAAGCAAAAACAGGTGCATCCCGCTACCGGGATCGATATGACAGCAGCCAGTGAACGTGCAGGGCGCCATTTTCAAAACATCAAAAATCTCATAATTAAAATTCCTCAAACATGCATGTATCTCATACCATTTTAAAGCTATTCTTGTTGTTAATCCCACCACAGTGTCCGATTTCAAATATGCTTTACAGCAAAAGCACCACAAACGATTATGTTAGGTCACCACATATAGCCACAGAAAAAAACTGCCATTTCTTTTTCCAGTGAAAGTGAGGAGTTTCAAAAAGCACAAATAGAGATAAAATGAATCACTAACCTTTGATAATCTTCATCAGATGACACTAATAGGACTTCATGTTACACAATACATGTATGTTTTGTTTGATAAAGTTCATATTTATCAAAATATGAGTTTACATTGGCGCGTTACATTCATTAGTTCCAAAAACATCCAGTGATTTTGCATAGCCACATCATTTAACAGAAATACTCATCATAAATGTAGATGATAATACAAGTTATACACATGGAATTATAGATATACCTCTCCTTAATGCAACCGCTGTGTCTGATTTAAAAAAAACTTTACGGAATAAGCCAGCCATGCAATAATCTGAGACYGCGCTCAGAAYAATTWGTCACAATTAGCCGRCATGTTGACGTCAACATAAACAAGAAATTACATGATAAATATTCCCTTACCTTTGATGATCTACATCAGAAAGCACTCCAGGAATCCCAGGTCCACAATAAATGTTTGTTTTGTTCGATAATGTCCGTTATTTATGTCCAAATACCTTCTTTTGTTAGCGCGTTTGGTATACATATCCAAAAGCTGATTCTGGTCAGCGTTACATTGGACAAAAACTTCAAAAAGTTATATTACAGGTCGAAGAAACATTTCAAACTAAGTACAGAATCAATCATTAGGATGTTTTTAACATATAGCTTCAATAAAGTTCCAACCGGAGTATTCCTTCTTGTCTTCATGAGAAATGGAACGCAAGTGGGTACCATGAGGAATAAGCGTGATCAGAAAATGGCTGACTGCCAGACACCTGAAAGATTCTGCTATCATTCACTCCCACAACACCATAGAAGTCTCATTATAATTTATATTGATGGTTGACATCTAGTGGAACCCCTAGGCAGTGCAACATCATTAATATCTCAAGAGGATTTCATTGGGGACTCTGGTGAATACATACAAAGCTCAGATTTCTCACTTCCTGTTTTGATTTCTCCTCAGGATTTTGCTTGCCATATGAGTTCTGTTATACTCACAGACATCATTCAAACAGTTTTAGAAACTTTAGAGTGTTTTCTATCCAATAGTAATAATAATATGCATATATTAGCAACTGAGACTGAGGAGCATGCCGTTTACTTTGGGCAACTTATTCATCCAAGCTACTCAATACTGCCCCCCAGCCATAAGAAGTTAACATTTTGGAAAATGTATGAAAAATAGAAAACAGAAATACCTTATTTACATAAGTATTCAAACCCTTTGCTATGAGTGTCACGTCCTGACCTTAGAGAGCCTTTTTATGTCTCTATTTGGTTTGGTCAGGGTGTGATTTGGGGTGGGCATTCTATGTTTTGTTTTTCTATGATTTTGTATTTCTATGTTTGGGCCGGGTATGGTTCTCAATCAGGGACAGCTGTCTATCGTTGTCTCTGATTGGGAACCATACTTAGGTAGCCCTTTTCCCTCCTTTCAGTGTGGGAAGTTGTCTTTGTTTGTGGCACTATAGCCTTAAGCTTCACGGTTGTTTTGTATTGTTTGTTTTTGTCGGCGTCATCCTAAATAAAAGGCATATGTACGCTCACCACGCTGCGCTTTGGTCCAGTTCTTCCTTTAACGGCCGTGACAATGAGACTCGAATTTGAGCTCATGTGCATCCTGTTTCCATTGATCATCATTGAGATGTTTCTACAACTTGATTGGAGTACACCTGAAAACCATTTTTTTTATGTTTTAGATACCATTCCACCTATTCTTCTCCAGTCATCAGAACGAGCCCGTTCTCCCCAAATGTGTTGTAGCGTCATACCCAAGAAGACTCGAGGCTGTAATCGCTGTCAAAGGTGCTTCAACAAAGTACTGTGTATAGGATCTGAATACTTATGTAAATGTGATATATTCATTTTTTATTTTTAATACATTTGCAAAAACCTGTTTTTGCTTTGTCATTATGGGGTATTGTGTGTAGATTGATGAGGGAAAAAAACTATTTCATCAATTTTAGAATAAGGCTGTAACGTAACAAAATGTGGGAAAAGTCAAGGGTTCTGAATACTTTCTGAGTGTAATATTAGGGAAACATTCCTAATATTGATTTGCACCTGCTTTTGCTCTCAGACCAACCTCAATTCATCGGGGCATGGACTCTACAAGGTGTCGAAAGTGTTCCACAGGGATGCTGGCCTATGTTGACTCGAATGCTTCCCACACTTGTGTCAAGATGCCTGGATGTCCTTTGGGTGGTGCACCATTCTTGATACACATGGGAAACTGTTGAGCATGAAAAACCCAGCAGCATTGCAGTTCTTGATACACTCAAACTGGTGCGCTTGGCTCCTACTACCCCACCGCGTTCAAAGGCACTTAAATATGTTGTCTTGCCCATTCACCCTCTGAATGGAACACAGACACAATCCGTATCTCAATTGTCTCAAGGCTTGAAAATATTTGTTTCACCTGAGACGGAAGAGGAAGCGAAACATCTCACTCACTCCATTTTTTGGTTCATATACAGTCATTGAACTAAGCAGTCCAGACTCTGCTAATGCATTGGTGCCTATGGGAGAGCCACCCCATAAGCAGACCGGAACCGTGACCAATTTCCCCCGATTTACAGGGACAGTCCCTGATTTTGGTTGCCTGTCCCCAGTTAGAGCTGTGCCCGGAAATGTCCCCGATTAGCACTCAGAAAGAAAAATGCCTCTCTGTAGTTAAATTTAGTATAATATTTCAAAATTCAAATGCTGAATACAATCAAATTTGAAAATGTTGTATGTCCCTGTACCAAACACGTTTGCTCCCGTGGCTTCACTGCAGACCTTAAATGAGAATGTTCAGGCAAACGTTTGATTTATACATTGTACCCACTGCATTAACCATGCCCTTGGCCATAGAGTGTTGCATCCAGCATAGGCTACCCAACTTTAAAATGACTAGATAAGCAAAGAGGGCTAATCCATGTATGTGTTATAATTACTAAAAAGTATTTGCAAGGACTATAGCAAAAATCTGTTAAAATTTTCCATTCCTTTTTTTTCCCGCACACATTTCTCACTGCACAAGTGTGAACATTGTGCCCATCACCACAAAGCAAGTAAAAAGCTTATATCGGTGGTCACTTACAACATTTAAGGCAGATTGTTCAGACTCAGCTGTTACACTAGGTGGCACTGCATGTTTAGGTTAATAGTTGCTCTCCATTTGCAGAAGGTATACTTACTTGAGCCCCTGATTCTTGTTAGAGCCCTTATTCACTGAATATAACAAATGTGCACACTTTTGATATTGGTGGGCAATGTGAATGATGAAACTCATGTTTGTTCTCTCTTAACAATTGACCTAATTTAATTTTCTTCTGATGCCAATAAAGTCACAAGATCCCATTGCATATTTGTACCCATTTTTGATTAGAGAACATAATTCATTGGTCATCTAGTACGCATCACTGTTGTAATTATGAGATGGCCTCTTGAATACTCCCCCTGACCTACTGTTTGACTGCATTCCACTGTGTGAATACATTCTTGTTTGTGTGTTATGCAAGCTAATAGTTGTAGAGAAGCTGCCTGTCCTTTAGGTTTATCAGATAGGCATCCCTTTCTGTACAGAATGACTATCTGGTAAGTGTCTGATGATTGATTTCATCAGTGGTTATGTGACCATAGCATCATAATTGTCCTTGCAGAACATACCAAACTGAATTTTGTTTGTACTTGTTCATTGGTGTTTATAATCATATTGGCTAGACACCCTGACTTTAAAAAACAACAAATGGCTCAATCCTGGCTTTGTCATTGGGTTAATCTGTCGTCCACACCACAGCGTCTTGCTTGGCTTTGGCCACCTTTGATATACTATGGCCTGTATAGTAGTAGTGTTATAAAGCACAGTAGGTTGTGTTGTGATTAATGAATACTTTACCGGCCTGCCACTTTTAAAAAACCCAATTGTAACAGGAATTACCTGATAGGAATCGAGTTGAACTCCAGTCCGGATAATTGTTTCCATCCCAAGGAGTTGAGGTTGAGGAGATAAGGATGTTTTTGTAGCATGACTGTTTCAAACCCCACGCAGTTACTGTGAGCATTATGCGGTCCAGGGTTTATTCCCCTATAGTGAGAGAGAGTCCAGGGTTTATTCTCCTAGAGCGAGAGAGAGACTCTACATCTAAATGTATCTCTCTTTATAGTCAAGATTCTGTCTCTCACACTCACTCTCTATCTGGTCTGTCTGTCTGTCTCTCACTCACTATTTCTTTGACCCTCTCTCAGCCCATCTTCTCTGTCTGCCCTCCCTCCGTCTGTCCGTCTGTGTCTGTCTGTCTGTCTCTCTCAATTTGATTCTCTCTCTCGCTCTGTTATGTCTCTAAATCTCTGTCACTGTCTGTCTCACTCACTATTTTTCTCTGTCTCTCAGTCTGTCCCTCTCTCTGCCCCCCTCTTTTTCACAATTTGACAAAAGTGAGAAGGATCATCGAAACCTTGTCATTTATTTCAGTTGTACAGTCATATGTTTAGTGAAAGGTTTGTAGAGGTACACATTGTTAGAATTCATAATGATTTAGTTCATGACAATATTCAAGGTTCTTTTTTGGAATCACATCACTCTCATTCACTGCTTCGTCATCACACAATAAATAAGTTATCAGCTGCATGAGATGCAAGGAATTGTTACTAGATCTTATGGGTCAAAGCAATGTCTGTCGTCAGTGACTTAGGGCAGAGATGCAGATTGTTCTGCTGTGTGTACGAAGTACAATGAGGATGTATTTGGCTGTATGTCAGTACACCTGATGTGGGTACATTTTGTGTGGCTGATGTTACAAATAGTCTTAGCTTTTCATAGGTTGACATTGGTAGTCCTTGACTTATATTCATAATTGACTGTTTATTGCAAACAATATCTTTAGTTACATATAACCTTTTATAAAATATGTACAGTACCAGTCAAAAGTTTGGACACGACTACTCATTCAAGGGTTTTTCTTTATTTTTACTATTTTCTACATTGGAGAATAATAGTGAAGACATCAAAACTATGAAATAACACATATGGAATCATGTAGTATCCAAAAAAAGGTTGAACAAATCAAAATATATTTTATATTTGAGATTCTTCAAAGTAGCCACCCTTGATGACAGCTTTTGCACACTGTTGGCATTCTCTCAACCAGCTTCACGAGGTAGTCACCTGGAATGCATTTCAATTAACAGGTGTGCCCTGTTAAAAGTACATTTGTGGAATTTCTATCCTTCTACATGCGTTTGAGCCAATCAGTTGTGTTGTGACAAGATAGGGGTGGTATTCAGAAGATAGCCCTATTTGTTAAAGACCAAGTCCATAATATGGCAAGATCAGCTCAAATAAGCAAAGAGAAATGACAGTCCATCGTTACTTTAAGACATGAAGGTCAGTCAATGCGGAACATTTCAAGACCTTCGAAAGTTTTTTCAAGTGCAGTCGCAAAAACCATCAAGTGCTATGATGAAACTGGCTCTCATGAGGACCGCCACAGGAAAGGAAGACCCGAAGTTACCTCTGCTGCAGCATCGGAAATTACAGCCCAAATAAATGCTTCACAGAGCTCAAGTAACAGACACATCTCAACATCAACTGTTCAGAGGAGACTGTGTGAATCAGGCCTTCATGGTCGAATTGCTGCAAAGAAACCACTACTAAAGGACACCAATAAAAAGACAAGACTTGCTTGGGCCAAGAAACACGAGCAATGGACATTAGACCGTTTGAAATCTGTCATTTGCTCTGAGTCCAAATTTGAGATTTTTGGTTCCAACCGCCGTGTCTTTGTGAGATACAGAGTAGGTGAACGGATGATCTCCGCATGTGTGGTTCCCACCGTGAAGCATGGAGGAGGAGGTGTGATGGTGTGGGGGTGCTTTACTGGTGACATGTGATTTATTTAAAATTCATGGCACACTTAACCAGCATGGCTACCACAGCATTCTGCAGCAATACACCATCCCATCTGGCTTGCAGTTAGTGGGACTATCATTTATTTTTCAACAGAACAATGACCCAACCCATCTCCAGGCTATGTAAGAGCTATTTGGCCAAGAAGGAGAGTGATGGAGTGCTGCATCAGATGACCTGGCCTCCACAATCACCCGACCTCAACCCAATTGAGATGGTTTGGGATGAGTTGGACCACAGAGTGAAGGAAAGGCAGCCAACAAGCGCTCAGCATATGTGGGAACTCCGTCAAGACTGTTGGGAAAAAAAGCATTCCAGGTGAAGCTGGTTGAGAGAATGCCAAGAGTGTGTAAAGCTGTCATCAATGCAAAGGGTGGCTACTATGCATTTATTTTGATTTGTTTAACACTTTTTTGGTTACTACATGATTCCATATGTGTTATTTCATAGTTATGATGTCTTCACTATTATTATAGAATATAGACAATAGTAAAAATAAAGAAAAACTTTTAAATGAGTAGGTGTGTCCAAACTCTTGACTGGTACTGTATGTTAATGGTTCTGGTTATTACCAGTGTTATTTAGGCTGATCACTTGATAAGAACACTTATATTTCAAGTGCAGTTAATCAGGTTGATTTGGCAGTGAAGAGGTTAATGACATGAACACTGAATAGAAAATGTGTTGCTACACTATGGACATTACTGGAGAGTAAAGACATATAACACGATATTCCTGTGTTAAGTTGACAAGTTTTCCATGTACAGATAGTGAGGATATAATAAATAAATAACTTTGCATTAGATAATGTACACCATTTATTCTGATTGCCCACTTTAGACCAGAGGCCACACACATTGTGCATGAATGTCTACGGTGTATTACTGTTACACATCTGCAATCATTCCTGGTTGTAAAGAAAGAGTTTATCCTATTGTACACAGTATGCTGTGAGCGTGTTGGTGGCAGACAAGGACAGGATACCTCAGTTCATGATGATGATTTAATGCTGGGTTGCAGTGAACAGTCTTCCTCAGGGTGCTGTGTTGACACAGTTAGTCTTCAAGTCTTGTGATCTGGACCTTTAAACTGGTGCCGCTCCCAAACATCCAGGCCAGCCAAACCAAACTGCCCAGTTCAGTTCTCCTCCTCAGGGTCTTGTAAATCTTCCTTGCTCATATTCACCAGGGCCAGTGCATCTGCATTATTAGGTTGTTCTTTGTGCAGTATCATCTCAGCCATTCCAATCTCTGCTCAGTCAGTTGTGAAAGTCACTGCTGGGGTCGGCCTTTTGTTGTTTTGAATTTCTTGAGATTCGTTTCCAAATCTTTCACCCATCCTTTTCCTGTAATGTGAAACTGAGTGAATAAGGATAAATTAGACTTTTTGGGCTTACTGTATTGAGTCATATTCCTGTCATTTTTCATATTCTGAGACACTGTCATATTCCAAACTTTGTTAAAGCCTATGATTCACTGAGAACTAAGAATGTCATTTTGGTTAATGAGAATTTATTTAGAGGAATGTTGATGCCCTATTAGCCAAAATATACTAAGCACAATTTACTGTAATGGTTATAAAAAAGAGCAATTCAGAACCATCAGAAAGTGGTTCTTGTAAGCAATGGTGAAATATTGGCTATACCTCAAAATACATTACAAAATAAATTACATTTCAAAGTTTAATTTAAATATGACTGATTTACACTGACCCCCTAAAATAATACAATTGGTTTTGTTTTTCCTGCCTTGGGGAAGATGAAAACATTTTTACATTGATATGACATAACTTTTTGGGAAATGTATATATATTTTTGAAATAATGGAATTGGAATTCTTAACATTGAGATCAACCCTGAAATCGATCCAACCATCTTATGTGTCACTTGTGATTTAAATTTGCTTTGCAATATCAGACTTGTTGTTTATCCCATCGTCCCATGAAATCCCAAGCACATGTTGTTCTTTACTATTAAAGCATCTAGACAAGAAGGCCAACTGTCTCATCAGGAGATGATGTGTTTGTTTGACTTGGCAAATGCACATTGGGAGAGATGACTCTAACATGGTGGAAGGAGGTTGAAATGTGTAACCCACATTACCATATTGAACATTATGTGATTTGGGTTCACTTCAGACTGGGGAACAATAACAGTTTGTTTTACTGCTTATTTGATTTTGAGCTTTTGAATGTGTCTATCCTGATTGATTAATGCCCTTCCTATTCCCATCAATCACTTCATGGTAGTGTGTACTCTAAGGGTTCTCTTTCCCACAAACATACTCCCTGCTCAACCAATCCTTTTATCAAAATGCCAGAGATTCTGATCCTATCAACTTTACAATACATGTCTACACAGGAAAATATAAACAATGCCCACCATTGCTTTGTTGGAGAAATCTAGAGAAGTACCCTCATCCCTTATACAGCAAGTATTGTACTTTCACGTGGACTTCTGAGGGAAAGAATTGCCTGTGTAGTTTAAAACTTTGTTAAAATTTAGCTTTCGCTCCATCACATAGTCTCATGCAGAGACATCCATCATTTGAGTGAAGTGTATTTTCTTTTACAGTACCTGTCAACAGGGTAAAGTGTACTTTGTGGTCAGAAAGTGAGGTGGGGCCAAAGGGATTATTTTGCAATCCTGTCCAGTATAGTGGAAGTGCCAAATATGTTGATTCCAATGATTGATGGCATTAAAATATTTCAATCAAGTTGTTTGCAGTTTCTTAAGAACCACCTGGAGCACATATGGTTCCTTACCATTAAGAACCTTCGAACGCGTAAGTTGGAAAGAAACAATCGATGAGATAAAGTTAATTTAAATTACTTGCCATTTTTTTAAAACTTTACTCAGCTGTAGACAGTGAAGTAAAACTTTGGCTTAACATTTGGATTTGTCCCATAGTGAACTGCTTACTCAACTCCCACCATTTTCTTCTTGATGCTTTAGATGTAGGATTGGATCAGATACTCACATTACCATGCTCCTCTTATCCTGTTCCTCATTTTATGCTCCCCGAGGTTTGATCCCATCCTAATCCAACAAAAGACTCCTAATCTATATTGTGCAGGTCTCAGTTATTGTCAGTGCTCACATATTAAAAGGGTAATGCTTGGTCTGTCATGGTCGACTGCACATTAAAAGAGCTCTTTTGCAATGGCCTCTCTTAGAACGGCATTAACATTTTGCAGTTGTTCTTTGTATAGAATCCTGACCATACTTTTGATATACAATACTTGTCACTCGCTGTAATCTGAAAAAGTGACCATTGTGTTAAAGATTGTACAATGTGATTTATTTGAGACAGAATGGAAAGGCTTAGCCTTAGTACATTCATCTGTAAGCAGATCAATTTCCTGTTTCACTAGTTATTTTTTGTGACTATCCTGCATGCCTGTAGTATAACTGGAATGTATGTACAGTGTATTTCATGCAGCATTGATCCTGTCATGAGAAAAATCAATGAATATATGAACTATTATGACTAGCCTTTCTAAACATTGACTGTACTTACAATGGCATTTTACAGTTGATAATGCTGTTTAACTGACAAATTATCTAAAACAGAGTACAATGTATTTGTTTATTCATATCAATACAGTGCTGCATTCTAGTCTCCAGGAGCAGGGATGTAGATTTCACACTTAGCTGTGTGGCATTACACACTCAGCATGCAGTTCTATTAAAGGACTCAAGCATCACCAATGTCTGTTTAAAATAGTTCTGGTGGCACCTAAAGTGTGTATAAATGTTTTACTCAGTCATTTGGAGTAATAAGCCAATTTTGGCAGGTGCTCTGAGTCACTCAGTATATTAGGCAGGCCTGCAGATGGACATATTTCCACCGCCTCTACGCTTCGTGGATTCTATCCAAAAGCTATTTCTTGCCTGATATAGTTGCCATGCCAAACAAATGGAAGCTGAAACAACAACAGAATTTCAGAGGGGTAAAAGTGTAACGTGTCTGAGCAATTCAATTTGCTTTGAACATAAACATTTGAGAGTTGTGTCTGAGTTCACACTGCCACAACATGTTGGCGTTCATTACTTGTTGTGATGCCTCGTGAGTGCTATTTCACGAAAGCCATTACTGAACTGAATATAGGTGCTGCACAGAAACTTCTTAACCTAGGAGTTCTGTGGATTTCATGTGATATTGTCACGCCCTGACCTTAGAGAGCCTTTTTATGTCTCTAGTTGGTTTGGTCAGGGTGTGAGTTGGGGTGAGCATTCTATGCTTTGTTTTCTATGTTTCTTTATTTCTATGTTTTGGCCGGGTATGGTTCTCAATCAGGGACAGCTGTCTATCGTTGTCTCTGATTGGGAATCATACTTAGGTAGCCCTTTTTCCCTCCTTTCGGTGCGGGTAGTTAACTTTGTTTGTGGCACTATAGCCCTGTAAGCTTCACGGTTGTTTCTTTCGTTTGTTGTTTTGTTGGCGACATTTTAAATAAAAAGGAAATGTACGCTCACCACGCTGCACTTTGGTCCACTTCTTTTGACGGCCGTGACAGATATCCATGCGATGTGAATTCTAGGAATCTTTCATCTGCTGTATTTTGGGAGGGGGATTTGATAACCATGCCTGACACACTACATGTTTCTTTTGAGGGACGTGGTGTTTGGATAATGCCTCAGTCTCAGTTGCATGGTAGCATACAGCTAGAGTTTAGTCCATCAGCCATCAGATGGACATTACTGTTCCAGACACAGCCGACAAAGAATTTCCCAGAAAGCTGCAATAGGTTCCCCTTTTTAAAGCCCTGGTATGACTCTGTCAGATGGCAATTTAAGCCATAACCTTTTAGTGCCAGGGCAAACACAAAAGTCAGTGCCACATGATTGCTAATGATTGCAAAGCCATTATAAAACCAACCTCTCTTCTAACATGCGTTTATAGAAGCCCTGAATTGTTTATGCTTAATTAGTATGATAATCAAACATTACATTTTTTGTGATAACAGCTTCTTTCTATTATACAGTCTTCCTCCTTTTGTCCCATGGCTGAACGGTGCTATTCTCTCAGTTAGGCTCCAGTGTTAACAAAACAGCTATGCACTCTTTGCTGAATGGCTCAATTGAAGATAACAATGAAATGGTGCTCCAGAAATCAAACTTGCAATATTGATTGTGTTGGCCTTGTATAATCAAACAATATTAGGGCACATTCAAATTAAAAGCATCTTTATTTTTTTATTAATTTCAGGCCTAAGGCTTTTCTCAAATCGAAATAAAAGCAAACCCTGCTCTAGAATTCTGAAGTTCTTCATGGCATTTAGTTCTTCATGGCATTTAGTTCTTCATGGCTGCATTTACACCTCCAGCCCAATTCTGTTCTTTTGCCACTAATTGGTCTTTTGACAAATCAGATCTTTTGCCAATCATTGGGAAAAATATCAGCATTGGGCTGCCTATGTAAATACAGCCTATGTTGCTTTTTAATAATCTGTATGTTGGGAGAAGTGTTGACTAAAAATGTATCTTTATTTTTTTCTGAAAACAAATACCCCACTGCCGTGCTTAAAGATAAGATTGACACAGAGGAATGTGTGTTCTATCACTAAGTGTTTTCCTCTCTCATTACAGTCTTATCACCTTCCCCCTGACCCATACCGAGCAGGCCACTGCAGGCCACTGCTTATGAAAGAGAATGAGTGTGTGATAACTATTACAAGAGGCTGTATGTAGCGCTGCCGCACCATGAGGACTAATGCAGTAGCAGCTGTCACTCTATAGATCTCCAAACAACATTACTGTTTGTTATGAGAAATTCTGAGGACATTAACTCATTTGTTTATTTTGCTGCTATGCGTGCTAGTTAAAAGACTACTGTATGGAATTAACAATTTCCATGTCCTATTCCATAAATGTCCTATTCCTATACTACATGATGTCCTATTCCTATACTACATGATGTCCTATTCCTATACTACATGATGTCCTATTCCTATACTACATGTCTTATTCCTATAGTACATGTCCTATTCCTATTCTGTACATGTCCTATTCCTGTACTACATGTCCTATTCCTATACTACATGTCCTATCCGTACTTGTCCTATTCCTATACTACATTTGAGAGAAAAAATTATTACCATGAATTGCCCATGTGGCATCGACTTTGTCAAGAACAATGTATAAGCAGTCATTTGTACAAAACTCTTCCCTATTTAGGGCTGTTTGTCATGCACTTTAATAAGAATAGTTATTCATTGTTAGTATTGTCCCACTGACGTTTCAAAGACCTCTCAACCATTATGAGACCGTCTGAGGTCAATACAAGCCCAGACAAACGATCACCCGGCTCCGAGTCGGGGCCAGCCATATCTAACCTGACATGTCCTCTATTCTTCTATCTAAAGTTTGTGCTGACATCACTCTTTGATCCCCGCTGTTGTCCCCTGCCTGTGTTCCAAGGGGTTGGGGAATAACGCTGCCTAACTCTTCCTGCTCATTTCCCCTCTCTCACACACACACACATATATATACAGTCCTAGCTGTCTCATTGTTTCTATTCTGTCTGCAGTGTGTTTGACACTTCTGTGACCATCACACACACGAGACAGACTGAAATGAATGAGGAGCACATGGTGTCTGACTATCCTGCCAAATCAAGTCCTAATCATGAATAATATCCTCTCAACCTGACTCTGATCTGTGGGAGTGTCCAGAAATAGCCCTGTCTGATCACAACCTGCAGCAGACACAGACCCCTGATTCATGCCGTGTCCTAGCCCAGTGGTTCCCAACCTTTTTCAGTTACTGTACCACCAACTGAATTCTGCTCTGTCTGGAGTACCCTTGAAGTAACCCTCATGTGCAATTTACCAGTAGGCCTATGGTCTCACGAGTCTTCTCAAGTGCCCCCTGTGGATAGGACAGGTACCCTCAGGGGTTCTAGTACCCCGGTTGGGAATCACTGTCCTAGCCTAACCACAGATCCCTGATTCATGCCGTGTCTTAGCTTAGCAGCCCTGCCTGCCGAGGTAATATGGTGCACACGCTTTATCATCCACATTCGATATACTGTCATAGCCACGGCCCGGTTTGTCTGAGACACATTGATCTTACTGACATTATCAAATCTATCTCAAAGCATTGCAGTGCGGTGTGAGTAGTATTACACTGAGCTATAGCCTTCTTTCTCAGGCTGAACTGGACGGGCTCTGCTCCTTTTAAGGAATACTTTTTATATGCTCTTAAAATGTCTCCCATGTTCCTGCCCAATTTATTGGATCTATCTGTAAAAGACCTCAGAGATGGCAGCATAAAAAAAAGCGTCTGCTAAATAACATGTATCGAGAAACAAATGTGACGATGCAAATGAACTGTTTGGATAAATAAAATTGTAATTGCATGTCACCAGCCTATACATATTAGTAGACAATCATCAGCTCCGGAGCTTTTGAAGTAATCTTTAGATCCAGTAGTGCATGTGTGAGAAGAAAGTGCATTCATAACGAGTCCTAACTGCCCCCAAACCCCCGCTGGAGATCAGTAAAGATAACATAGCCCACTACCCTTCAACTGATGCAGACAGCCATGAGTGCCCGCACTTGCTATGTGTTACACCCACCTCACTCTCCCTGCCTCCTTCCCTGTGTTTGTGCTTTTATTTGCAGATTGGGGACAGGTGGAGCTGATTGGGTCGTTAAGGTGACAAGTTGCACCTAGGTTTGGGATCAACTAGGAGATAAAAGTTCCTGGTGCCCAGTCTTGGCTCTCTCTCTCCACAAGCACCATTTTGTTTTGTGATCTGGTTGATCATGTTTTGGGATTAGGTGCACCCTTCAACACTTACACACATTTTCCCTTCATCCATGCATCTCCATTACATCCCTCACATGCCTACTTTCACACTTCGCAGGTTAGTTTTCCTTTGTAGTTTTATACTTTGTTATTTAATAAATATTTTTTGTTACTCAACTGCCAATGTGTGGACTCCCTTGCTTGTCACCATCTAAGAGCCAGGTTGTGACATATGGTTGAAGTTGTTAGAGGGAATTGGTAGTCATTAAAAAGGAAACCTGATCCCAGCATCTGTATAGTGTATGGAGTGACTCTGCAAATTGGATTGGTTTGGTAAGACATGTTTAGCAGTCCAACTGTAACCAAACCGTGTGCTCCCTTTGCCTACTTGTCTTGTAAATAGCGTCTCCCAGTGAGTGGAAGTCTTGTGGCCCAGTGATAAAGCTTTATCAGCTGCGGGTGGTGTTGGACAGGCTGCAGAGGGGCCCCAGCAGAGGCATACAAACCGCTAAACTATTGGGAAGCTTCTCTATACAGGCTAAACATTGATCAGCCCATGATGCTCTGCATGAAACATTCACACTTTCATTTGGTACAGTTTGGACATACTTTACTGTTGTGTATTTTTATAATGCAGCGCCTTTTTCATCAAAGATGTTATATTCATGTTGTTTTCTTAGCTATTTTAACCTTCAGGTTCTAAATTGATAATCAACTGGTAGTTAAGGTCCCACAACACAGTAAGATCTGGTGTTAAAGAGCATGGTAGCGTACAGCTACATATACAAATCAGATCAAACTTTATTTGTCATATGCGCTGAATACAAGTGTAGACCTTATCATGAAATGCTTACTTACAAGCCCTTAACCAACAGTGCAGTTCAAGAAGAAAATATTTACCAAATAAAGTAAAAAAATAATAAAAAGTAACACAAAATAACAATAACGAGGCTAAATACAGGGGGTACCGGTACAGAGTCTGTGTGCGGGGGTACAGGTTAGTTGAGGTAATTTGTACATGTAGGTAGTGGTGAAGTGACATAGATAATAATCAGCGAGTAGCAGCAGTGTACAAAACAAATGGAGGGTGGGGTATGAATGTAAATAGTCCAGTGGACATTTGATTAATTGGTCAGCAGTCTTATGGCTTGGGGGTAGAAGCTGTTAAGGAGCCTTTTGGTCCTAGACTTGGTACTCTGGTACCGCTTGCCGTGCGGTAGCAGAGAAAACAGTCTGTGACTTGGGTGACTGGAGTCTCTGACAATTTTATGGGCTTTCCTCTGACACCGCCTATCATATAGGTCCTGGATGGCAGGAAGCTTGGTCCCAGTGATGCACTAGGCCGTATGCACTACCCTCTGTGGTGCCTTATGGTCAGATGCCGAGCAGTTGCCATACCAGGCATGATGCAACCGGTTAGGATGCTCTTGATGGTGCAGCTGTAGAACTTTTTGAGGATCTGGGGACCCATGCCAAATCTTTTCAGTCTCCTGAGGGGGAATAGGTTTTGTCGTGCCCTCTTCACGACTGTCTTGGTGTTTGGACCATGATAGTTTGTTGGTGATGTGGACACCAAGGAACTTGAAACTCTCGACCCGCTCCACTACAGCCCCATCAATGAGAATGGGGGCCTGTTCGGCCCTCCTTTTCCTGTAGTCCACGATCAGCTCCTTTGTCTTGCATCGAGGGAGAGGTTGTTGTCCTGGCACCACACTGCCAGTTCTCTGACCTCCATCCTATAGGCTGTCTCATCGTTGTCACTGATCAGGCCTACCACTGTTGTCATCAGCAAACTTAATGATGGTGTTGGAGTCGTGTTTGGCCACGCAGTCGTGGGTGAACAGGGAGTACTGGAAGGGACTAAGTACACCCCCTTGAGGGGCCCCAGTGTTGAGGATCAGCATGGCAGACGTGTTGTTGCCTACCCTTACCACCTGGGGGCGGCCAGTCAGGAAGTCCAGGATCCAGTTGCAGAGGGAGGTGTTTAGTCCCAGGGTCCTTAGCTTAGTGATGAGCTTCGTGGGCACTATGGTGTTGAACGAGCTGTATGAATAGCATTCTCACATAGGTGTTCCTTTTGTCCAGGTGGGAAAGGGCAGTGTGGAGTGCGATTGAGATTGTGTCATCTGTGGATCTGTTGGGGCGGTATGCGATTTGGAGTGGGTCTAGGGCACAGGTGTCAAACTCATTCCACGGGGGGCCGAGTGTCTGCGGGTTTTCGCTCCTCCCTTGTACTTGATTGATGAATTAACATCACTAATTAGTTAGGAACTCCCCACACCTGGTTGTCTAGGGCTTTATTGAAAGGAAAAACCAAAAACCTGCAGACACTAGGCCCTCCGTGGAATGAGTTTGACACCCCTGGTCTAGGGTATCCGGGCGAATGCTGTTGATGTGAGCCTTGACCAGCCTTTCAAAGCACTTCATGGCTACCGACATGCTACGGGGCGGTAATCATTTAGGCAGGTTACCTTCGCTTACTTGGGCACAGGGACTATGGTGGTCTGCTTGAAACATGTAGGTATTACAGACTTGGTCAGGGAGAGGTTGAAAATGTTAGTGAAGACACTTGCCAGTTGGTCCGCGCATGCTTTCAGTACACATCCTGGTAATCCATCTGGCCCCGCGGCTTTGTGAATGTTGACCTGTTTAAAGGTCTTGCTCACATTGGCTACCGAGAGCGTTATCACACAGTCATCCAGAACAGCTGATGCTCTTGTGCATGCTTCAGTGTTGCTTGCCTCGAAGCGAGCATAAAAGGCATTTCGCTCGTCTGGTAGGCTCGCATCACTGGGCAGCTCGCGTCTGGGTTTCCGTTTGTAGTCTGTAATAGTTTTCGAGCCCTGCCACATCCGACGAGTATCAGAGCCGGTGTAGTAGGATTCAATCTTAATCCTGTATTGACACACTGCTTGTTTGATGGTTCGTCTGAGGGCATAGCGGGATTTCTTATTAGTGTCCGGGTTAGTGTCCCTCTCCTTGAAAGAGGCAGCTCTGGCCTTTAGCTCGATGCGGATGTTGCCTGAAATACATGGCTTCTGGTTGGGATATGTACGGTCACAGTGGGGACGACGTCGTCGATGCAATTATTGATGAAGCCGATGTCTGAGGTGGTATACTCTTCAATGCCATTGGATAAACACGGCTACATATACAGTTACATATACAGCTACATATACAGTTACATATACAGCTACACATACAGCTACATATACAGCTACATACAGTATACGGCTACATATACAGCTACATATACAGCTACATACAGTATACGGCTACATATACAGCTACATATACGGCTACATATACGGCTACATATACAGCTACATATACAGCTACATATACGGCTACATATACAGCTACATATACAGCTAGCGAGTATACGCTACCATATACGGCTACATATACAGCATACACATAAAGGCTACATATACAGCTACATATACAGCTACATATCAGTTACATATAAGCTACATACAGTAACAGTTCACATATACAGCTACATATACGACTACGATAATAGCTACATATACGGCTTACATATACAGCTACATATACGGCTACATATACAGCTAATATATACGGCTACAATATAACAGCTACATATACAGCGTACATATAACGGCTTACATATACACAAGCCACATATAGTACATATACCAGCTACATATACAGCTACATATCCACGCGGTCACATATACCGGTTACATATTATCAGGCTATCATATACGGCTACATATACAGCTACATATACGGCTACATATACAGCTACATATACGGCTACATATACGGTTACATATACGGCTACATATACAACGACAGAAGCACAAAATTACTGATGTGGATTTTTTGTTTCTCTAAGATATTTGTTTCTTAGAGAAAAACCATGGACATCTGATAGTAATTTGTATAAGGTTGACATGAGCTGGATTCAAAGATGGATTACAGGTAACATAATATGATACCAGCAACTAGTTAATCTACAGTGTTTAAACAAATTACTTTGATATTTATGGATCAAGATAATGGAAATATGCATATTACATTTCCCATTATGTTACAATGTTATATTCCCACATCAGCTTATCTTTGAATATGTAAGCATTGAGTGTATTTATTTATTGTACATGGTTCTGCCAAATCTATTTTAGTCGGACACAGCACCTTGATGTATTCAGAACTTATCCAAATATGGATTCTCCCTGATATTCAACATGCATGCCCAGTGAGCTCTATGAAACATGTGAGTGAAAGATTCAAAGAGATTGTTTGATTTACCAAAAACTTATCCCGTCTCCCAAAGGAATACCGCTAAAACTACAGATACGATCCTAAACATGCCCTCTGGATTGCAGCAATTCAACCCGCTCCTGATGTGATTGCATTGTTCCATTTTTATTTTCATTCTTAAATAGAGATGTATTGAATGATTGACAGTACACACGCACGCACGCACCCACACACACCCACACACACACACACTTGTAAAAATGCTTATTTAACTTATGGTAGTGTATTGCAACAATATGACAGGAAAATATCAGATATCAATAGGCCTACATTGAAAAGACAATTAGGACTAAACTGAAAATGTATAGCATCTACATAATTTCTATTCCTGTACTTTGGTTGATTTCATTTCATTGCCCATACTATTTGATCTGTCTTTATTTTACAAGCAAATCTTTTCAGTTCAGAGCTTGCGTTGGTTTACAGTATGCTTGCAATTTTTTGTCATAAAACTGTCATCATTAATTCACTTTTAAAGTGATTTTCTCTTTAATACTTAACTGAAATAATTTAAGTCACTTAACTTTTTTTTTCTCATTTTGATACGGGAGGGTTGAGAATTTGTCGCCTTGCATGACAACAAAAAGCTTGTCTTTCACCGTTTTTGGGATTTCTAAACATTAAAAAGGTTCCTCTCACAGTATTTGATGGTATTAGCAGAGAAATAGGGACATTTGAAGTTCAGAGTGTCCTACTTAACAAAATATCTGTTGTGTTTTCTCCGATCATTCTTCACAGCTGTAGACCGTTAAAGATAAGAGGAGCCCTAAAGTTTAAGAAAACAATTTAATGCTCACATGTCAGACCACTGATGTAATAATTTTCTCCTACTACCACAGACATTACACATTTACACAGATTCCCAAACATACTGCCTGTCTTAACTGTGCCTGAACTGTGCTGTGGGCAATAGACCAAAACTTTCATCAGAGCTAAAATGTGCACAAGCATTTAATTTTGACCACACTGAGCACCTTACATGACTTAAGCACATGTAGACATGGACCATAGTGTCTTCTCAAGATTATCATTACCAAATCTAATAGTGCAAATGCTGAAACGTGAAAATGTGAGTTGGGTCGTTCCACAAAATGAGGGACTTTTGCATCCCTTTGATCTTTTAAGCAGACATTGTGCACCAATATTGAATTTTATATTCAATAAAGTTCCCTTTAAAGACCCAGTACAGTCAAAAACTAGATTTGTTATATTTCCACACTGAGGTTGGAATTTAATGTCAGGGCTGTTTGAAGATTGGCGCTCAGTAATGTGTTGTATTGGATTTGCACCAAACATAACACTTTGTATTCAGGACAAAACATTAATTGCTTTGACACATTTTTTTGCAGTGTTACTTTAGTGGCTTATTGCAAACAGGTTGCATGTTTTGGAATATTTGTATTCTATACAGGCTTCCTTCTTTTCACCAATAGTGGAAAAAGTACTCAATTGTCATACTTGAGTAAAAGTATAGATACCTTAATAGAAAGTTGCTCAAGTAAAAGTGAAAGTTACCGAGTAAAATAATATTTGAGTAAAAGTCTAAAAGTACTTGGTCCTAAATATACTTAAGTATCAACAGTAAAATGTGTACATCTTTTCAAATTCCTTATATTAAGCAAAGCAGACGGCACCATTTAATTGTTTTTAAAATATACGGATAGCCAGGGGCACACTCCATCACTCAGACATAATTAGCAAACGATGCATTTGTGTTTAGTGAGTGCGTCAGATCAGAGGCAGTAGGGATGACCACTTATTCTCTTGATAAGTGTGTGAATTGGACCATTTTCCTGTCCTGCTAAGCATTTAAAATGTAATGAGTACTTTTGGGTGTCAAGGAAAATTTATGGAGTAAAAAGTACATAATTTTTTTAGGAATGTAGGGAAGTCAAAGTAAAAGTTGTCAAAAATAGAAATAGTAAAGTAAAATACAAATACCCCAAAAAACTACTTAAATAGTACTTTAAAGTATTTCTACTTAAGTACTTTACGCCCCTGCTTTTCACTCAGTCAATTAAGTTAGTATTGTGGATTAACTACAATGTTGTTGATCCATCCTCAGTTTTCTCCTGTCACAGCCATTAAACTCTGTAACTGTTTTAAAGTCACCGTTGGCCTCATGGTGAAGTTCCTGAACAGTTTCCTTCCAAGTGTAATGCATAACTTCACCAGGCTCAAAGGGATATTCAATGTCTTATTTTCTTTGTTTTTATCCATCTACCAATACTGTAAGTGCCCTTCTTCGCGAGGCATTGGAAAACCGGTCTGGTCTTTGTGGTTGAATATGTGTTTGAAATTCACTGACTAAGGGACCTTACAGATAATTGTATGTGTGTGGTAAAGAGATGAGGTAGTTATTCAAAAATCATGTTAAACACTATTATTGCACACAGAGTGAGTCCATGCAACTTATTATGTGCTACTTGTTAAGTAAATGTTTACTCCTGAACTTATTTAGGCTTGCCGTAACAAAGGGGTTTAATACTTATTGACATTTAAGCTTTTAATTTGTATTAATTTGTAAACATTTCTAAACATCATTCCTCTTTGACATTATGGGGTATTGTGTGTAGGTATAGTGATACAAAAACTACATTTAATCTATTTTAAATTCAGCTTGTAACACAAGAACATTTGGAACAAGTCAAAGGGTGTGAATACTTTCTGAAGGTACTGTATCTCAAAAGCCACTGAATTGGTGGAAAGACCCAGTTATCTGTGCAATTTAAAAAAAATGCATTGTTTATAGTATTTTACTGCATGGAATGAGAAAATGTAGTGTGCAAAATTTGAAATCATAACAAGAAGAAACTTACAATAAATGTTCTGGTTCTGAGAAGTCACTGAACTGTGTGATGCCATTGGAGTGTGGGGGTCCTGGGGAAGGTTCCAAACTCTTATAGCTGCTCTGACTGCTGGCCATGCTCTCATCACCCTCAGGCGTGGCAGCAGCAGGGGGCTTCTGGAAAGAGGCCGCCCCTGCCTCAGCCGAACCCAGGAAGCAGGGACATCGTGTCCGCAGCTCCTTGTAGAAGATGTTAAATCGTGGGGTGGAAAACCAGGGGCAGCCCAGTAGGTTCTTGAAAGCAGTGCGGAACTCAGGGCTCCTGCAGTAGATGATGGGGTTGAGGCCAGAATTGATGTAGCCCAGCCAGTTGAGCAGGCGGAAGATCTCTCCAGGGGGCACATTCCTGTCAAACACGTTGATTATGTTAGCCACAAAGAAAGGCAGCCAGCAGAGGGTGAAGGTGCCCATGATAATGCCCAAGGTCTTGAGGGCCTTGTGCTCCTTGATAACCGTTAGCCGTGAAGGCCTTCGTCTGGAGCTCCTCTTGCGAGCTGAGCTGGTGCTGCTTGTGCTGCAGGAGCCTCCATAGCCCAAGGGCAGGATGTTGTTACTGTGGTGGCTCAGCTGTTGCGTCTGCGGCACTTGGTACTCACTCTGGAAGCGCAGACGGATCTTGTCTATGAGCTGTACCTGTCGTGTGGCTATAAGGAAGACTTTGGCATAGACAAATATCATTATGAGCAAAGGGATGTAGAATGACACTACAGAGGATATAATGGCAAAGGTCCGGTTGATCAAAAAGTCACAGCAGGCAGGGTCCTGATAGCACAGCAAGGCCTTCGGGTCATCCTCTGCTCGCCAATACTGGTTCATGATGGGCACAAAGGATATCAGAGCAGACACAATCCAAACCACACACACTATTAGCCGGGCACGCCACTTATTGAGCAGAACCTTGTGCCTGAGGGGCCTTGTAATAGCAATATAGCGGTCCACTGCAATCACGCAAAGAGTCTCAATGCTAGCCGTGACACAGAGCATGTCTACGGAGGTCCAGAGCTCACAAGAGGTGTCACTCAGCTGCCAGTTCCCCGTCAGCACTATGGTGGCCCCCAGAGGGACCACCAGGACCCCCATGATGAGGTCAGCACAGGCCAGGGACATGATGAAGATGTTAGTTATAGTCTGTAGCTGGGATGTGCGTGCTATAGCGATGATGACCAGCAGGTTGCCCACCACGATGGTCATGATGATGATCACCAGCAGTAGTAAACTCCAGGGTCCCGCTGCAGGATGATAGGGTCCTGTATTGTTGAGGAAGGGGGTCACAGTGCTGTTGACCGCATAGAGCACTGTGCTACTCAAGTTGAAATCCATCTTCATAAGCAGAGAGATACACAAAGTGAAATATATTTTTCATGTATTATGTGTAAAAAATTACATTTTGTACTAGCATTTTTAAAGTCAAACTCACAAGAATTTGGTCTCTCTATGTCACATCCTCTCGCTTCTATTCATTCAAAGCAAACGTAAAACAGCTGGTCAGTGTCCAGATCCTCCAAACACTACCAGTGGTTTATGGATGTCTGTTTCCAAAGACCAAAAAAGGTTGTTGAGAAGTTCCTCTAATGTCGCTGACAACAACATGTTGTCTTGTCAGTGCAATGCATCCAAAATGTACAAATTAAAATAAAAAATACTTTACAATCCTTTTTGCTTATTTTGCCTTAGTTTTATACATCCATGGAGAGGATAGTGAAACAAACAACCAATTCAAGAAGTAAAGAAAAACTTTTCAAAAAGAAGGCCAACCCTTATACCTGTGAAATAAATCCAATCATACATACTGTAGTATTTGGCTGGAGCGCTTTTCGCTGTGTGTAATATGAGAGTGATGCCACACTGTCGAGAGCAAGCAGCTGTGACGCTGCTGCAAGAACCACAAAAGTCCACCAAGTAGCTGCCCCTCCCTCTTTGACTGTTTCTCCCTCCCTATCTCTCCACCCTTCTCTCTCTCTCGCTCTCACTGCGCTCTCTCTCTCTCTCTCTCTCTCTCTCAGAGCTGTAACCCAGAGTGCAGGTCGCCCTCAGCCTGCACTGGCTTTAATCACACCCTAGCTGAGGGAGGAGCTGTGAAGTGTGCTTGCCTGTGTGTACTGAGACACTGCTAGTCTTGGAGCAATCTGCGCATACTGTACAGTCACTACCACATACTCAATCCCCACTGGGCACACACTGGTTGAATCAACATTGTTTCCACATCATTTCAATGAAATAACGTTGAACCATTGTGGAATAGATGTTGAATTTACACATGTGCCCAGGGGATAGAATTTGAAATAAACCAATCACAGGCGATTCATGCCTGGAAAACACTCTAAGATACTCACTTTCAAAACCTAGCAGGTATCTACTAGTTAGTAGATCATTCTTGTATGAGGTAAGGTTTCATTCAGTGTGATCAAGTGCTGCAGCTTCTGGTGTTCCTTTTTAGTCTTGATGGAGCATTGCCGGAGGTTACGTGATTTTACTGTAGGTTAACCCATGACTTTGCTGACATCACCTGATAGTGCCCACGACTTGACAGACTTGTTCGTTGCTGGCCCCATTAAGATAGACAGCTCCCTTTTATTCTGTGGCCTTTAAATTATGTAACCGATTAATCACTGTCACTTGCATGCTGTACAGACCTTTTTGAGTTGCTCTATATATTGTTACAGATGGTATTGGAATTGCACAAAAAACGTACAAAAGTTCACATATTGTTTGTCACACTTTCAGTCCTTCCTCATTCGCTGGAAAATTCATACCATCACTTCTAATCCCTGAGGAAAATTGATAGGTTTCTTGACTGGGCATGTGCTTCAGTTGTTTGTTGACACACTAACACAATTTGTGGTAACGTTTCTCTAACAAGTGTAGACCGCAAGTCAGGACACCCCCAGCTGAAAAGGAAACCAGTGCCCTCCCTCTGACTTAGTACACCAGCACTAAAAATAATAGATTGTTATCTTGACATGACTCACACCAGCTAGTACATTGAGGAAGAACAATCAAGCAAATGCCTGGCATGCCATCCACCTCAGATAGCCGTGGGGGTGCTATGGGGTGTTGTCATCGTAGTTCCTTCTATGGACAGTTCTCTAACAGAAGTTTCCAAATGCCTTTTACTAACTCAGTGTGTATCTGTCACAATGATAATGTAATTTCTGTTTCTCTAATTCAATTGGGGTGAGAACAGTACTGCCCCTTGCCTTTTTGTACTCCAAAACAAAATAATGTTTACATAAATCCATTGCTAATTAGGAACTTGTTTCTAGGAAATGAAAACCGGCTTCTGACTGTTTTTTATCTTGGATAAACATTTGGATTTATGTTTGAATTATTCAAACGTTCAGAGGAATACAAAACAGAACATGAGGGACTCCTCTGCTAAAATGGTCATTAATAATGATAAGAAACATTAACTATTTACTTATGACTTTCATAGATCACGATCTTCACTGACGCAGCAGCTTAGTTTAGGTACCTTGATCAAGGACATGGCTGTAGGATCAATCCGTTGCTTATGCAGTAACTCCTTTACTGGCTGCAGGGAAAATTAGTGGTTTAAATAGACGATGTATCAAACCAGAGATCAGATGACTGGCATCTCTTCTTTTGGGATATTACGTCCTTTATGGATTCCATACCAGTATAACAGTACTGTATGTTTATTGATTTGCCTTTATTAACCATAGTAAAAATAAAAAAAAGGTGAATTATATATGTACAGTGTATGGCTGTCTGCATCTGTACTCATTTGTTATATGGGTAATAAATGCTCTCTCTAAAGTAAATGTTCCATTAGGGTCATTCCAACAATTTGGTGCCTTTTGAGAAGTGTGGCTTTTTGATTTTACCTAATTTTAACATTCTGTCATGAAGAGCACATGTTCAACTTCATAAAAAACATGTTTATATAGTAAGTGTTTATTAAGTGCCAAATAAAGTAACAGAATTGACCGTAATAGGGTTTACCATTTAAGCTTAAATCAGCCATAAATCCCCTTGTGACAGGGGGAATGGAAGACAAAATTGTTTTTATTTTTAAAACATTTTTAGCCTGTCACTGGGCAACAGGGTTAACGTATTATGCTCGAGCTGCTCAGTTTTCCACCACAAAACACCAGAAAATGGCCAAAAAACAGTACAACCAGCTCATATGCTTTTATACTATGATTTGACTGTTAGATGTTCAATGTTAATTTTGAAATAAATATTTAAAAAGGAATAGTTTCACCATATTAAAATGAAAATTCAGTTCACGTAACAGGGTTGACCTTAAAATGAGGGTCAGAAGTAAATGAATCACGAATAATAATCTTCAGGAATGACTTTGTCAGAGCAACAAAATAAATACATTTTACAATGGATTTTACAATGAAGGTCAAACTTGGAGAAATTAAGGGGGTTAAATGGATTAAAATCTTCCTAGAGGTGACACAGGGTTGATGGAGAGACATGTCAAAATACAACATTTTGGCACTGGTAATAGATCATTTGTTGTATTACTTGTGAGGCACAGCTGAGTGAGCATAATAATAGGATTTTTTTTACTGGATTGATGCCTGCATCTGATGATCAGTCTGAGGGGAGGAAGGGAACAGCGTTGAGGTCGCCTCTCACCCGACTCACCGTCCCTCCTCTCTCCCGCCCTCCGCTAAAAAAAGGGGACGATGTCTTCCAGCTGACTGGGAAAACTTAACTTAAGGTTCACTGCATTATTTCTGACTCATGCACCAATTCATGTTGTTACTCCTATAACCAGAGAAAGTGAAATATTCCTTTATATTAACAAAGACACAAGCTGCAAATAATTACAACATAAGTTTATTGAAACACTTTTCTATACATTCATTGCAGCTGCAGTGCTGGTTGTAGCGTGAGTAGAAGTAGCAAACGTGCATTTTATGGTTTATAAAACAAAGAGTTGACAGTGCTGAATAACAACTTAAACATGAACTTACTCATAAAAACAGCAGCTCTTTGCTGTATTTCTTGAGTCTCTCTCTAGTCATGACTTTAAAACTTTTGAAATCTCACATTATCAATTTTGCTGTGTGTTCAAGGTTTCTTTTTACAGTCTATGACACAAGGAAACTGTGCAGACACGGTGATCTGTGCCATTTGATTGGCCAGCGGTAGACCTATAGGTGCCCTTGATTTGCTCTCTGGACCTGCCGGGTAAGCATGGTTAAAAATGGGAACACTTTGCCTTCCTGATGCTAAAAACAAAGAAAAAAATTGGACTGCAAGGCTTTATCATTGGGTTTTTTACAGAAATGTTTGGTGATCGACTAGGAATGGCTTGGAGATCACGATCGACCGGTTGGTGACCACTGTTTTAGATGCTTACCGGTAATTGAATTGTAGTTAAAGCATGTACTGCTCCCTGTCACCATGATGCATTACCACTAACTCTCTCAGTGCCCTCTCAGGAGTGAGTCCCTCCCTCTTCCCCTGTTCCCTCTAATGTAATTCTTTGTCCAAGGCTCTGTGGTGCTGTACGGCTCAGAGAGGAAGCAGGGTAGTGGGGAGGGCAGAGGTGGAAAGGCAAGAGGAGACAGAGCACTGAACACAGTGCTTAACCTTGGTTTTGGCAGAGAGGCCGGTTTCAAAGGCATCAGGGTAGAGACTCAGTGACACCGAGATGACAGCTTGACAGCCACTCGTTTGTCTTTGCGTGAGAATATGCCATGGATGAATCCAGAGGTGGTGCTAGTCCAGTGGGGCATGGTGACTGGCACAGTCTGAGGTGTTGATTGAGGAATGGGCCTGATATGGGTACAGCTTTCTCACCCTTCCACACTGGACAGGCTGTTTACATTTCTGGAGACTGCTCGCCCCTATCATGGCTGTGATGCATTTCAAACAAATGCTACTTGGGCAACTTGTGGCATGTAGCCTAAGCCAAAGATAAATAACGGAACATTGTCTCCTAAATTACTGAAATGTATCTGTTTTATTGTGTTGACCTCCCCCCTCTTTGCAGTGAACTTATTTTTAATTGGGTAATTCCAGAGTCATTATTCTGAATTAAGGCCTTCACATAAACATGACCTTTCCAACCAACTAGTACCATATTGTTCAAGCCTTTTTACTGAAGAATGTGTTTGTTTCATATTTTATTTTACTGTCATCTTATCCAGAGTGACTTACAGTAGCTAGAGCATACATTTTCATTTGTACTGGTCCCCTGTAAGTATCAAAACCACAACCCTGGTAGTTGCAAGTGCCATGATCTACCAACTGAGCCACATGGGATCATATGATCGTGTTTTGCATTTCGTGTTTGCTTTCATGTATGGTGTAATTTGTGTATACTGTACAGTGCCTTCAGAAAATATTCATATCCCTTGACTTATTCCACATTTTGTGTCTTACAGTCTGAATTCAAAATGTATCAAATACTTTTTTCCCCTCACCCATCTACACATAATACCCCATATTGACAAAGTGAAATCATGTTTTTAGAAATGTTTGCAAATTTATTGAAAATTTAATTCAGAAATATCTAATTTACTTAAGTATTCACCCCCCTGAATCAATACTTTGTAAAAGCAGCTTTTGCAACAATTACAGCTGAGAGTATTTCTGGGTAAGTATCTAAGAGCTAAGAGCTTTTCTCTAAGAGCTTTTCAAAATTCTTCAAGCTCTGTCAAATTGGTTGTTGATAATTGCTAGACAACCATTTTCAGGTCTTGCATAGATTTTCAAGTAGATTTAAGTAAAACTGTAACTCGGCCACCAAGGACCATTCACTGTCTTCTTGGTACGCAACTCCAGTGTAGATTTGTCCTTGAGTTTTAGGTTATTGTCCTGCTGAAAGGTGAATTCTTCTCCCAGTGTCTAGTGGAAAGCAGACTGAACCAGGTTTTCCTCTAGGATTTTGCCTGTGCTTCATTCCATTTATTTTTTATCCTGAAACTCCTCTGTCCTTAACGATTGCAAGCATACCCATAACATGATGCAGCGACCACTACGCTTGAAAATATGGAGAGTGGTACTCAGTAATGTGTTGTATTGGATTTGTTCCAAACATAACACTTTGTTCAGGACAAAACGTTAATTGCTTTGCCACATTTTTTGCATTACTTTAGTGCCTTGTTGCAAACAGGTTGCATGTTTTGGAATATTTGTATTCTGTACAGGTTTCCTTCTTTTCAATCTGTCAATTAGGTTAGTATTGTGGAGTTTTCTCCTATCACAGCCATTCAACTCTGTAACTGTTTTAAAGTCACTATTGGCCTCATGGGGCATTGAAAAACCTCCCTGGTCTTTGATGTTGAATCTGTATTTAAAATTCACTGCTCGACTGAGGGACCTTACAGATAATTGTATGGGTGGAGCAGTGACGATTTTAAAATGTAAATCTTGGCGGGGCAAACAAACAAAAAAATGTTGGGGATGCATACGAGCAAAGACACTACACAACACAACACTAAACAATACATTTTTGCACTATAACGGTGACAAACGGTGTTCACATACTGTTAGGGCGTACAGCAGTCCCAACACCTTACCCCTGCTACACCTGGCTATCAGAGGAGCCTTGTCTGGAAGTGAAACAGTTAATTCAGCCTCATTTACTGCCTTTAAAAAAAACATAGCCGATAATTGAGATGTACAAAATATGGCATAAGGGGACGACAAGCGGATAAGAGGCAATCTGTAAGCGAGCTAGGACGGGCGTAGTCAATATAACTATTTGTTAAGCACTTTTGAAATGTACAGGGACATACTACACAACATACACTTAATTTTACTTTCACAGCTACAGTATACTGTACATATCTCCCTGGCATATTACATCATTATGCAGCTGCAGCGTACAAGACATTTTTGGACTCACCTAGCTGTGCTGTGCTCACTTGAACAGGAATGTGGCGTGACAGTCCTTTATGGGCATATTTTGTCATCAAAGTCTGACATTCTCTGAATTTATGGTGCTTTCAAGACAAATGAGAGCTTGGAAAAAAACAAGTTGGAATCATGATGACGTCAGTGATCTTCACGTCATATCTCTAGAAAGAGGCCCGAGATACCCCACCTTACAATTCCAAGTTGGATGACTGTTCAAAGCATATTTTCCCAGTCTGAGATCTTTTTTTCCCAAGTTCCCAGTTGTCTTGAACTCAATAAAGTCAGATTTCCCAGTTCGGAGTTAACAGTTGTTTTGAGCGCGGCAAAAATCCTACTGGAATGACAGCATGGCCTATGTTAAATGTTTATCATTTTAAGCTTGGAAAAGAGACTCTTAAACCAAGAATTGGGACCACACACCCACTCCACTGAATAGCAAGCTAGTGATTGCTTTGCGATGCTTGCAGTTAGCCACTGATTCGTTCCAATCCACTCATTGTTGAATTTGCGATTTCCAACTTGTTGTGTAATGTTTATGGCCGATGAGCACGATACGTTTTATCTATATGATTTGACAAGGATTAAAAATAATTTGCCAGTAGATTGTTGACTTGATTCATGATGATGACTGCTGCTAAGATGTAGAAAGTATGATGTTGATCAGCCCAATCAAAGCTAGTGTATATACTGTATAATGTGATTTGATGTAATTTTATCTGTGGCCAATGACCTTGAGCCTTGGATGGGCACTTCTAATGTAACTCAATGGCAGCACCCAAAGGTCTTGAATTTTAGAGCTCTTCCCTTAGATTTGGCAGTGACGTAGTGTCCCCATGAGTGACAGAACACTGAGCCAATCACGGCGCAACTAGAGAACATTACCAACCGCTACACTCTGTATTTTTCGCTGGCTGCCCAAAAATCTAACACAGCGGTTGCATTAAGAACCAGTGTATCTTTCATTTGCCATACAACAAGTATTTTTATGTAAAGTTTATGATGAGTTCTTTGGTCAGATTAGGTGAGTGTCCAAAATATCTCCGGACATCCTGGTGAATTGTTGCTACGTATTCACAATGTATAACCACGATTTGCAGCTTTAAATATGCACATTTTCGAACAAAACATAAATCTATTGTATAACATGATGTTATAAGACTGTCATCTGATGAAGTTGTTCAAGGTTAGTGATTAATTTTATCTCTATTTGTGGGTTTTGTGAAAGCTACCTATGCGGTGGAAACATGGTGAAAACATGGCGTTGTGTGTTTGGCTATTGTGGTGAGCCAATATAAATATATATTGTGTTTTCGCTGTAAAACATTTTAAAAATCGGAAATGATGGCTGGATTCACAAGATGTTTATCTTTCATTTGTTGTATTGGACTTGTGATTTCATGAAATTATATTATATGATATCCCTGTCCCGTTAGGCTATGCTATGCTAGTCAGCTTTTTTGATGAGGATGCTCCCGGATCCGGGATGGGTATCACTGAAAGGCTAAGACAGGAACTCTCACAGGTAGCACCTGAGGAGATGCTGGTGGTCAGCGGGGACTGGAACTGTACAATAGATTTTACGAAAGACAAATGGGGAAGAGCCTCATGCAGGGTCAGTGGGAGTGTTTATTTTTTAAAATTTTTTATTCACATTTATTTTACCAGGTAGGCCAGTTGAGAACAAGTGGGAGTGTTAAGAGACATCTTTAATCAGTTTGACCTAGTGGATGTTGGGAGAATTAGACATCCTGACACAAGACAGTGTACATGGGTGAAGGTCTTTGGGGTTAGGGTGAGTGCAGCCCGACTTGATCGTTTTTACATGTCCAGGAATCAGAACAATAAGCTGTTGGGCGCTACCATTCTCCCGGCTGCCCAACCACCACAGAAAGCACTGAGCTAGGCTGAAACACCTGCATTTTGGAGCTGCCTTACTCAAGAAAGCAAAATATAGGCCATGTTTGTATGCTGCTTTACTGACTGATTTATTTTTACATTGTTTGCAAACTGATATGTGACACGTATTAATGTCAAAATAACATGCAAAAGAGCAAAAATTGCCCTGAATGATGGGTCGCCACTGGTGTGGAGTAGAGAGATGAGGTAGTCATAAATGTAATCAATTTTAAATGCAAACTGTAACACAACAAGATGTGGTAAAGGTTGTGAATACTTCCTGAAGGCACTGTATGTATAGTGTAATTGTTCTTAATTGATGTGCTGTTTATTGATGCTTTACAGGTCATCATTGTAAATAACAATTTGTTCTTAATTGACTTAACTTTATAAATAAAGGTGAAATAAAAGTGCTCTTGCTACACAGGTCCATATCTGTTCAGTCTTTTTTCACTTTTACTGTACCCTTTATGGTGAACACACTGCATCCTTTGAGAGGTTTAAGAGCAGCAACTCCATATTTCATAGGAAGGAAACCCAGTTTACATAATTCAGAGGCTCTACAGGAACTTCTCAATACAGTGCGTCAGCCAGTAAATCATGGGAGCTGTCGCAGAGCGTTATAGAGCCTGTTTATCACAAGCCCTGCCCACGTCATGGGAATGTTTTCTTCATTACTATGGAAACTTTTACCATGATCAAATTCGTTAGTGCTCTCACACAACTGGTGTGTGTCTGTTCTTAGATGACTTACTAAAGTGGCCTATGGCAATGGATTAAAAAATATTGTAAAGCAGATTAGAAACCTGGGAAGAAAAGAGATTTTCATTAATTCATGAATATTACATTTTCTAGGCATCCATTTTCTAGGCTTCCATTTTCTAGGCTTCCATGTGCTTGACTCAAGTTTGAGTGAGTCTTATGTTGCAGCTAGATTAACGAAACATGTGCTTGTCAGCATGTTGTTGTCTTTTACTGAAAAGGATATTTCGTCATACAGCTGGAGAAGCCAAAGAAAATAAAAACGGGTATTTTCATACATGAATAATCTGATGTAAATGTAGTTATGGTATGCTGGGGTGTATATCAGGCAATGCAGGTGTCCTAAAACATGAAAGTGACGTTTCCAGTTGTGCTTATTTCTCAAGGAGACACCACCCCAAAGGCCTACAGGGAGGCTTTAGGCTTTAACTCAGTCAAACAAAAATGAAATTGAAACCACGTCATATAACGGATTCAGTATGAACAAATTGGCCAATAGGGGGTAAAGTTTTTTATTCTTCATATGTCCAATTTATTATATCAAATTCCAGCAGTTCACTGTAAATTAAAAAGTAATCCCACTGTAGGGATTCATGTAATCCCACTAGCAGGGGTGGGCAACTCTAGTCCTCGAGGACCTGATTGGTGTCACACTTTTTATCCATCCCTAGCAAACACAGCTGATTAATCAAATTGCATTATAAACTGAAGATCATGATTAGGTGATTATTGGAGTCAGGTGTGTTAGCTGGGGCTGGGGCAAAACTGTGAGACCAACCAGGCCCTCGAGGACTGGAATTCCCACCCCTGCTTGACTATAGGGATTCCCATTGGTTCAAAGACAGGCTTGATTTATCCAGGACAATCCTTCCGCAATTCTCGAATGTCGTGACTTTGCTGTTTATCTGAAGTTTACAAGTTTGTTTGATTGTTTTTTTCTTAACAGGAAATTCTCCATTAGCATGAGAAGCTAATCAAGACAACAGGGGGGAAAGAGGAAACTGCTACTGCAAAACAGTCTGACGCTCCCACCCTGATCTGACTACCACATCGGAGGCCTCACCATTTATCTGCGATGATCAGAGCATAATAACACGGTCTTTGCACCACCAACAGAGATACAACAATAATTCTCTGTGACATATGTCTGTATGGTCCCGTTTAACCAGACGATTCTGTGAAGAAAATGTTTCATAAATGTTGACTACTTACGTAACTTAGATTTGACTCTAGGGGGTTAAACAGCATGGTTATTGTTGGGTTCATTGGACCATGGAGTTCTGATAACCACCAAAATGCATACATATGTTTTCATGTTTATTTATTCTTTATTTAACTAGGTAAGTCAGTTAAGAACAAATTTTTATTTACAATGACGGCCTACCCTGGCCAAACCCTAACCCGGACGACGCTGGGACAATTGTGCGCCGCCCTATGGGACTCCCAATCACAGACGGTTGTGATACAGCTTGGAATCAAGCAGTGTCTGTAGTGAGGCCTCTAGCACTGAGATACGCACAATCCCTCCATCAGTGTTCAGACTGTCCGCAGTAGGCTGAGAGAGGCTGTACTGAAGGCTTGTAGGCCTGTTGTAAGGCAGGTCCTCACCAGACTTGACCGGCAACAACGTCGCCTATGGGCACAAACCCACCATCGCTGGACCAGACAGTGCCTTATACTGCTACGCCATTCGAGAGCCCTAGTTTTTCTCTGGATCATACAGGTGTAGGATCTTAGTTGAGAGTTTGCTACAGTTGGAAAATCATCCTACAGCAACTGGAAATGTGAATTATTATGTGGATTATAATTCATGGACATTTTGTCGGGGTTGATAAATGTTTTGTTAGGGCAAATCAAGTCTAAAATTTCAAAGTGTAAATTACAAACTTTAGAAGCCTTTTTTAAACTCAAATGCGTTACAAGTTTGTATTTCATGCTGTGCAGGAAAATACTCAGAAACAAAAGAGTGATCCAATTACATGTTGAAGTAGGGTGTTCCTGTTATTTTAAAGAAGAATCGAATAAGACAAACATCAGTTGACCACAGTGTATGCTTGTGTTGGACTGTGCATGTGTGTTTCTGTGCATGCATGTATTTATGTGCATGCACGGACTGCATGTTTCTGCACAGTATGTATGTGGAGGAGGGCTAACCACCTGCTAATGAGCTTGGAAGTTGCTGTCAATCAAGTTGTAATCAACTCTAGAAAGCCCTCCCCCACAGTTTGACTCCCTTACCTTGTAATTAGATCTATAATACGTGGGGAGCTGAGCTTATATTTTTGTTGGGAGTAACAAGGTATGACAGGCTTCCACAGCTTCCAAGTCCAAAAGAGGCCCATGGGCAGTGCATATTAGACATAGAGCCAGTAAACACAGTCATCATCAGGAGGAAATAAGAGAATGCTTCTACTCTAGTTTCAAAAGAAAACTCATTGTCACATGTCATGAGAAACACCCAATGTGGGCAGTATTATTTGTCAAACAATGCAACATTGACCTATAATGCACTGTGATATAATTGATTGATATGTGTGTGCTACATGGTTTAATTTCACCCATCCAATACAAGCATTTACCCCAAAACTAACTCAAGGACAGCTTCAAAGGCTATTACATAGGTCGATAAAACTGCAAAGATACTACCGTTAACTGTGGTTATTAAAATGTTATATTGTAAACAAGGGTGAACGTAGATTTCATTATTCCCAGTAATAATAATAATATGTTACATTTATAAAACACTTTTCATTATACAAGAAATCTTGTGATGGTAAATGTTATGTTCGTGCTTTTCTATTTACCAATTCTGGTGTTCTATGTTAGTGCTTTTCTAATAACTGTTTTCTGTATTCATGCAAGTGACTGATTGAACAAACCCTCACTATCAGTATCTGCAATTTGTCAGTACGCCCAGACCCTTGTTTTGAGAATGAAAGATATCTCAGTTTCAAGGTCTCAGCTTAGAGAGAAGAAGCCTTGTGAAGTATTAGTCTGTCACATGCATGACCCAGTATAGGTTGGTCACATGAATGAAGCAAACGTTAATGATTCATTAAGTATAAATAAGCTAAATCATGCAAATATGACTTGTCTGCAATATAAACTCAGCAAAAAAAGAAATGTCCCTTTTTCAGGTCCCTGTCTTTCAAAGATAATTCGTAAAAATCCAAATAACTTCACAGATCTTCATTGTAAAGGGTTTAAACACGGTTTCCCATGCTTGTTCAATGAACCATAAACAATTAATGAACATGCACCTGTGGAACGGTCTTTAAGACACTAACAGCTTACAGACGGTAGGCAATTAAGGTCAGTTATGAAAACTTAGGACACTAAAGAGGCCTTTCTACTGACTCTGAAAAACACCAAAAGAAAGATGCCCAGGGTCCCTGCTCATCTGCGTGAACGTGCCTTATGCATGCTGCAAGGAGGCATGAGGACTACAGATGTGGCCAGGGCAATAAATTGTAATGTCCGTACTGTGAGACGCTTTAGACAGTGCTACAGGGAGACAGAACGGACAGCTGAATGTCCTCGCAGTGGCAGACCACTTGTAACAACACCTGCACAGGATCGGTACATCTGAACATTACACCTGCTGGACAGGTACAGGATGGCAACAACAACTACCCGAGATACACCAGGTACGCACAATCCCTCCATCAGTGCTCAGACTGTCCGCAGTAGGCTGAGAGAGGCTGTACTGAAGGCTTGTAGGCCTGTTGTAAGGCAGGTCCTCACCAGACATCACCGGCAACAACGTCGCCTATGGGCACAAACCCACCATCGCTGGACCAGACAGGACTGGCAAAAAGTGCTCTAAACTGACGAGTCGCGGTTTTGTCTCACCAGGGGTGATGGTCGGATTCGCGTTTATCAGTGAGAAGGCGTTTCTTTTTTTGCTGAGTATATAAGAGAACTGAGGGGACTGCCCCATGAGGGCTCCTGACAGACGTTCACTATGGTGCATCAAGTTTGTTGGAACATCTCCAGTGCCCTGACAATAAACATTGATTAATTTAAGATTGACTTTGAGTGGCCCTGTGTAAAAATGTCCACAACAATCTCAAAGTGCATTAAATAAAAGTTTTAAAAAAGTTGTATGAAAACAAAGCAAATACAGTGGGGAGAACAAGTATTGGATACACTGCCGATTTTGCAGGTTTTCCTACTTACAAAGCATGTAGAGGTCTGTCATTTTTATCATAGGTACACTTCAACTGTGAGAGACGGAATCTAAAACAAAAATCCAGAAAATCACATTGTATGATTTTTAAGTAATTAATTTGCATTTTATTGCATGACATAAGTATTGAAAACTCAAACGTTTTCCCTGTGAGTGGTGAGGTTGTGAGGTTGTACAGCCTACCCCGAGAACCCTGCTTACCTACTCCGGAGCGATACTCTGGGGATCCTTGTACCTGCCGGGATTTTCTTTCTCAATGCTCCCTTATTTTTGAGCTACAGCCATCTTTGTTTCCTTCGGACCTATTGAAGATAGCATATATTATTACGCCAATGTCGGGAAGGGCGCTCTCCTGGGCGACTGCAGTTTTGGCGCAACAATCAGCTGCTTCTCATTGAGTCTCCCCATGTTCCAGTTGATTAGGGACCCTACGTCCGTGCATTGACTAGCGGGGTTTTAATGATATTACGATTAAGAATCGTTACACCCTACCACTCCTCTCCTCGGCTTTAGAACTTCTCCAGGGGGTCACCATTTTTTGTCGCAACTTACGTGAATTTTACGTGAATAAAATTACTTACGTGAATAAGCAGGGTTCTTGGGGTAGGCTGTACAACCTCACAACTTCACCACTCACAGGGAAAACTTTGAGTTGTTGGGGGTCCTCAGAGGTGGTAGGCTAACTCCCTGATTTGCTCCATAATAGCCTTAAACCCCTGGTCATGGCGTTCCGTCAGGGAACGAAGCCCTTCCAGAAGGTCCTGAAGTATAGGGAAAATAAGCGACACCTAGAAGGGGTGGAGACAATCGCAAGGACAGGTAAAACAGATCAGGGTGTGACACCAATTGACTCAAATTATGTCAATTAGCCTATCAGAAGCTTCTAAAGCCATGACATAATTTTCTGCAATTTTCCAAGCTGTTTAAAGTTACTGTCAACTTGGTGTATGTAAACTTCTGACCCACTGGAATACGTTAAATAATCTGTCTGTAAACAATTGTTGGAAAAATTACTTGTGTCATGCACAAAGTTTATGTCCTAACCGACTTGCCAAAACTATAGTTTGTTTACAAGAAATTTGTGGAGTGGTTGAAAAACGAGTTTTAATGACTCCAACCTAAGTGTATGTAAACTTCCGACTTTAACTGTAATTCATATTCTGTCATAAAGAGCACATGCTCAACTTCATAAACATGTTTTCCCATCTCAAGAGGTTAAATATGTATATATTTTAAATACTGTAGTAAGTGACAAATAAAGTAACAGGGTTGACGAAATTGGGGATGACTATTTCCTCTTAAATATGCCATAAATCCTTTTGTGACAGGGGGAATGGAAGGTTGTTGTGTGGAACAGGGAGTGGAAATGGAATGCAAGCTTCACAAAAACAATTAATTAAAAAAAAATGTTTAACCTGTCTATCTATGGGTAACAGGGTCAATGTGTTACACTCAACCTGCTCAGTTTTCCACCACAAAACACTAGAAAACGGGCACTTCATTTAATATAAAATACTTAAAAAAAATTCTATATTGATGCACAACTGTGACTGAAAATGTCAAAAAGAGTGCCTTTTGCATCCTACGCAGAATGACCTTAATTTGTCTTGCTGTCCTTGTACATCTAGGAACCTGCCTTGGCAAAATGTCAGTGTTCACGTCGAACCACAATTTGCAATTTGGAGAAATTTTTATTTCACCTTTATTTAACTAGGCAAGTCAGTTAATTTCTTGTCACTATAGGGGGTGCTGTTTCAACTTTGTAAAATATCGTCCCCAAATTAAACTGCCTCGTACTCAATTCTTGCTCGTACAATATGCATATTATTATTACTATTGGATAGAAAACACTCTCTAGTTTCTAAAACCGTTTCAATTATTTCTCTGAGTGAAACAGAAGTCGTATGGCAGCGAAATTCCTGACAGGAACTCCAAAATCTGAAAATGTTGACTCTGTTCTAGGATCAGTTTAAAACTCTGTATGTATCCTATGGGTCGACATGAACTGCATGCACCTCCCCCTGGATGTCAGTAACCAATGAGAATTGGAATGGAGTTTCTAGGCAGATCTGAGGCCATATAAATAGCCTTGGCACGAGTGGCGCACCCTTTTCAAGATTCGCCATGACGCAAGGCAGACATCAGCATGGCTTTCTGAAAAGCTCACGTTATCGCGTTAGATATATCCGGCTGTGATTTTCTTCGATATAGCAGTGGGGAGAACAAGTATTTGATACACTGCGATTTTGCAGGTTTTCCTACTTACAAAGCATGTAGAGGTCTGTACTTTTTATCATAGGTACACTTCAACTGTGAGAGAAGGAATCTAAAACAAAAATCCAGAAAATCACATTGTATGATTTTTAAGTAATTAATTTGCATTTTATTGCATGACATAAGTATTTGATCACCTACCAACCAGTAGAATTCCGGCTCTCACAGACCTGTTAGTTTTTCTTTAAGAAGCCCTCCTGTTCTCCACTCATTACCTGTATTAACTGCACCTGTTTGAACTCGTTACCTGTATAAAAGACACCTGTCCACACACTCAATCAAACAGACTCCAACCTCTCCACAATGGCCAAGACCAGAGAGCTGTGTAAGGACATCAGGGATAAAATTGTAGACCTGAACAAGGCTGGGATGGGCTACAGGACAATAGGCAAGCAGCTTGGTGAGAAGGCAACAACTGTTGGCGCAATTATTAGAAAATGGAAGAAGTTGAAGATGACGGTCAATCACCCTCGGTCTGGGGCTCCATGCAAGATCTCACCTCGTGGGGCATCAATGATCATGGGGAAGGTGAGGGTCAGCCCAGAACTACACGGCAGGACCTGGTCAATGACCTGAAGAGAGCGTGGACCACAGTCTCAAAGAAACATTAGTACCACACTACGCCGTCATGGATTAAAATCCTGCAGCGCACGCAAGGTCCCCCTGCTCAAGCCAGCGCATGTCCAGGCCCGTCTGAAGTTTGCCAATGACCATTTGGATGATCCAGAGGAGGATGGGAGAAGGTCATGTGGTCTGATGAGACAAAAATAGAGCTTTTGTGGTCTAAACTCCATCGCCGTGTTTGGAGGAAGAAGAAGGATGAGTCAACCCCAAGAACACCATCCCAACCGTGAAGCATGGAGGTGGAAACATCATTCTTTGGGGATGCTTTTCTGCAAAGGGACAGGCGACTGCACCGTATTGAGGGGGAGGATGGATGGGGCCATGGATCGCGAGATCTTGGCCAACAACCTCCTTCCCTCAGTAAGAGCATTGAAGATGGGTCGTGGCTGGGTCTTCCAGCATGACAACGACCCGAAACACACAGCCAGGGCAACTAAGGAGTGGCTCCGTAAGAAGCATCTCAAGGTCCTGGAGTGGCCTAGCCAGTCTCCAGACCTGAACCCAATAGAAAATCTTTGGAGGGAGCTGAAAGTCCGTATTGCCCAGCGACAGCCCCGAAACCTGAGGATCTGGAGAAGGTCTGTATGGAGGAGTGGGCCAAAATCCCTGCTGCAGTGTGTGCAAACCTGGTCAAGAACTACAGGAACGTATGATCTCTGTAATTGCAAACAAAGGTTTCTGTACCAAATATTAAGTTTTGCTTTTCTGATGTATCAAATACTTATGTCATGCAATAAAATGCAAATTAATTACTTAAAAATCATACAATGTGATTTTCTGTATTTTTGTTTTAGATTCCGTCTCTCACAGTTGAAGTGTACCTATGATAAAAATTACAGACCTCTACATGCTTTGTAAGTAGGAAAACCTGCAAAATCGGGCAGTGTATCAAATACTTGTTCTCCCCACTGTAGGTGTTAAAAACATCATAATGTTGTTTTTTTAAACCGAGTTATATCAGTTTACATGAGTATACAGTAATCCCTCGTTTATCGCGGGGTTACGTTCCGAAAATGACCCGCGATAAGTGAAATCCGCGAAATAGAAAACTTTTTTTTTTTTTACAATTAGCAACTATTACATGTATACAAATACAGTGACTCACGTGTAGGCCGTTTCACTGCTCTTCAGACTGGGCCGCTGCATCCTGACTGCTCTCTGCAGTGTTCTCTTCTTCCGCCGTTTGGGCCCATCCGCAGGTGCTTTTGTCGGTCCAGGCCGTTTCGTCGACATTATGGGTTTAGGAGATGTTCGAAATTACAAGATAATTTGGCCAACTTAATGTAAATTTGCCAAGCTGTTTTATGTACGTACACATAACTGCACGAGACGACAAAATGATAGCACAATTCGTAGCATGTTTTGATACAAGAAGCGGGAGTGAGTTTTTAGCGAATCAGAATGCAGAGCACAATGCACCAAAAAAAAAAAAAAATGCATTATGAAAATCCGCGAAATAGCGAATCCGCGATAAGTGAACCGCGAAGTGGCGAGGGATCACTGTATTTCGATTTTCGAGTTTTCTTTGTGCTGCGCTATGAACAGTTGGACACCTCTGAGCCACATAGCTAACGTTTGCTGCTAGTTCCAAAGTTGAAGAGGACATTCTACAGCCAAGCAACGATTATTATGGACAAAGGACAACTTGCCCAAGATTCTGATGGAAGCTCATCAAAAAGTAAGAACTATTTATGATGTTAATTCGTTGTTCTGTGGAAAAATTTAAAATGATTATTCCTCCATTCATTTCGGTGGGGTCTCGCTATAACGCACCCTGTATGTCGTAGTAACGTTAATTTAAAAATCTAACACAGCGGTTGCATTAAGAACTAATGTATCTTTCATTTGCTGTCCAACCTGTATTTTTTTGTCAAGTTTATGATTATTTATTGATTAGATTAGGTGCCTCTCCAAGATGGCGCCGGCCAGATTGCCTGAAATGTTGCTACTAATCACATTGTATAACCACGATTTGTGCCGCTAAATATGCACATTTTCGAACAAAACCTATATGCATTGTGTAATATGATGTTACAGGACTGTCATCTGATGAAGTATATCAAGGTTAGTCAAAAATTATATAACTTTTGCTGGATTGTTACGATCGCTAACCTTTGCTGCTGGTAAATTGCTTGTGTTTCTGGCTATTGTGGTAAGCTAATATAATGCTATATTGTGTTTTCGCTGTAAAATCTGAAATATTGGCTGGATTCACAAGATGTTGGGCTTTCATTTGCTGTACGCTGTGTATTTTTCAGAAATGTTTTATGATGAGTATTTAGGTATTTGACGTTGGTCTCTGTAATTATTCTGGCTGCTTCAGCGTTATTTCAGATTGCAGCTGCAATGTAGAACTGTGATTTATACCTGAAATATGCACATTTTTCTAACAAAACATATGCTATACAATAAATATGTTATCAGACTGTCATCTGATGAAGTTGTTTCTTGGTTAGTGACTATTTATATCTTTATTTGGTCYAATTAGTGATGGCTACCTATGCAGGAAAAAAATYGTGGAAAAAAAAAGTTGTGTCTTTTGCTATGGTGGTTAGCTAATAGAAATACATATTGTGTCTTCCCTGTAAAACATTTAAAAAATCGGAAATGATGGCTGGATTCACAAGATCTGTATCTTTCATTTGGTGTCTTGGACTTGTGATTTCATGAACATTTTATTATATGATATCCCTGTAGCTTTAGGCTAGGCTATGCTAGTCTGCTTTTTTGGTGGGGGGATCCCGGATCCGGGTTTGTGACTCGTTAGAACAAATACTTATTTACAATGACTGCCTACCCCGGCCAAACCCTCCCCTAACCCAGACGACGCTGGGACAATTGTGCATGTACCACCCGGCTCATGTTTTACCGGTACGGCGTACCCCCACTATTTATTTTGCCAGTACTCCATACAGGACTGTACCAGCTTGCTTTCACCCCTGATTGTAAATCACCTGTACAGTAAATCTTTTTTTGTCCTTATCTATTCTAGGGCCTGGTTGAAGGCAGTAGAAAAGCTGGGTCAAAGGTGGGATATAGCACCAGCACTTTAAGAGAGTCATGTCCCCCCTGCACTTCCGCTGAACAAGTGAATGTGTCATAGAACAGAGGAAAGGCTAGGAGGCCAGGGTTCGCTTGTTCTGGCGCCAGCAAAATGGCAGCAGAGAAGCGAGAGAGAGAGAGGTGCTTTAGTTCATCATTGTGTCCTCTGGGATAGATCAGTGGGGATAGTGTCAGTACCCTGCTGACCTGCTGCAGTCACAGTGACTTTAGTACACGTTCATCATTGTAATTGCTTATTAATATCCATGATCTAGCTGAATTATGGCAAGCAATCTGAGTCAAGGTGAGATCCAGGAGCAATACATTTGCATCAGGGGAAGATGACAACCTAATAAAGCAAGTAAAAATTTCAATTTGGAAAATGAAGTTACCATGACACAAGATGACTGCAATGTACACGTGAGGAGAATTCTAATGTCAACATGAAGTAAGGAGGGGCTGAGCTGAAGAAAAACATTTTTAATTGAGCGGGGAATAGCCTAAAATAGGCAACAATAATGGCATTAAAGTAATGCTGGCAGTGTTGTATGTGGGAGTTAACTTATGAGGACAGTGCTCTACAATGTCAGTGTTTTCAACAGTATTTCACAACTCACTGGTGTAACAGACAGTTGATCTGATCAAGACTATGAAGAGGTTAGTTGGGTTCAGTCGAGGTTAGAGTATTGAGAATCCAATGCATTGCAGAAGAGAAAGCTCAGTGTTCTCTTCTACATGAGATCCAACTTGGTTTATTGTTTAACACAGTGGTCACTGAAAGGAAACTCGGGGGATCATGGTGGTGTGGACAGACTAGAGGATTTTCTGGTTCTTGCATGAGAAGGGTGGAATGGATTTTGTCCATATTCCCAAAGGCCTGACAGTTTGCTCAAAACATCACTACAGTGTCCTAGTTCACAAATAGCTACTTCCCTATACTGTAGCAGTTGAAATGGTTATCCTCTTAGAACACATCTGTAAATCCATTGAACTGAGATGATCAATCCATAGGGTATTTAGTCACAAAGTGATCAGATATGCCAGAGCAGTGAAGTGGCAGTTTAAGAATCTTAGACAGGTTCAAACAGACATGTTCAAGATGTCCAGATAAGTGGAAAGTTCTAGGAATTGTCTTGTAAACACTTCATTCTTCCTCCTCCAGTGTTCCAGATTTCCAGATAGCCATCATATTGTGTTCAACTGCAGTTGTTCATTATCAGGTGTGTATCTTACTCTATCATGCTGTTCGGGTCTAGACCAGTTCAATGTTTTAGTGATTTAAGCAGGGAACCACACCCAATTCATGTATTTCTAGCTCTGTAAAAAGGAAATCTGATGTGTTGACATGCTCCTCTACAAAATGCAATGAGAGAGACTTAGACATAATGTATTTTCCAGTCCAATGTCAGTCCTCAATATCGTCAAAGCCTTACAGTCTGAAATCACAATTATTCACTGATTCCTATTAAGACTGGCCACACCTTTAAATCCACCCCCACCCCTTTCTGTTTCAATGACCCCCCCTTCACATTCAGCTGAAGTAATATGTGGGAAGCCCCTAGATGTTTGTACAACAGCAACAAAGTCCCTTTATTCAAGCCTACAAAGATCCTTTTTACTGGCCTCGGTCCTTATTGACCATACTCTCCAGGGCTGTGTGTGTGTCTGTGTGTCAGGGCCGCCGACAAACGTGTGGTGAGCAGTCATTTGCCACAGCACTGGAATTCTTTGTAGTTTGGTTGTTTTCAGTTTTTTTAAAATCCCCAGCCCAATTGGACAACCACAGAGCAGGCCCGACTGCCTAGTTCACTTGCCCCAGGCAATAGGGCAACCCATAGCCCTTTACACTTGTACCTGTATTTGGGTTGAAAATGGCAGATTTAGTCACTGATAAGCAATTAAATTGGAACACAGTAGCTGTACAGTAACATGTTTATACATGATGTCTGAACCGCCGCTTCACAGAGCTGTATGGGTTTTGACTGACAGGCATTCTGATTTATTTTTATTTTTTTTGTCTGAGTGAGGGAAATGCTGTAAATTACGAGGACTCTGTGTATTTTGGAAGATGAGACGTTGAGGATTATAATAAATACCGCTTTGATGTCATACATGCAAGCCAAACACCAGTGAGTCCAAATGTGTACATCACATTTCCATATCATAAAACTCATGTAATATACAGTGTCAATGTTTATGTTCACTGTTTGATGTACAGTTCCAAAATGACATGGCGTCATACCCTGGGTTGTCCTGAACAGAATGAGCCTATTTTTGTTGTATTGTGAAAAAACATTGCAGCTGACCACGCATCTAAATGCACTCAAGACTCCATTCTATGCGCACCAAAATTATCTCTTTTCTCTGAATTGCCTAGTTAAATCTTAACACAGTAAGATCGTATTTTAGAATTTTGTCTAGTCAAGTTGGCATTCAAATTATGCCCACCTGATCCAGATTGTGATTTACTGTGTAATGGACTGTTTTTGGATTGTGTAAACCTCAACCGTAATTGTGTAGATCAGATTACGTTCAGTTACTTTTGGATTACTTTTGCCTTAAGAGTCATTAGAAGAAGACAAAAAGGATCCATCAAACACATTTGGTGTGTCATCATAGTGGTCTCTGACTTGTGGTCATACTCTCTCAGGTTGAACAAACTTAAACCTGCACCTTTTTTCAACGTTGAATTGAATGTTATTGAGAAAACAAAAAGGTGTCAATGTATTTATTTTTTCTTTCTAAATGTAAAAGTAATCCAAGAAGAAATCATGTAGTCATTCAAAAGTATCTATAATCTGGTTACAATATTTTTGCTGGTAAAGTAACTGAATGCAGTTTTTTGGTAATCAGAGTACATATAAGCGATTACATGTAATCATTTACTCCCCTACCCTGCGTGCATGTCATGGGGATCACCAAGGTGGGGCATTGTAGTTTCTTTACCCAGCATAGCAACACACCTCCCCCATTAAGTGGCCCAGCAAGTTATTTATAATTATTGTATTTAAAGAGGCCAATGCAGAGTAACTACAAATAACCAACTCAGATGGGATGCTAGGTCTAACCCTAACCCTGCTAATGCAATGTCATATGACAGGAGAGATCATGTGTAGTTGATACAGGGACTCTATGTAAGAGTCATATAAATTACACTTGTTCTACATACATAGTCATATGAATTACAGTTCTACATAGGTTAACCTGACAGCAGGTAAAATTAATGAACCACAGCACAGATCTCTGTGTATTGATATAGATATTGTGGTGGAGATAAGCAACTAGCATAGTATAACCACTGTGTACCTCATCTGGGCACCATTCTTAACTGCCTGTAACCCAAATCTGGCAGTAAACCCTGTCCAGCCAGTGGCGCATGCTTGTCCTTAGTCAGCCTCCTCCACCCACCCGGTCCTATCTACCTCTCCATCGCCACGCCAGAGCCTTCCTGAATGCCCTGTCTCTGTCTGCCCCCTTGGGCTCATACCACTCCAGGGATAGGAAATTCACAGGGCGGCTTCTCACAAAAACTAGTTCAGACAGTCAATAGTGTGTGTTTACAACATAGTTTCTGTGAGACTGGGTGTAGGTAGTGTGTGGATGTTTATGTGAGGTGTATATAGTTTGTGGGTTGCGTAGTAGTTATGTGCATCAGATATGGAGACACTGGATAAGGCTCTGGCGTGGCCTCTGACCCTGAGTCACTGGCTTACTAGTGCTCTTCCATGCCGTCCCTAGGAGTAGTGCGTCACGTCGTGCCAGGCTTTTAAAAAAAAAAATATACTCGACTTGAGCGAGTCACTGACATGATCTTCCTGTCGGGTTTTTCACCCCCTCTGGCTCATGCGGTCGAGGACATCTTTGTGGGCTATACGGTAGTAAGTTGGTGGTTTGTTGATATACCGATCTATTGGTGTGGAGGCTGTGTTTTGGCAAAGTGGGTGGGGTTATATCCTGCCTGGTTGGCCATGTTGTTGGACAGTGTCCCCCACAAAATAACTATTGATTTAGAACCACGGAGAGTTACCTCAAGTCACAAAGAAAACAGGAGCTGCCTTTACTATTCTAGCAACATTTCAACATCATCAAATCACCTCTGCTTATTCTAATACAGTGACAACTAAAAGATAACAAAACAATTTAGTCCAATCAACTTAAGCTAAAAATGATGTGGCTGTCTGTGGTTCTGATTTCTGTGTGCGTTTGCGTGCAAGTAGAAAATGTTGACTCCCCCTACTTGTAGAGAAACGCCAACGCCATCCTCATCGATTTCATGTTAACGAAACAGTCTATCACTGTCATACAGTAAACACATGTATTGTTTTGTCATCCTGGGGCTACCAGGCTAACGAGCAAAGCATTTTAGCCAAACTTCCATTCATGGCCACGTTAGCCTTCTACATCCTTTGTATTTATTTTATTTAACCTTTATTTAACTAGGCAAATCACTCAAGAACAAATTCTTATTTACAATGACGGACTACCAAAAGGCAAAAGGCCTCCCGCGGGGACGGGGGCTGGGATTAAAAATATAAGACAAAACACACATCAAGATGAGAGACACCACAACACTACATAAAGAGAGACCTCAGATAACAACACAGCATGGTAGCAACACAGGATGGTAGCAACACAACATGGCAGCAGCACAACATGGTAGCAGCACAAAACATGGTACAAACATTATTGGGCACAGAAAACAGCACAAAGGGCAAGAAGGTAGTGACAACAATACATCACGCGAAGCAGCCACAACCGTCAGTAAGAGTGTCCATGATTGAGTCTTTGAATGAAGAGATGGAGATAAAGCTGTCCAGTTTGAGAATTTTTACAGCTCATTCCAGTCGCTAGCTGGAGCGAACCAGGGATGTGTGTGCTTTGGGGACCTTTAACAGAATGTGACTGGCAGAACAGGTGTTGTATGTGGAGGATGAGGGCTGCAGTAGGTATCTAAGATACAGAGGAGTGAGGCCTAAGAGGGTTTTATAAGTATCAACCAGCTGGTCTTGCGACAGGTATACAGAGATTTTACAGAGGAGTATAGAGTGCAGTGATGTGTCCTATAAGGAGCATTGTTGGCAAATCCGATGGCCGAACGGTAAAGAACATCTAGCTGCACGAGAGAACCCTTACCTGCAGATCTATAAATTACATATCCATAATCTAGCATGGGTAGGATGGTCATCTGAATCAGGGTTAGTTTGGCAGCTGGGGTGAAAGAGGAGCGATTACGATAATGGAAACCAAGTCTAGATTTAACCTTAGCCTGAAGCTGAGAGAAGGACAGTGTGCCGTCAAACCATACTCCCAAGTACTTGTATGAGGTCACTACCACAAGTCAAGTCAATAAAAATAGCAGCACAACATTTCTTAGAATCAAAGGCAATAGTGCCATAATTTAGGACATTTAAGGTTGCAGTGACACATCCATAACCTAAGCGGAAACCAGATTGCATACCAAAGAGAATACCATAAACATTTACATTTACATTTACATTTAAGTCATTTAGCAGACGCTCTTATCCAGAGCGACTTACAAATTGGTGCATTCACCTGACTGGCTTTCTTAAACATCAAGAAAGCCAGTCAGTTGATTATTGTCAAGTTTTTCCAACACTTTTGATAAACAGGGTGAAATAGAAATTGGCCTATGACAGTTAGGATCCGCTTGATCTCCCCCTTTTAAATAAAGGATGCACTGTGGCTGCCTTCCAAGCAATGGGAACCTCCCCAGAGAGGAGATACAGGTTAAACAGGTCAGAGATATGCTTGGCAACAATAGGGGCAGCAACCTTAAAGAAGAAAGGGTCTAAACCATCTGACCCAGAAGTTTAAGGAGCTCCTTCAGCACCTCGGACTCAGTGACTGCCTGCATGGAGAAACTTTGTAGCGGGGTGGGGGAAAAAGGAGAAGCATTGGGTCTAGTCGCATTAGAAGGGGTGGGAGATGAGGAAATGTTGGATGGGCAAGGAGGCATGGTCCTGAGTCAAATAGGAATCCTGGCTTAACGAAGTTGTGATTAAAAAGCTCAGTCATGTGCTCCTTGTCAGTTACAACCATATCATCAACATTAATGGACATGGGCAGCTGTGAGGAGGAGGGTTTATTCTCCAGGTCTTTAACCGTTTTCCAGAACTTCTTGGGGTTAGAGAGAACTGCTCCTTAAAGTAACTCACTTTGTCCTTCCGGATTGCCTGAGTGCACTTATTTCTCCTTTGCCTGAACGAGAGCCAGTCAGCCTGAGTATGTGTGTGCCGAGCCTTTCGCCAAATGGAATTTTTGAGGTGTAGTAACTCTGCCAGATCACGGTCGAACCAGAGGCTGAACCAGTTTTTAATTCTTATTTTCTTTATGGGGTCGTGTTTGTTAACAATACCACTGAAAATATCAAAAAAGAAGAGCCAAGCATCTTCGACAGAGGGGTTCAAGCTGATTCTGTACCAATTTACAGAGGCCAGGTCATGAAGGAAGGCTTGCTCATTAAAGTTTTTTAGCAAGCGTCTATGACAAATCAAGACAGGTTGTTTCACTGAGCAGCCATTATGAACACAGGCTGTAAAACAGTGATCACTAAGGTCATTACAGAAGACACCAGACTGATACCTATCAGGAATATTTGTGAGGATAACATCAAGGAGAGTAGCCTTTTCTGGGTGTTTGTAGTCATACCTTGTGGGATTGGTAATAATCTGAAAAGATGTAGGGAGTCCCATTGCTTTAGGACTTTGTCCAAAATCAGGTTGTAGGTTTGGAGTTTTGATTTGGAGTGAAGGTTATGTTGTGGAGGGTAGAATCCTGTATATGTCCTTGCGGAAAAATCCAAGTTTATCTATCTTTTTGTAAAAACATGTGGAAAATGCAGGAGCCCATCTGTTCATGATGTCTCTCGCTCTCTCTCACTTTTTCCCCACATCTAGCTAATGTACATACTGAACTTCCATCCTCTCAGGCCAGGGGCTCAGCATTGCTTTCTGTTTGGGTTTTAGGCTGGGTTTCTGTACACTGTAAAAAAAATATTCAGCTGGTTAGTAAATTATACTTGAAAATATTATTATTTTAACATAAAGAATATGTAGTTGTCATCTTTAACAAAAATATAAATGTAACATGCGACAATTTCAATAATTTTACTGAGTTACAGTTCATATAAGGAAATCAGTCAATTGAAATAGATTCATTAGGCCCTAATCTATTGATTTTCACATGACTGGGCAGGACCGCAGCCGTGGGTGGCTTGGTATATGCCCACCCTTGAGGATCCAGGCCCAGCCAATCAGAATTAGTTTTTCCACACAAGGGCTTTGTTACAGACAAATATTCCTAAATTTCATTAGCTGTCCGGGTGGCTGGTCTGAGACAATCACGCAGATGAAGAAGCCGGATGTAGAGGTCCTGGGCTGGTGTGCTTACACGTGGTCTACGGTTGTGTGGCCGGTTGGACGTACTGCCAAATTCTCTAAAATGAAGTTGGAGGCGGCTTATGGTAAAGAAATTAACATAAAATTATCTGGCAACAGCTCTGGTGGACATTCCTGCAGTCAGCATGCCAATTGCACGCTCCCTCAAAACTTGAGGCATCTGTGGCATTGTGTTGTGTGACAAAACTGCACATTTTAGAGTTGCCATGTGGCTCTGTTTTCAGAGGATTGTGGGTAAAATAAAATGTTTTTGATACTTTTACACTATGTTGAATGCATGGTTGAAGAACGAAAAGCACATTTCTATATTAGTATCAAATAGTTTGTTATGCTTTGAGGTGTAATGGATCATGATGAATGGATAGCAACTCTGCCATTTGACAAAGTCCCCCAGCTCATGACACTGGGTACACGCCCGATACAGCTCTGAGAGGCTACACTGAACACTAACACGCAGCCGGGCCGGTGCATAGCAAGGAACAGCCGGCGACCTGCCACTGACAACCGACCCAGACATCACCCGCCCCCCTGCGCTTCTCTCTCGCTCTTCACATTCAATGAGAGACAGACAACAACACAGTTGTGTGGGGGTGTCAGTGGCCATGGAGGGAGCACCCTTTGTTTTGGCCTGCACGCAGCCGGCTTCTCAGCAGCCCTCTTTTCAGGTGAGTTCTGTGTTTCTGGCCCCGTAATCTGCTTCGAGACACGGCAGAGGCCGGATAATTACGGTGATTGTGATAGGGAGTTCGATGGTGAGGCATATATCTGTACCTGGGGTAAAGATCTTGTGCTTTCCTATGGCAAAAGTTCAGGATATCACCAGGTTGCTTCCCGAGGCTGTGAGTCAGTCACCGGGGGCGGATAATGTCATGTGGGGTCAAAAGACATCATGAAGGGCAGCTCAGAGCAGTTGAAGATGGATTTAAAAGAACTGATTTGGTCTCCACTTGACACCAACACCCGGCCCATAATATCTTGCCCTCTGTCCTCCCTAAATTGTGGCATTGAACAGTTCAGCAGACTTTTAGCCCTCCATAACTGGCTACGAAACTATTGCAGCTCTGTGGGCGTAACATTTATTGACAATTTTGATAATTTGGAAACAAAGCTCATATTATAAGGAGAATGGGATCCACCAAAATAATTTGGGTACCTGGATCCTTTCGCAGCATTATAAGGCTGCGTTGAGACAATTACTTATCAACAACCCAAGTCCAGCTCATATAATCCCTACCGTCGTGTCGCTGAGTTGTCGTAATGTTTCAGTAAATCCTAGGGGCGTTGGAAGACAAAATATAAGTAACCTAATTTATGTCCCTCTTACTTCCCCGAATGCCTCTGCTGATCCTACATCTATTGCATGCAGTAATAATATGCCTATGAACCAGAGTAATACAGTTAGAACTGAGGTGGTGTGCCCTAGTAGGAAGTTCACTGCATGCAGCTCACCCTGCACTAATAAAAATAACCCAAGCATGTCTACCTCTGCTAAGCCTCCCAGAAAAGCAATCAAGCATACCAGCAAATTGTTAAAACAAACCCACGTTAACATATGTACAGTTCAAGTCAGAAGTTTACATACACCTTAGCCAAATACATTTAGACTCAGTTTTCACAATTCCTGATGTTTAATCCAAGCAAAAAATCCCTGTCTTAGGCCAGTTAGGATCACCACTTTATTTTAAGAATATGAAATGTCAGAACAATTGTAGAGTGATTTATTTCAGTTTTCAGCCAAGTATGCTTGGGGTCATTGCCCATTTGGAAGACCCATTTGCAACCAAGCTTTAACTTTCTGACTGATGTCTTGAGATGTTGCTTCAATTTATCCACATAATTTTCCTGCCTCATGATGCCATCTATTTTGGGAAGTGCACCAGTCCCTCCTGCAGCAAAGCACCCCCACAACATGATGCTGCCACCCCCGTGCTTCACAGTTGGGATGGTGTTCTTCAGCTTGCAAGCTTCCCCCTTTTTCCTCCAAACATAACAATGGTCATTATGGCCAAACAGTTCTATTTTTGTTTCATCAGACCAGAGTCCCCATGTGCACATGTCCCCATGTGCACTTGCAAACCATAGTCTGTCTTTTTTATGGCGGTTTTGGAGCAGTGGCTTGCTGAGCGGCCTTTCAGGTTATGTCAATATAGGACTCGTTTGACAGTGGATATAGATATTTTTGTACCTGTTTCCTCCAGCATCTTCACAAGGTCCTTTGTTGTTATTCTGGGATTGATATGCACTTTCCGCACCAAAGTACGTTCATCTCTAGGAGACAGAACGCATCCCCTTCCTGAGCGGTATGACGGCTGCGTGGTCCCATGGTGTTTATACTTGTATACTATTATTTGTACAGATGAATGTGGTATCTTCAGGCAATTGAAATTGCTCCCAAGGATGAACCAGACTTGTGGTGGTCTACAATATTTTTTCTGAGGTCTTGGCGGATTTCTTTAGATTTTTCCATGATGTCAAGCAAAGAGGCACTGAGTTTGAAGGTAGGCCTTAAAATACATCCACAGGTACACCTCCAGTTGACTCAAATGATGTCAATTTGCCTATAGAAGCTTCTAAAGCCATGACATCATTTTCTGGAAGTACCAAAGCTGTTTAAAGGCACAGTCAACTTAGTGCATGTTAACATCTGACCCACTGGAATTGTGATACAGTGAAATCATCTGTAATTTGTCCTAACCAACTTGCCAAAACTATAGTTTGTTAACCTTTACTTAATATCCATCCCGGATCCGGGATCCTCCTCATCAAAAAAGCTGACTAGCATAGCCTAGCCTAACGGGACAGGGATATCATATAATATAATTTTCATGAAATCACAAGTCCAATACAGCAAATGAAAGATAAACATCTTGTGAATCCAGCCATCATTTCCGATTTTTAAAATGTTTTACAGCGAAAACACAATATGTATTTCTATTAGCTAACCACAATAGCCAAAGACTCAACCGCATATTTTCACCATGTTTCTACCGCATAGGTAGCTATCACAAAACCGACTAAATAGAGATATAATTAGTCACTAACCAAGAAACAACTTCATCAGATGACAGTCTTATAACATGTTATACAATACATTCATGTTTTGTTCGAAAAATGTGCATATTTGAGGTATAAATCATAGTTTTACATTGCAGCTACCATCACAAATAGCACCGAAGCAGCCAGAATAATTACAGAGAGCAACGTGAAATACATAAATACTCATCATAAAACATTTATGAAAAATACATGGTGTACAGCAAATGAAAGATAAACATCTTGTGAATCCAGCCAATATTTCCGATTTCTGAAGTGTTTTACAGCGAAAACATAATATAGAATTATATTAGCTTACCACAATAGCCAAACACACAAATGCATTTATTCACCGCAAAAGGTAGCTATCGCAAAAAACAGCAAAAGATATAAAATTTAATCACTAACCTTGACCAACTTCATCAGATGACAGTCTTATACCATCAGGTTATACAATACACTTATGTTTTGTTCGAAAATGTGCATATTTAGAGCTGCAAACCGTGGTTATACATTGTGAATATGTAGCATCGATTCACCAGAATGTCCGGAGCTATTTTGGACACTCACCTAATCTGACCAAAGAACTCATCATAAACTTTACATAAAAATACTTGTTGTATGGCAAATGAAAGATACACTGGTTCTTAATGCAACCGCCGTGTTAGATTTTTAAAAATAACTTTACCATAACAAACAGCTTGCGTTATTGCGAGACAGCCCTCCCAAAACGGCAGAGAATAGGAATCAACATTTTCCACAGAAATACGAAATAACATCATAAATTGCTCTTACTTTTGCTGAGCTTCCATCAGAATCTTGTACAAGGAGTCCTTGGTCCAGAATAAATCGTTGTTTGGTTTTAGAATGTCCATTTCTTCTGTCGAATTAGCAACCTTAGATAGCCATGTGGCGCGAACATGCCCATCTTCTCTTGATGCAAAGAACGGAAAATTCCAAAACTCCCAATAAACGTTGAATAAACTGATAAAACTCGGTTGGAAAAACCTACTTTATGATGTTATTATCACATGTATCAAATAAAATCAGAGCCGGAGATATCCGCCGTGTATACCGAACGCTTATCAGAAGACAATGTTGACGTACTTCGCGCGCCAGAGAAGACAAAGAAATTTCCAGACCTGTCACTCCAAAAGCTCTTGTTCGGCCTCAGATCAAGCTAGACACCCCATTCCACCTTCCACTGCCTGTTGACATCTCGTGGAAGGCGTATGAAGTGCATGCATATCGATAAATATAAGGCAATTGAATAGGCAGGCCCTGGAACAGAGCATCGTTTTCAGATTTTTCACTTCCTGTATGGAAGTTTGCTGCAAAATGAGTTCTGTTTTACTCACAGATATAATTCAAACAGTTTTAGAAACTTGAGTGTTCTATCCAATAGTAATAATAATATGCATATTGTATGATCTAGAATAGAGTACGAGGCAGTTTAATTTGGGCACGATTTTTTCCAAAGTGAAAACAGCGCCCCCCTATAAGAAATTTGTGGAGTGGTTGAAAAATGAGTTTTAATGACTCCAACCTAAGTGTATGTAAACTTCTGACTTCAACTGTAGCTTAAGAAACAATATTTTGTAGAAGAGGTCACACAATACGTTTTGTAGTGATTCCTATGTTGTTGATGTGAAGAATATTTGTTGGTCCATGGTGTGTAATGACGAGCAACCAGATGCTGCGCTTGACACATTTATGAATTGCTTAACTTAGTTACTAATAAGCATGCACCCATTAAATACCTCTTTGGGATAGGGGGCAGCATTGGGAAGTTTGGATGAAAAGCATGCCCAGAGTAAACTGCCTGTTACTCAGGCCCAGAAGCTAGAATATTCATATAATTAGCAGATTTGGATAAAAAACACTCTAACGTTTCCAAAACTGTTAAAATAATGTCTGAGTGTAACAGAACTCATATGGCAGGCGATAACCTGAGTAAAATCCAACCAGGAAGTGGGAATTCTGAGGTTTGTAGTTTTCAAGTGAATGCCTATCGAATATCCAGTCTGTGAGGTCAGATTGTACTTCCTAAGGCTTCCAGTAGATGTCAACAGTCTTTAGAAGTTGTTTCAGGCTTCTATTGTGAAAGGGGAGAGAATAAGAGCACTCAGAGTAAGTGGCTCAGCTGAAACCCATGAGTTGTTTATCGCGCGTGGCCGTGAGCGCGACGTTCGTTCCCTTTCCTTTCTAATGAAAGCAGTATTGTCCGGTTGAAACATTGTTGAATATTCATGATAAAAACACCCTAAGGATTGATTATAAACATCGTTTGACATGTTTCTACGAACTTTAACCTCTCTAGGGTACGTGAGACGGTAGCGTCCCACCTCTTCAACAGCCAGTGAAACTGCAGAGCGCCAAATTCAAAACAACAGAAATCCCATAATTAAAATTCCTCAAACATACATGTATTTTACACCATTTTAAAGATACACTTGTTGTAAATCCAGCAACAGTGTCCGATTTCAAAAAGACTTTCCGACGAAAGCAAACCAAACGATTATGTTAGGTGAGTGCCTATTCACAGAATAACACAGCCATTTTTCCAGCCAAAGAGAGGATTCACAAAAAGCAGAAATATAGATAAAATGAATCACTAACCCCTTTGAGGATCTTCATCAGATGACACTCATAGGACTTCATGTTACACAATACATGTATGTTTTGTTCGGTAAAGTTCATATTTATTATCCCAAAATCTGTAGTTTACATTCGCCTTACGTTCAGAAATTCCAAAAACATCCTTTGATTTTGCAGAGAGCCACATCAATTTACAGAACACTCATAATAAAACATTGCTAAAGATACAAACTGTTATGCATGGCATTTAATGCTCTTCTCCTTAATGCAACCGTGTTCAGATTTCAAAAGCTTTACGGAAAAAGCAAACCATGCCAATAATCTGATTCGCGCTCAGAGCCCAATCAAACACAAATATATCCACCATATTTGCAGTCAAACAGAAGTCAGAAATAACATTATAAACATTCACTTACTTTTGATGATCTTCATCAGAATCACTCCAGGAATCCCAGTTCCACAAATAAATGTTTGTTTATGTCGTAAATGGTCCACCTCATTTATGTCCAAATTCCTCTCTTGTTGCTCTAGCGCGTCATCACACTTTCCAACTCACAACGCGGCGGCAAGTCCAGCCTCACAGACATCATTCAAACAGTTTTCGAAACTTCAAGTGTTTTCTATCCAAATCTACTAATACTATGCTTATCTAGCTTTATGGCTTTATAGCAGGCTCTTTACTCTGGCATGCTTTCATCCGACGTGAAAATACTGCCCCCTTACCCCAAAGAAAGTTAAGAACTTTTTGACTTTTCGGTCTGGATTTGTGCCCACGCTTTGTGATATGACTACTGAACTAAACCGCCAACACAAAATGAGTTTTGGACATAAAGATGAACTTTATCAAACAAAACACAACATTATGTGTAACATGGAGTCCTGGGCAGCACCAATGAAGATCATGAAAGGTAATGATTCATTTTAACACTATTCTGACTTTTTTGACACCCTCTCCTTGGCCCTGGAAAATGTCGTGTTTTTTGCTGCTAGAGCGCCTGTCCCTAACATAATCGCATGGTGTGCTTTCGCCGTAAAGCCTTTTTGAAATCTGACACAGCGGCTGGATTAACAAGAAGTTTATCTTTAAAATGGTGTATAATACTTTTATGTTTGAGGAATTTTTGTTATGAGATTTCTGTTTGAATTTTGCGCCCTGCAATTTCATTGGCTGTAGGCCAGGTGTTCCGCTACCCCCTTCCTAGAAAGGTTAAGAAAATGACTGTAAAACTGTTAAGTCCCCATGGATTGATGAGGAATTGAAAAATGTTATGGTTGAGAGGGATGAGGCAAAAGGAATGGCAAATAGGTCTGGCTGTACAACCGATTAGCAAACATACTGCAAATTGAGAAATCATGTGACTAAACTGAATAAAAAGAAGAGACTACACTATGAAACAAAGATAAATTACCTAAAGAATGATAGTAAAAAGATTTGGAACACCTTAAATTACATTTTGGGCGAAAAGGCAAACTCAGCTCCATCATTAATTGAAACAGATGGCTCATTCATCACAAAACACACTGTTACTTTAATGATTTTTTATTTGCAAACTTGCTGACACTACACATCCAAGTTTATCTGACCAAATTAGGGAAGACAAGCATTGTAATTTTTAATTCTGTAAAGTGTGGAAGAGGTGAATTATTGTCTACCAACAATGACAAGCCACCGGTGTCTGACAACTTGGATGGAAAATTACGGAGGATAATAGCGGATGATATTGCCACTCCTATTTGCCATATCTTCAATTTAAGCCAACCAAAAAGTGTGTGTTCTCAGGCCTGAAGGGAAGCAAAAGTTATCCCCCTACCTAAGAATAGTAAAGTCCCCTTAACTGGCTCAAATAGCTGACCAATCAGCCTGTTACCAACCCTTTAGTAATCTTCCGGGAAAATGTGTGTTTGACCAGATACAATGCTATTTTACAGTAAACAAAATGACAACAGACTTCCAGCATGCTTATAGGGAAGACGTTCAACAAGCACAGCACTTACACAAATGACTGGCTGAGAGAAATTGATGATAAAAAGATTGTGGGGGATGTTTTGTTAGACCAGTGTGACATTATAGATCATAGGCTGTTTCTGGAAAAACATGTGTTATGACTTTACACCCCCTGCTATGTTGTGGATAAAGAGTTACCTGTCTAACAGAACAGAGGGTGTTCTTTAATGGTAGCCTCTCCAAAAAAATCTGAGTAGAATCAGGAATTCCCCTGGGCAGCTTTAGGCCCCTTACTTTTTTCAATATTTACAAACAAGATTGAACCATAAACCGTAAAAGCCTTTGGTTCATGCATGTTAACATCAGAAGCCACCTCCCTAAGTTTGCTTTATTCACTGCTTTAGCACACTCTGCCAACACTGATGTCCTAGCCATGTCTGAATCCTGGCTTAGGAAGGCCACCAAAAATTCTGAAATGTCCATCCCCAATTACAACATTTTCTGTCAAGATAGATCTGCTAAAGGGGGCGGAGTTGCAATCTACTGTAGATATAGCCTGCAGAGTTCTGTCATACTATTCAGGTCTATGCCCAAACAGTTTGAGCTTCTACTTTTAAAAATCCATCTCTCCAGAAATAAGTCACTCACTGTTGCCGCTAGTTATAGACCCCCCTTAGCTCCCAGCTGTGCCCTGGACACCATATGTGAATTGATCGCCCCCCATCTATCTTCAGAGTTCGTACTGTTAGGTGACCTAAACTGGGATATGCTTAACACCCCGGCTGTCCTACAATCTAAACTAGATGCCCTCAATCTCACACAAATTATCAAGGAACCTACCAGGTACAACCCCTAATCTGTAAACATGGGCACACTCTTAGATATCATCCTGACCAACTTGCCCTCTAAATACACCTCTGCTGTTTTCAACCAGGATCTCAGTGATCACTGCCTCATTGCCTGCGTCCGTTATGGGTCCGCGGTCAGTAGAGGATGTCTGGTTGTTCTTTAACCTCTAACGAGCCTCTACCCCGGGTCCGGGATCACCCCCCACCCCCCCACACACTGATTAGCATAGCTAGCATAGCTTCACAAGTAGATAGTAGCATCTAAATATCATTAAATCACAAGTCCAAGACACCATTAATGCAATCCCTGAATTTACCATTTTTTGTTAAAATTATCCTTACTTTCAATACAGTTTCCGCAGCGAAGCTATAGCAACAAAGATGGCCGACATAAAACTAACAGATATCACAGAAAACACATTTAGCATCATAAATTGTCTTACTGTAGGCTGTTCTTCCATCAGATCTTGGGCAAAAATCCTTTCT
>NC_036855.1:21868505-21905649 GCF_002910315.2 Salvelinus sp. IW2-2015 | reverse complement strand
GAAATAAAGATACAGATCTTGTGAAAAAAGCCACCATTTCAGATTTTAAATGTTTTACAGGAAGACAAAATATGTAAATCTATTAGCTAAACACGTTAGCAAAATACACACTTTTCTAACTCCATCAGTTTCTTACTACTTCAGCGTATCACCAATTCGCCGAAACTAAGATATTGAAGCACTAACCAAGAAAAACCTCTTCAGATGACAGTCTGATAACATATTATGTATGGATAGTTTTGTTAAAAATGCAATATTCAGGTAGAAATCACAGTTTACAATTGCACCACCATCACAAGACGACTAGAATTACTATAGAGAGCAACGTGTATCCAATTACTCTAATAAAAAATTTCATAAGAATAGACAAAGCATAGCAATGGAAAGACCAGATCTTGTGATTCCAGACAATATTCAGATTTTCTAAGCGTTTTACAGCGAAAACACAAAAATCGATAAATTAGCATACCACATGTGAAAACGTTACCAGAGCATCGATTCCAACCAAAGAGCTATAAACGTAATCACCGCCAAAATATATTAATTTTTCACTAACCTTCTCAGAATTCTTCCGATGACACTCCTGTAATCATTCTACAACAACAATATACAGTTTTCGAAAATGGCATATTTAGCCATACAAAACCGTGTTACACAATGAAAATACTAGGAAATCAAGCCTCAAAATGTCTGACGTCATCTTTCAGAGTGATCTAGTTAATTGTTTCTTGGGTCGAATCTTCTTTTGGTCGATAGATGTCCTCTGTCCTTCGAAATATCCACTAACGATCGAACGGGACCCCGAAACGTGTCCAAAGTTTCAGAGTGCACGACAAAGAAATTCCTCAAAATCGCACTAAACGGATATAAATTGCTATAAAACGGTTCAAATTAACTACATTATGATGTTTTTAACAACTATAACGACTAAAAACATGACCGGAGAAATATCACTCTCTAAACAACGATTTGGAAGGATGCAGGTCTGATGTCCATTTTGCGCATGACGCATGCAGGAAGAGAGCGGTACTTCTACGTTTTCGTGTTTTATAGTGGCTCTGATTGCGCAATCGAATCCATTCAAAACGTGATGACGTACTGACACCCAGAGGAAGACGTAGGCAGTGTCGGTTTCTCTATAGCATCTACTGGCACCTTAAAACCGATCCCAGATCAGGGGTAAAAATTTCTGAAATCTGACTCCCTGTCAGGAAAAGTGATGTAGAAGTAGTTCTGTACCACTCAGAGACAAAATTCCAACGGCTATAGAAACTAGAAAGTGTTTTCTATCCAATAATAACAATAATATGCATATTGTACGATCAAGAATTGAGCACGAGGCAGTTTAATTTGGAGACCAAAAAATGCTAATGCGGAACAGCACCCCCTATAGTTGCAAGTGCTTTCCTCACCATCTTAAATAAGCATGCCCCTTTCAAAAAAAAATTGAACTAAGAACAGATATAGCCCTTGGTTCACTCTAGACTTAACTGCCCTTGGCCAGCACAAAAACAACCCGTGGTGTACTACACTAGCTTCGAATTGTTCCCGTGATATGCAACTTTTCAGGGAAGTCAGGAACCAGTATACACAGTCAGTTAGGAAAGCAAAGGCTAGCTTTTTCAAACAGAAATTTGCATCCTGCAGCACTAATTCCAAAAAGTTTTGGGACACTGTAAAGTCCATGGAGAAAAAGAGCACCACTTCCCAGCTGCCCACTGCACTGAGGCTAGGAGACACTGTCACCACCAATAAATCCACGATAATCGAGAATTTCAAGAAGCATTTCTCTACGGCTGGCCATGCATTTCTCTACGGCTGGCCTCATCTGGCTACCCCAACCCCGGCCAACAGCTCTGCACCCCCCACAGTAACTGGCCCAAGCCCCCCCCGCTTCTCCTTCACCCAAATCCAGACAGCTGATGTTCTGATTGAACTGAAAAATCTGGATCCCTACAAATCAGCTGGGCTAGACAATCTGGACCCTCTCTTCTTAAAATTATCCACCGCCATTGTTGCAACCCCTATAACTAGTCTGTTCAACCTCTCTTTTGTATCGTCTGAGATTCCCAAAGAATGGAAAGCGGCAGCGGTCATCCCCCTCTTCAAAGGGGGAGACACTGTAGACCCAGACTGTTACAGACCTATATTCATCCTGCCCTACCTTTCTAAAGTCTTCGAAAGCCAAGTGAACAAACAAATCACTGACCATTACGAATCCCACCGTACCTTCTCCGCTATGCAATCCGCTTTCCGAGCTCGTCACGGGTGCACCTCAGCCACGCCCAAGGTCCTAAACGATATCATAACCGCCATTGACAAAAGACAGTACTGTGCAGCCGTCTTCATCGACCTGGCCAAGGCTTTCGACTCTGTCAATCACCGTATTCTTATCGGCAGACTCAACAACCTTGGCTTCTCTAATGAATGCCTCGCCTGGTTCACCAACTACTTTGCAGACAGAGTTCAGTGTGTCAAATCGGAGGGCCTGTTGTCCGGACCTCTGGCGGTCTCTATGGGGGTGCCACAGGGTTCAATTCTCGGGCCGACTCTTTTCTCTGTATATATCAATGATGTCGCTCTTGCTGCGGGTGATTCTTTGATCTACCTCTACGCAGACGACACCATTCTGTATACATCTGGCCCTTCTTTGGACACTGTGTTAACTAACCTCCAAACGAGCTTCAATGCCATACAACACTCCTTCTGTGGCCTCCAACTGCTCTTAAATGCTAGCTAAAACCAAATGCATGCTCTTCAACCGATCGCTGCCCGCACCCCGCCAGCCCACTAACATCACTACTCTGGACGTTTCTGACTTAGAATATGTGGACAACTATATAATACCTAGGTGTCGCCTAGACTGTAAACTCTCTTTAGACCATATTAAACATTCCAATCCAAATGAAATCTAGAATCGGCTTCCTATTCGCAACCATGCCTCCTCCATCATTCTGCCAAACATACCTCGAAAAACTGACCTACCGTCGCGATTCATTTACAAAAATAGCCTCCAACACTTTAATCGGTAAATGGATGCAGTCTATCACAGTGCCACAAGTTTTGTCCCAAAGCCCTATATACTACCCACCACTGCGCTGTATGCTCTCGTTGGCTGTCCTCGCTACATATTCGTCACCAAACCCACTGGCTCCAGGTCAATCTATAAGTCTTGCTAGGTAAAGCTCTGCCTTATCTCAGCTCACTGGTCACCATAACAACACCCACCCGTAGCACGCACTCCAAGTAGTATACAGTGGGGAGAACAAATATTTGAATACACTGCCGATTTTGCAGATTTTCCTACTTACAAAGCATGTAGAGGTCTGTAATTTTTATCATAGGTACACTTCAACTGTGAGAGACGGAATCTAAACAAAATCCAGAAATCACATTGTATGATTTTTAAGTAATTAATTAGCATTTTATTGCATGACATAAGTATTTGATACATCAGAAAAGCAGAACTTAATATTTGGTACAGAATCCTTTTTGCAATTACAGAGATCATACGTTTCCTGTAGTCTTGACCAGGTTTGCACACACTGCAGCAGGGATTTTGGCCCACTCCTCCATACAGACTTCTCCAGATCCTTCAGGTTTCGGGCTGTCCTGGGCAATACGGACTTTTCAGCTCCTCCAAAGATTTTCTATTGGTTCAGGTCTGGAGACTGGCTAGGCCACTCCAGGACCTTGAGATACTTCTACGGAGCCACTCCTTAGTTGCCCTGGCTATGTGTTTCGGGTCGTTGTCTGCTGAAGACCCAGCCACGACCCATCATCAATGCTCTTACTGAGGGAAGGAGGTTGTGGCTAAGATCTCGCAATACATGCCCCATCCATCCTCCCCTCAATACGGTGCAGTCGTCCTGTCCCCTTTGCAGAAAAGCATCCCCAAAGAATGATGTTTCCACCCTCCATGCTTCACGGTTGGGATGGTGTTCTTGGGTGTGTACTCATCCTTCTCTTCCTCCAAACACGGCGAGTGGAGTTTAGACCAAAAATCTATTTTTGAATCATCAGACCACATGACCTTCTCCCATTCCTCCTCTGGATCATCCAGATGTCATTGGCAAACTTCAGACGCCTGGACATGCGCCTGCTTGAGCAGGGGACCTTGTGTGCGCTGCAGGATTTTAATCCATGACGGCATAGTGTGTTACTAATGGTTTTCTTTGAGACTGTGGTCCCAGCTCTCTTCAGGTCATTGACCAGGTCCTGCCGTGTGTATTCTGGCTGATCCCTCACCTTCCTCATGATCATGATGCCCACGAGGTGAGATCTTGCATGGAGCCCCAGACCGAGGGTGATTGACCATCATCTTGAACTTCTTCTATTTTCTTCTATTTTTTCAATAATTGCACAACAGTTGTTGCCTTCTCACCAAGCTGCTTGCCTATTGTCCTGTAGCCCATCCCAGCCTTGTGCAGGTCTACAATTTTATCCCTGATGTCCTTACACAGCTCTCTGGTCTTGGCCATTGTGGAGAGTTGGAGTGCTGTTTTGATTGAGTGTGTGGACAGGTGTCTTTTAACAGGTAACGAGTTCAAACAGGTGCAGTAATACAGGTAAAGTTGAGAACAGGAGGGCTTCTTAAAGAAAAACTAACAGGTCTGTGAGAGCCGGAATTCTTACTGGTTGGTAGGTGATCAAATACTTATGTCATGCAATAAAATGCAAAGTGAATTACTTAAAAATCATACAATGTGATTTTCTGGATTTTTGTTTTAGATTCCGTCTCTCACAGTTGAAGTGTACCTATGATAAAAATTACAGATCTCTACATGCTTTGTAAGTAGGAAAACCTGCAAAATCGGCAGTGTATCAAATACTTGTTCTCCCCACTGTATTTCACTGGTCATCCCCAAAGGCAACACCTCCTTTGGCTGCCTTTCCTTCCAGTTCTCTGCTGCCAATGACTGCAATAATCACTGAAGTTGGAGACCTATATCTCCCTCACTAACTTCAATCATCAGCTGTCAAAGCAGCTTACCGATCGCTGTAGCTATACACAGCCCATCTGTACATAGCCCATCCAACCAACTACCTACCTCATCCCCATATTTGTTTTTGTTTTTCAGCTCTTTTGTACACCAGTATTTCTACTTGCACATCCTCATCTGCACACTCCAGTGTTAATTGCTAAATTGTAATTACTTCGTCACTATGGCCTATTCATTGCCTTATCCCCTTACTTCATTTGCACACATTGTATACATATTTTTATATTGTGTTATTGACTGTACATTTGTTTATCCCATGTGTAACTCTGTGTTCTTGTTTTTGTCGCACTGCTTTGCTTTATTTTGGCCAGGTCGCAGTTGTAGATGAGAACTTGTTCTCAACTGGCCTACCTGGTTAAATAAAGGTGAAATAAATAAAACAACATGCCACTGGCTCTGAGTAATGCCAGTGTGTCCATGTATGTGGATGACTCAGCACTATACACGTCAGCTACCACAGCGACTGAAATGACAGCAACACTTAACAAAGAGCTCCAGTTAGTTTCAGAATGAGTGGCAAGGAACAAGTTAGACTGAAATATTTCAAAAACTGAAAGCATTGTATTTGTGAAAAATCATTCACTAAACCATAAAACCTCAACTAAATCTTGTAATGAATAATGTGGAAATTGAGCAAGTTGAGGAGACTAAATTGCTTGGAGTAAACCTGGATTGTAAACTGTCATGGTAGCTAGGATGGGGAGAATAAAGCGCTGCTCTGCATTCTTAACAGCACTATCAACAAAGCAGATCCTACAGGCCCTAGTTCTGTTGCATCTGGACTACTGTTCAGTCGTGTGGTCAGGTGCCACAAAGAGGGACTTGCAATTGGCTCAGAACAGGGCAGCACGGCTGGCCCTTGGATGTACACAGAGAGCTAACATGAATGATATGCATGTCAATCTCTCCTGGCTCAAAGTGGAGGAGAGATTGACTACTTCACCACTTGTATTTGTGAGAGTTATTGACATGTTGATTACACCGAGTTGTCTGTTTGAACTACCGGCACACAGCTGAGACACCCACGCATACCCCACAAGACATGCCATCAGAGGTCTCTTCACAGTCCCCAAGTCCAGAACAGACTCTGGAAAGTGCACAGTACTACATATAGTGCCATGACTACATGGAACTCTATTCCACACCAAGTAAAATTAGATTTAAAAAAACAGATAAAAATACACCTTATGGAACAGCGGGGACTGTGAAGCAACACAAACATGGACACATGCATACAAACACACGATAACATACGCACTATACACATGGATGTTGTGTTATAGATTAAGTGGTAGTAGAGTAGAGGCCTGAGGGCACACACTTAATATGTTGTGAAATCCGTTATGAATGTATTGTAATGTTTTTCAAATGTATAACTGCCTTAATTTTGCTGCCTTGGCAGCAGCTAATGGGGATCCATAATAAATACAAATAGCAAAACTGTCAGGCAAATTGACGTTCAATGAGACCAACCACTTTCACCATTAGTAAAATCATGCACGCACTCTTGACAGAGACAAATACATCAAGCTACAATGCTTGCAGCTTTATCTCCAGTTAGTGCTTGTAATGTTCTTTGTCGGGCGAAAGAGAGGAGGACCAAGATGCAGCGTGGTGAGTATTCATTTTAATAAGAATACTTAAACAACGAACAAAACAATAAACCGACAAACGAACGAAAACGTAACAGTCCCGTAATAGTCGACACAAACACAGGAACAGGAACAATCACCCACAACCCACAATGACAAAACAGGCTACCTAAATATGGCTCCCAATCAGAGACAACGACTGACACCTGCCTCTGATTGAGAACCATATCAGGCCAAACATATAGAAACAGACAAACTAGACATACAACATAGAATGCCCACTCACATCACACCCTGACCAAACAAAACATAGAAACATACAAAGCAAACTATGGTCAGGGCGTGACAGTGCTAGTGAAATGAGCACTGCGCTCAACAATTCCTGCTAAAGTGGATCAAAAAGTCAAGAGATGAAATATATAAAGCCATGTTTAGAAATGTTTTTAATCTGGACTTAATATATTAGTGTTTGTGAAACACTACATGTCAAGTACATTATAAGTAAAAATACATCATGTTGGAAATACTGAAGCAAATAGTTCCCTCAATTATTTGACGTGGAACTAGCACAATATTTTTTACAGTGTATAAGCACTTTGTGACATCTGCTGATGTAAAAAGGGCTTTATAAATACATTTGATATATATGTGTCCTTTGTATGTACTATAGTGAAATCCCTTTTACAGGCTGTCTTCGTAAGAATGCTACAAATGTTTGCATATTATTACTACAGGTAACACTTGGGTTGTTGTTCAAAATGTCCTTTACTGATGCTGTATGTTTCTGCTGTAATAGAACTTGAGGCCATGTGGCTAGGCATGGGCTCGGAGGTGGCCTTATCTCTCCACACTGTGTGCACTCGGATTATCAGGCCGTCTGAGACACTGTCAGGCCTCTCCTCTCACAGCAACAATGCCTCTGGTGGTACTCATGGTGATCCAAGGAGGGCTTAGAGATAACGGGAGAGGAGAGAGGCTGGAAGACTTCCAGACATCTACCTTCTTTTGTTGCTGAATGCTTTCACTACACGCAAGTCCCTGAACATACTCACATTCTTAACATATTAAAACAAAAAAAGAGCTAAATAATATTTTTCCAGCCTTTGCTGCTATGCTTGCAGATCAGCATAATATGCTGCGACCCTAATCAAAAAGTATTTAATAACTCCAAATAACAAAAACGTAGCTATAGGTTTGTTGTAACAAACTTAAAACATGTTTTTTTTGCACTAAACGGATCACCGTTGCGGTTGAATGCAGCATTGCTGTATGGTGCACTCAAAATGTATTGTAGTTGAGTCGCCACTCTGCTGTAATAGGCCTACATGTTTCTCCTTTGCACAGTGTTTTGTTGCAGGTTTAGCTTTTTTAGTTATTCATTGTCAAGCTTTAAAAACCGAAGGCAGATTGCAACATTGTAGTAGCCTAGCTAGGACTGTGGAAAGTGTCAGTACACTTTCCCTCCGCTGCGTGCTATAAAAAGGACACACGAAAGCAGCGCAATTGAAGTTGAATTCACCAATGTGAACGCATCAAGCTGTAATTTCATAAAGTAGCTGACTCAACTGTTGACTCATTTATACTCGCTTGTGTGTCCTATTCAGCCCGTGGGCCTTGTTTTGACACATGTGGGCTAGTCTATCAGCCATGTTATGACTGACTTGTGATCATTGCCCTTGCTAGTTTGATTGTATTGACATTCCCAGCCTTAGTTATAGTCATCTGTTTTGTCCAGAATATTGAGTCATAGAAACGGGAACAGTGCATCCAGAATGGAGGCAGCAAACAATGTACCAGGCCAGCTGTGATTTACATACAACCTGATAGCAATAGTTTTGGGACTACCAAGAAATGTATTGATTAATTATATTAATCATGCATTTAACTGCATCTATCGATTCTGCCAACAATGTCTTACTGTACTTCATGGATTTTTTTGTAAAATATAACCTATTTTTAAAACGTCTTTATAAAGTTGGTTTTGAAGCATAAACTGGGAATTTTATATTTTAACTGATATTGTCTGTTTCATATCCACAAAGTAATTAAAACGCTGTCAGTTCAACTTTAATTATTTAAAATTACAGTCCACAAAAACTATACAAACCTAAAACATGAAAAGATTGACATTCAATCGCTAGATGTTGTGATATTGATATTTTATCAATTAGCTCTCCTCGATTTTTCACATAGTTATTTTTCTGTTTTTCTGGTAGGTATTTTAGTTCTGATTTTGACTTATTTGCCTTGAACAACAAGAACAGTTTGTCTCCTGAGCCATCATGATGCCAGTCTCCTGCAGCCAAACTGCCAAGACAATATATAGTCCTCCCAGCTAATAAATAACGTTCTGAGAACCTTGTGTTTTTTAGAGCCTGGTGAGAGCATGGTTGCCCTATGGTTATTTTGCATACAACCTTCCCACAAAGTTCTGGGAATGGTGCAGGATAGTTGCTTGACTTTGGAACATTCTCAGAACATTTAAGGAACATGACAAAAAAACAATTTTCTTGGTATTTCATGACTTTAACAGAACGTTTCCTTAAAGTTCAAACATGGTTACATTTAATAAAAATTTCTGTAATGTTCTAGGAACGTTCTCCAACTAGTTTGACATTGGGAATGTTCTCAAATAGTTCAGAGAACGTTAAGAAACAAAGTTCTTCAGTGGGAACTTCAGTACTTCAGCATAATGTTTCCTACAGGTTTATTAATAGTTCTATTTAAAGTCATGTTCTCAAATTGTTCCGAGAACGTTAAGAAAACTTTCCATAAACACAAGAAAACATTAGTAACGTCCAAAGAACATTCTATGAATGTTATTAAAAAATATATACATTCCGTTCTCAGTATCAACAAAACGCTTTCTATCCTCTATCTTGTTAAGTGTGTTCAGGTGTGTTGGCCGCGCCGAGTAATTGGCCACACCTCATTTTAATGAGTGCTTGTTTCCTTTGAAATTGGGTTTGTTTGAATAGACTAAAATGAACATCTTTTTATGAGTAAAAAAATACATGGCATGCTAGCTCCATCCTGGTGGTGCATTGGACTAATTCCATGGATAGGGAACAGAATCAGAAGATTATAGGTTTGCATCTAACTGATGACGTGTCACACACCCATACAAATTGTTTAATGTGATTAATGCCTAAGCAAATTCATTTCCATGTGTCCTATCTGTGGTTGGAGTTGAAAAAAAAGTTAACCTAAGCTACCAGCAGTGTTATTAAAAGTTCTCAGAACATTATTTAATTACCTTCAAATAACCTAGAATTTCTGTTAATAAAACCTCCCAGGAAAACTTTCAGGGAACCACGTTCTCAGAACCAATGGGAAACCAAAAACATACATTCCCACAACTTCTAAGGAACCAAATGTGCTATCTGGGCTCCTTCAGTACACTGTAATGGTTGGTGCACTGGTCTCATCACCTCATTGTGGCTAAGTGGTCTACAACAAAAGTGCAGCATAATAGAATCATATTAATTGAATCTGCAGTGCCTCTGTTCCTGGGTGGGAGGTATTGGCTTGGAAACTCACACAATGGCATACTAAACCTGGAGATTAGACCCTGAGACATTCCTCCCCATCGCTCCCTCACTCCCTCTTCCTCCTCGTCTCCATGCACGTCTCAAGTTTTCCAATTCATGGCTAGGCAACTGTTGTAACTGAAGATGGAAAAGTGGCCAGTGGACAAATATTGGTTTTCACTTTCTCTGCTTCTATCCCACACTTTGTCCACCTCCACACACATGAAATCACACTGCATAAGTCCTCACTACAAAACCAATCCTGCAGATGTGGCTTTTTGCACACACACCTATGCATACTCACACATGTACACACACATACAGACCCACGTGCATGGTTGCACTCTTATGTCCGGCTGAGGCCAAGAAGGTGACCTTAAGCCCTGACCAGAATGACATATTAGCCTAAATGAGCTGTTCAAGCCCCTATGTCAAGTGTGAAAGGAAACTGTGCGAATGTCCAATCTCAACTGGCCAGAAGCAGAAACCCCACAGTTAAATTCCACATGTTGAATTTCCTACCACTCCCTGGTAGCGCGTAGACAGGCCAGAACAAGGTGAGTGAGATGGACATGGGAAAGCACCAAACTCAATCTAAAGTTTCAGGTAACTCTGGTGAGTCATTCCAGCTCTTTCAGATTGCCTGAATAGATCTAATCGAGTGGATGTATTGAGCAGCCTGTTGTGTCTATTTTCAACGGCCAACCGTGGAACCAAAACAATTTTCTGATGGCATGCAACAAAAACAATAACAATAACTGTAAATCAGGCAAAACAGGACAAGGCCCTGTATCACTTAGACTATCAAATTCTTACAACACTTCTATTTTTGTGGCGTCAAAGCGGGAGACCCTTTTTACAGTAAAACTTCTACTGCACACTGATAAGCGTAAGGAACACAGCTGGAGTTAGACTAACAAAAGTAAAAGCAATTGCTCTCGTATCTCAATGAACAACTTCCCCTTGGCTCCAATGAACCCATTCAATTTTTCTGTGCTATTTGGCAGCATTACGATATGCATTTAAAGGGACCAGCTTCCTGGTGACCCTCTGTGTAATCTATCATCACACAACCGGTGCAGCAATGGGAAATGGACTGGGATGTGTGTCTGGCTGCAGCGTACAGACAGAAGGACTGATTGGGCATCAAGCCCACAGAGGATGGAGCCATGAGAAAAAACAGTCTGCTAAAGATTTCTGACACTCTCTCTCTGTCTGATTTTATTTCACAGCTAGTATGACAAAGATTAAGGATAATGTAGGTCGACAGCATTACACAAATTAGCTGTGTACGAATGTTTCTTCTCACTTGGTAATGAGAGGAGACCCTTATCAGAGTTATCTGAACAACCGTGGTGCATATTATGAGCACTCACATTTCCATCTCTGGTTCATTCAATACCCCAGGCTACCAGCTGACCTGTATTAAGCCCACCTGTCTGCATTGTCATTAGTCTGCTGCTGATAAGACCTTGATTAGACAAAATGATAAAGGTTTTAGTGACATATAATTGAATTACTACTTTGCAACCATTGGTGTTCTTACCCCTAATGAACGTTGGGTAATCCTAGATTGTTCCATGAAGCCAGTTCCAAATCCCAGTGCACCAATTTGTGCTGTGCTCCAATGTCATCACTTGCGTCACCCCAATTGGATAGGAAGGAAAATTGTTTAGCTGGACAAATTACATGTTGTTTGCTCAATCTGCATATGAGGGTCTGAATGACAGAACAATGTCAGGGAATCGATCAAATCAACTCGTCCTGAAATGTGATTACTGGCAATTACACCTTGGGATTCCAACCCCATTCTCTCCCGGCTGGTATTTGGACTTGATCTGCATAGAGGACCAGCTCACTGTTTCTGTGTCACTCTGTATTCTGAAAGAAAAACTCTCTATTTATAAAGGTTTCTTTTTAGAAATGGTCACTTTGCATTCTTTGTGGTTCAGTGGACCTCTCTGTACTGTATGTAGTAATGACTGATGAATGGAGTGGCATGTTTCTGTAGTGCTGTTGTTGTTTCCAGATAATGAGGACCTTTCCCCTGTGCTGCACTGAGATGTCCTGTTTGCATTTTTGGGCTGGCATGCTGTCTGCTCTGCTTTGCTAGCCTCTATAAGGGCTGGACCAAGCACAGGCGCAGACTAGCTGTTCTATTTTAGAAGTCAGAAGAACAGGTCTGAGCTCGCCGCCAGCCTTTATATACCATTAGCAATGTGAGTAATGTTCCAAAGCAAAGGGAAGCGGGCTGCAGAGATGCTATCACAGGCCAAGATCTCATGTTTTCGCTCCCCTCTCTCTCACCCCCTCCTGTCTCAACATAGAGTAGGCTATAAACCTGGCTGTCTCTTCCTCCTCTGCCATGCCTGCTAACACCCCACCCCCAGACAACCCAACCTTACGACACCCTCCTCTCTCCTCTGTCTCCATTTTACTCTCTCTGTCTCCTCGGTTCAACTCAAGCATTAACTGGCCAGGCCAGATTCTTCAGTGCTTGCAGGTTAACATGTTTTTACACACAGCTCTTTATCAGTCTGACCCATGTTAAAATGCTATAGACAGCATCATATATATATATATGTATGTATGTGTGGACATTATAAAGAGACATATTTTTTCTAATATAACAATAGCCAGTTTGGGTAGCAGTTTCACATTTCTTTTTAATAAAACAAAATAGGCTATGTCTGGACTGTGAATTTCTTGTGTTTTTTCAATATGGCCCGTGATCTGATTGAGTTTGACACCCCTGGACTAGCGTATCTATTTATGTAGCTAGCTATATATTTAGCAAGCTAAGAACATGGAGCCTAACATTTGCTATCTGTTGGGAGGATGTAATGTCATTGGAGGAGTGGATGAGTGACTGACTTTTTACCCTCATATCGTTTTTCGGTGACTACAGCTAGAGATGCAGGTGTCATTTGGTTAGCTACCAAGAAATGTGAATCGCTTTGCTAGCTAGCGGCGACAGTTATCCACAGTTAGCATATCTCTTAGTTGTCAATCAAATGTATTTAGCATCGATCAAATGGGCGGGGCAGACAAGTTCCCAATCTGTTGTCAAAACGTGGGTTGGGACAAGCATCCATTGTCAGGCAAGCTGCAGAAGGATGAGCAGGCTACTATTGCCCATTGTTTCAGTGCAATTTTGACTGCCAACTAGCTTAAAAAGCTTGAGGGTTTATCTAATTTTCCCTCATTAGATATTAGCTTATCTCGCTCTGGCTATCATTAGTTGTTGATCTTGTTGTTGTTGATGTGCATAGGCAACTGAGGGAGAACAAGCGTACCTTTTCAAGGTTATTTGATCAATAGGACTGTAAAGTTCCCAAATGCAAGAGGACTCCAATTGTATTTACATATTTGCCGAAATCTATTCAGGTGTATTTTGTGACTTTTGAAAGTGTTCTAATGATCTAAAGTTGTGCTTTTGCTACTGCTTATAAAGACACATTCCAGTTCAAAGTGAATGATGGCAAGCCCGTGTGACAAATGGCTTATTTGCATATAGGCTATGGCGTTCCTGTCTGCATAGACTCCGGTCCTGGACAAGTCAGATGTTTTTATTAGGTTTTATTTACTGCAGTGTCTATTAATTGTCCAAACGCACGGCCGCTTTCCCACTCTATATTGCTATAGAATTTTCACAAATGCCTTACTATACATCATTCCCAAACATTCTATGAATTTATGAAAATGTGAAAAGGACCATTTCTAAGTGCTTTCTTGTCAGATTTTTTTTTAAAGATGTAATATTCTACCTGGGGTGTATATGAACACATTTTAATAAGATGTCATGTTGCTAAAACGCTGTCAGTTCACTTTAAGCAAACACTGTGACTTAGATGTATGTTAGATGGAGAGTATTGGTTTCCCATTCTCTGTACCAGGCAGTTACATAATGTCCTCCTCTATACATTCCAAGTAGTGGATAGCTGCAGGGGAGAGCTGAAATCTTACAGGTTCCTGACCAATTCTGCTATTTTGTGTGTGTGTGTGTGGTTTTAACACAGCCATCATGACCTAAAACAACTTCTGGACATCAGAACAGCAATCACTGATGTCGATTTGGGTGAACATTTATATTTCAACGAGTTGGGAGCTCTGTATGTTATACTTACCCAGGACCAGGCCCTGATCCCCAAGATCCGAAAGAGGAAGCAGCGGCGAAAGAGAGGCAAGTGAGGCAGCATCATGAATAGACTACGTCGGCGAGCATCTAGTCCGCCACTGCCCTCTATTTTGTTGGCAAACATACAATCACTAGAGAACAAACTGGACAAGCTCCAGTCAAGTCTATCCTATCAAAAGGACCCTATGTTTTTCGGAGTCGTGGCTGAAAAAGGACATGGATAATATACACCTCGCTGGCTTTTCCATGCATCGTCATCATTGGACTGCAGCCTCAGGTAATCAGAGGGGGAGGGGTGTGTATCTTCTTACGGCTGAAATCCCGTTAACGATCGATTTGACAACAGCCAGTGAAAGTGCAGGGCGCCAAATTCAAACAGAAATCTCATAATTAAAATTCCTCAAACATACACGTATTATACACCATTTTAAAGATAAACTTGTTGTTAATCCCACCACAGTGTGTAACGAACATCGTCGGGAGAAGGAGAAGAGGACCAAGGTGCAGCGTGGTAAGTGTTCATATTACTTTTAATAAAATACGAAACACTTGACAAAACAACAAAAAACGACAAACGAACAGTCCTGTAAGGTGATGACACACAAAACAGAAAACAACCACCCACAACTCAAAGTGGGAAAACAGGCTACCTAAGTATGGTTCTCAATCAGAGACAACGATAGACAGCTGCTTCTGATTTGGAACCATACCAGGCCAAACACAGAAATACAAAACATAGAACAAAACATAGAATGCCCACCCCAACTCACGCCCTAATCAAACCAAAATAGAGACATAAAAAAGAAACTAAGGTCAGAACGTGACACAGTGACCGATTTCAAAAAGGCTTTACGACGAAAGCATACCACGCGATTATGTTAGTTCAGCACCTAGTCACAAAAAACACATCCATTTTCCAGCCAAAGAGAGGAGTCACAAAAAGCAGAAATAGAGATAAAATGAATCACTAACATTTGATGATCTTCATCAGATGGCACTCATAGGACTTCATGTTACACAATACATGTATGTTTTGTTCTATAAAGTTCATATTTATATTCAAAAATCTCAGTTTACATTGGCACGTTATGTTCAGTAATGTTTTGCCTGCAAAACATCCAGTGATTTTGCAGAGAGCCACATTTAAAGATACACTTCTCCTTAATGCAACCGCTGTGTCAGATTTAAAAAAATCTTTACGACAAAAGCACACCATGCGATAATCTGAGTACAGCGCTCAGCCACCAAACAGATACCCGCCATGTTGTGGAGTCAACAAAAGTCAGAAATAGCATTATAAATATTCACTTACCTTCGATGATCTTCATGTTTCTTTTGTTCGATAAAGTCCATTTATGTCCAAATACCTCCTTTTTGTTCACGCGTTTAGTCCAGTAATCCAAATGCACAAGGCGCAGGCACTAGGTCCAGACGAAAAGTAAAAAAAGTTATATTACAGTTTGTAGAAACATGTCAAACGATGTATAGAATCAATCTTTAGGATGTTTTTATCATAAATCTTCATTAATGTTTCAACCGGACAATTCCTTTGTCTTTAGAAATTAAAAGGAACAGAGCTCGTGCTCACGGCCGCGCGCGTGACTAAACTAATGGCTTTCTGCCAGACCCCTGATTCAAACAGCTCAGAATTCGCTCCCCCTTCACAGTAGAAGCCTGAAACAACGTTCTAAAGACTGTTGACATCTAGTGGAAGCAATCGGACCAAATTTTACACTGTATATTGGATAGGCAATCACTTGAAAAACTACAAACCTCAGATTTCCAACTTCCTGGTTGGATTTTTCTCAGGTTTTCGCCTGCTATATGAGTTATGTTATACTCACAGACATCATTCAAACAGTTTTAGAAACTTTAGAGTGTTTTCTATCCAAATATACTAATAATATGCATATCTTAGCTTCTGCGCCTGAGTAGCAGGCAGTTTACTCTGGGCACGCTTTTCATCCGAACATGAAAATAGCGCCCCCGGCCATAAGAAGTTTTAACAGCCAGTGTGCCATCTCTAATGTTAAGAAACCTGAGTTAGAATACCTCATTATAAGCTGCAGACCATACTATTTACCAAGAGTTTTCAACTATATTTTTCGTAGCTATCTATTTACCATCACCGATGCTGTATGCTGTATCACCGATGCTGTATAAGTGCCACCAAACCGATGGTGGCACTTAGACCTCACTCAATGAGCTGTATAGGGCCATAAGCAAACAAGAAAATGCACATCCAGAGGTGGTGCTTCTCGTGGCCAGGGATTTTAATATAGGGAAACTGAAATCCGTTTTACCTCATTTTTACTAAGAAGGTCACCTGTGCAACTACAGGCAACAAAACTCTAGATCACCTTTAGTCCATGCACAGAAATGGCTCTGTCTCACCCTCCCTTTGGCAAATCTGACCATAACTCGATCCTCCAGATTCCTGCTTACAAGCAAAAACTCAAACAGGAAGTAAAAGTGATGCGCTCAATACAGAAGTGGTCCGATAAAGCGGATGCTAAGCTACAAGAGTGCTTCGCTAGCACAGACTGGAATATGTACCGGGATTCATCCGATAACATTGAGTAGTTCACCACATCAGTCACTGGCTTCATTAATAAGTGCATCGACAAAGTGGTCCCCACAGTGACCTTACGTACATATCCCAACCAAAAGCCATGGATTACAGGTAACATCTGCACTAATCTAAAGACTAGAGCTGCTTCTTTCAAGGAGCAGGACACTAATCCGGACTCATTGATCAGCATGTCCAGCCCTTATATTTAGCCTCACAATGAAGTGTTTTACCATTTTCTTTTCAGGATAACTAGGGCTACAAGTAGAACACAAAACAATTTGACATAAACAATTGCATTTATGAGTTTTATTGACAAATGTACATGTTTTTAAAGTCTGATAAAAAATGAATTCATATGAATGCTGTACATACATCAATTGTTTGCTCAGTGGGAAATTAATATCTAACTAGTCAGTAACAACTGTGTGGAGTTTGGAGTTTGTGATAGTGTCTACTGTAATAAGATCACATAGTTGCTATGTCCTGGAATTTCCTATGGTCTTCTACAATATGTAGAAGAACCCCTTACCTTCTAACAAAGCAAAAACATGTTACTGTGTGTGAGAGTCTCAGCTTTTCATAGATAGCTTTGAATAGTTTGTAGCTCTACAGACATTTTTGTAAAAAAAAGAAAAACGGCCCTGGGCCCCTTTGGGATCCGCCCTTGTCTCACAAACACTGCCCTGTTAATTACACAGACTAAATAGATGAATCTAATGGTACAACCAAGAAGTCTGTAGCTCAAACACACCATGTTTAACAATCCTAATTCACGACAGCGTGGCGGTGGTACTCATTGGGTTAAACAGCTTAACATTCACAAGGCTGCAGGGCCAGACGGATTACCAGGACCCTTACTCAGAGCATACACTGACCAGTTGGCGGGTGTCTTCACTGACATTTTCAACCTCTCCCTGACCCAGTCTGTAATACCTACATGTTTCAAGCAGACCACTATAGTCCCTGTGCCCAAGAACGCCAAGGTAACCTGTCTAAATGACTATTGCCCCGTAGCACTCAGATCTGTAGCCATGAAATTCTATGAAAGGCTGGTCATGGCTCACATCAACACCATCATCCCAGACTCCCTGGACCCACTCCAATTTGGATACCGCCCCAACAAGTCCACAGGTGACGCAATCTCTATTGCACTCCATACTGCCCTCTCCCACCAAAATTGTCAAAGACTCTGGCCACCCAACTCATAGGCTGTTCTCTCTTCTACCTTATGGCAAGCGGTACTGATGCACCAAATCTGGAACCAACAGGAACCTGAACAGCTTCTACTCCCAAGCCATAAGATTGCTAAATAGTTAGTTAAATAGTTAGTTAAACCAAATAGCTACCCAGAATATCTGCATTGACCCTTTTTGCACTAACTCTTTTGACTCATCACATACGCTGCTGCTACTTTTAATTATCTATCCTGTTGCCTATTCACTTTATCCCTACCTACAGTATATGTACAATGCATTCAGAAAGTATTCAGACCCCTTCCCTTTATCGACATTTTGTTACGTTAGTCTTATTCTAAAATTGATTTTTTTAAATAATAATCCTGATAAAAAAATTATCCAATACCCCATAATAACAAAGCGAAAACATTATTTTTTTTTTTGCACAAGTATTAAAAATAAAAAAACTCATATCACATTTACATAAGTATTCAGACCTTTTGCTATGAGACTGGAAATTGAGCTCAGTGCATCCTGTTTCTATTGATCATCCTTGAGATGTTTCTACAACTTCATTAAAGACCACCTGTGATAAATTAAATTGATTGTACATGATTTGGAAAGGCACACACCTGTCTATATGGTTCCACAGTTGACAGTGCAAAAACCAGGCCATGAGGTCGAAATAATTGTCAGTAGAGTTCCGAGACAGGATTGTGTCGAGGAACAGATCTGGGGAAGGGTACCAAAACATTTCTGCAGAATTGAAGGTCCCCAAGAACACAGTGGCCTCCACATTCTTAAATGGAAGAAGTTTGGAATCACCAAGACTCTTCCTAGAGCTGGCCGCGCGGCCAAACTAAGCAATAGGGGAGAAGGGCCTTGGTTAGAGAGGTGACCAAGAACCCGATGGTCACTCTGACAGAGCTCCAGAGTTCCTTTGTGGAGATGGGAGAACCTTCCAGAAGGACAGCCATCTCTGCAGCACTCCACCAATCAGGCCTTTATGGTAGAGTGGCCAGACAGAAGCCACTCCTCAGTAAAAGGCACGACAGCCCGCTTGGAGTTTGCCAAAAGGCACCTAAAGGACTCTCAGATCATGAGAAACAAGATTCTCTGGTCTGATGAAACCAAGATTGAACTCTTTGGCCTGAATACCAAGCAAGAATACCATCTGAAGGAATCCTGGCACCATCCCTATGGTGAAGCATGGTGGTGGCAGCATCATGCTGTGGGGATGTTTTCCAGTGGCAGAGACTGAGAGACTAGTCAGGATCGAGGGGAAGATGAATGGAGCAAAGTACATAGATCCTTGATGAAAACCTGCTTCAGAGCACTCAGGACCTCAGACTGGGGCGAAGGTTCACCTTCCACCAGGACAATGACCCTAAGCACACAGCCAAGACAACGCAGGAGTGGCTTCGGGACAAGTCTGAATGTCCTTGAGTGGCCCAGCCAGAGCCCGGACTTGAACCCTATCGAACATCTCTGGAGAGACCTGAAAATAGCTGTGCAGCGACGCTCCACATCCAACCTGAGCTTGAGAGGATCTGCAGAGAAGATTGGGAGAGACTCCCCAAATACAGGTGTGCCAAGCTTGTAGCATCATACCCAAGAAGACACGGGGCTGTAATCGCTGTCAAAGGTGCTTCAACAAAGTACAGAGTACAGGGTCTGAATTCTTGTGTAAATTATATATTTCTATTTTATTTTTATAAATGTGCACAAATGTCTGAACCTGTTTTTGCTTTGCCATTATGGGGTATTGTGTGTAGATAAGGGACATTTAAAAAGAATACATTACAGCCTTATTCTAAAATGTAACAAAATGTGTAAAAATGTAAAAGTGGCCTGAATACTTTCCGAATGCACTTTACATACAGTATCTACTACCTCGTACCTATATTGACTTGGTACTTACCCTGTGTATATAGCCAATTTATCGTTACTTATTGTGTATTTATTCCTTGTGTTATTTCTCTATTTTTCTCTCTGCATTGTTGGGGAGGACCCATAAGTAAGCATTTCACAGTTTTTTTATTATGTTTTATTTATTTAACCTTTATTTAACTTGGCAAGTCAGTTAAGAACAAATTCTTATTTACAATGACGGCCTAACCTGGACGACGCTGGGCCAATTGTGCGTCGCCGTATGGGACTCCCAATCACAGCCGGATGTGATACAGCCTGGATTTGAACCAGGGACTCTTACACTGAGATGCAGTGCCTTAGACCGCTGCACCACTCGGGAGCCCAGGAGTATATGAGAATACTGTTCATTGACTACAGCTCAGCATTCAACACCATAGTGCCCTCCAAGCTCATCACTAAGCTCAGGACACCAGGACTGAACACCTCCCTCTGCAACTGGATCCTGGACTTCCTGACTGGCTGCCCCCAAGTGGTGATGGTAGGCAACAACACATCTGCCACACTGACCCTCAACACAGGGGCCCATCAGGGGTGTGTTCTTAGTCATATCCTGTACTCCCTGTTCACCCACGACTCCGTGGCCGCGCAAGGCTCCACGCCATCATTAAGTTTGCTGACAACACGACGGTGGTAGGCCTGATCACCAACAACAATGAGATTGCCTATAGAGAGGTCAGTGACCTGGCAGTGTGATGGTGGACTACAGGAAATGGAGGGCCAAGCATGCCCCACCACATCAACGGGGCTGTAGTGGAGCGGGTTGAGAGCGGCAAGTTCCTCGGTGTGCACATCACTAAGGAATTAAAATGGTCCACACACCAACACAGTTGTGAAGAAGGCACGACAACGTCTCTTTACTCAGGAGGCTGAGTACATTTAGAATGGGCCGTCAGATCCTTAAAATGTTCTACAGCTGTACCATTCAGCGCATATTGACTACCCCATGCATATAGCCAAGTTATTGTTACTCATTGTGTATTTAGTCCTCGTGTTATTATATATATTTTTAAATCGCTCTGAATTGTTGGGAAAGGCCCTTAAGAATTTCACTGTTAGTCTACACCTGGTGTTTACGAAGCATGTGACAAATAAGATTTGATTTGATTTAAATGCCAAATCCCTTCAAAACACTTTGTCTCGCTGCTGCTGCATGTAATTATCATTCCATCGATAACACAATTATGTAAATGTAACTCTTTTACGGTTTCCTTAACCTAGAGTAGTGAGGGACACTTCACCCTATGAATTCCTCAACATGAACAGAACATTCCCCCATACGTTAGAAAAAAGATCTAGCCAACAACCATTCATACTGAAATCTTAGTTCAGTGTTATGAGATCTGTTGAAGTGGGGTCTCAGTTACAGGCTAGAACACAGTGCCAATGCTAGCTTTATATTATACACCCCCTTATTAATGAACAGACATATTCATACTGTATGTCTGCAATGGCATGGGTGGACTGTACAGGGAATGTAGTTCATCTCACACAGGGTACCATCATGTGTGAAGTAATTGTCTCTGAATTTATCCCTTTTCCCCTGCAGGGCCTTGTCTCCAGTCTAGCCTGGGATAATATGGCGGTAATTCATGACCATAGAGTCAGATCTGTGGTCTTTTAACACAGCTTAGCATTTATTGTGTGGGTTCCTTTTGGCAGGAGGTCATGTTATCTTTTTGTCTCTTGTCAAATTATCGTGTTGCTCTTTGCTATTTTGGTTCTGTGCTGGGCCGGTTGTGTTATCAGTCTCTGTCAATGCCCCTCTCACTGTCCCTTAATTGGATTTCTCTTTTATCTGAATACAGAATCACACTTCCTGCTTCTGCTGCCTCCCGGAGGCTCCTGGAAACTTAGTGTTTGGCCTTTTCCAGCATTCCCTTATCCTGCATGGCCCAATCCCAGCCCCCTCTCCTCTGCCAGGTACAACAGGTCCAGGCTTGGGCTGCAGCCATGAGGTGGTGGAGATAGGGTTTAATGTTATCCATCATTCAATCATAGAAGAACTACAGTGCTTTCCCACTATCTGGGTGCTAACAGTAGTGGGTGTATAATCCAATGTCTGTCAGGAGGAGCTCTCTAGAGACTATGATTAATGGACTGGCTATGGGCTTGGAGAAGCATGTATGATGGTCATCAGCAGGTCTGGAGCTCAGGTCAACATCAGGCCACAGCTGGACTGTGAGTCAGGCTGTTGCTGACTTCACCTTGACCTGTCTGTCTGCTGACTCCAGCATGTTTTACATTGTTCTACAGGTGTGTTTGTGACAGTTGATCCAATCATATATTGGGCGTCGCCTCCCTTCCACATACCTCACAAAACAATTTGAGCATTGGTCATGTTGTGCACTGTATAGAAAAATTATTTTAACGGCCGTTTGAACAGGACACAAACAAACAGTTATTGTAGTTGTGCAAAGATAAACACGGTCTTAAGTGGCTTTGAAATACTTTGAAATGATCACAAATACAATATCTCTATATTCAGGAAATTCAGGACCAGTAGCTGCATCCAGGCCCGGCGGTAGGATTAACTCCGCAAGGGGGCATCAGAAATGACTAAGGGGTCACAACTATCTTCGCTTACTGACAACACAGGATGGATAATAATTAATAGTACAATTACACACATTGTATTTGCAGCCACGCACGGCTGTCTTGACGCAAGAATACAGGCTACTGCACCGCTTTACAAACATGCACAATTCATAACTTGCAATTTCTCGAGCTGGTTATGACAACTCTACACAGCTACATGCACAATACCCAACAATGCAATGCAAAACAGTTGCTAAGTACTGTAACACACTTCCCCATGCCAATACAATGCATTTCCAATCGTGGAAAGCAAACAATAATGTACAATGCACTACCATGAATTATCGGTACAATGTAGCTTGGACGCAGTTACCAAGCTGTCTTCCCACAAGAGTGCCATACTACGTTGCGTATGATAACAGAGAAATTTGTATTCCATAGCAACGATGTGTTTATGGCAACACTATAGCTACATTGTTACTCAACCATTGATCAAGGTTTGCCCACCCTCATCAATGTAATGCAAAGCACCTCTTCTACCTTATAGAACAACATCAACATCAATCCGATTATACTATAAACCAAACATTTCCAATCCAATCACATCGCAGAAAACAGAGTATTCGCTCCTACCGGTGAGCCTGGTCTTTTACCGGGCATGAGGACACAAAATGCCCAAAAGTCCCGCAATACAGACAACTCCTTGTGCTGATCCGATGTTGCCGTTCCACTGGTGACAGCCCAGCCCTGCTTAGTTGTATGAGCTCGGGAAACAGTGCCTCGGCCCTCCTCGGTGACTCTCGAGGAAGGTCGGGAAATCTCGGGATGATCCTCTCGGCCACGGGACCGTCGGGGACTTCCGGGATGACTCGGAGGCGAGGTGGAATCCCTGGACGTGCGAGTGAAATCAAATTTCCTCTCCATACGTCATTCCCGCAATCGGCCATCGATGTGGATGGTCAAAGCGATCAGGGAATCAAAATCTGTGGTTAACTCCCGAGCCGCAAGCTCGTCCTTAACCTCCTCCGAGACGTTGTGCAGGAACATGTRGAACAGCGCATCCGGGTTCCACGCACTCTCCGCTGCCAACGTACGGAAATCCACCGCATAGTCGGCCCCCGTGCGGGCGTCCTGCCGGAGCTGGATTGGCTTCCGGGCACCTTCTCTCCAGGAGAACGGGGAATCAAAGACCTTCCTCACCTCTCCCACAAACCCCTCCAGGCTCGCGTATATGGCCGGCTGCTGTTCCCATAAGGCGGTAGCCCAGGTGAGAGCCCTTCCAGACATCAGCGTGATGAGGTAGGCTAGGAGCGATCCGAGGGGAAGGAGGAGGGCTGAAGCTCAAAAATGAGGGCACACTGAGCTACAAATGCCCGGCAGGTGCTTAGCTCTCCATTAAATCGTTCCAGAGAAGGTAACCGGGGCTCCCGGGAAGGTGGAGTGGCCGGTGGGGTTACCACCGTGGCAGCTGACCCCCCAACAACCCACAGAATTGCTCCAGCAGCATGTCCAACGCCCGGTCATGGTGCTCAGCCAACGTTTGAAAGACCTCCATCAGCTCACAAAGCAATTCCTCGTGCCTACCAATGGAGGCTCCTTGGTAGGAGATGGTGTTGAGCAGCTGGTCCGGCTCTGCTGGGTCAGTCATGGCCAGTTCGTACTATCAGGTATGAAGGTAAGACCCAGATGCAGACCACATCAAATAAACAATAGTTTAATATACCAACAGGGGCAGGCAATAGACAGGTCAAAGCAGGCAGGGGTCAGTAACCAGGGGTGGGGCAACGGTACTGGGCGGCAGGCAGGCTCAGGGTCAGGGTAAGGCAGAGGTTGGTAATCCGGAGGGGGGCAATGGTACAGGTCAGCAGGCAGGCTCTGGGTCAGGCAGAGTGGTCAGGCAGGTGGGCTCGGAGTCAGGACAGGCAAGGGTTAAAACCAGAAGGGCGAGAAAAGAGAGACTGGAAAAAGCAGGAGCTGAGACACAAAACGCTAGTTGACTTGAACAAACAAGACGAACTGGCAACAGACAAACAGAGAACACAGGTATAAATACACAGGGGATAATGGGGAAGATGGGCAACACCTGGAGGGGGGTGGAGACAATCACAAAGACAGGTGAAACAGATCAGGGTGTGACAGGTTGCCTGTTCTTACCCAGATTCAAAAGAGTTGCAGCCGCCTTGATGCGGTGTTGAACCTCCTCAGCAGTCTCTCGTTTCACTCCCCACGGAATTTGTTTGTAAGATCCCTCTCAAATGCTAGTTGAAATCAGCTGCACTTTCCTCCTGTGCAACATGCGCCGTCTGTGCTCACTGAATACGATTTCAGTCTGTAGAAACTGGCGTGCGACAATAAACTCAGCTTCCACAGATTAAGTCCAGCAGTGGTTTCACCTTTTCCACATCCATAAAGGTTTCATTCTCTGGGTGAAGGCACACAGGGCCTCAACAAGTTGGCTGTTACATTCGTTAAATCTTGCTGACATTTCTCCCAGTACAGCACCCAGAGTGCTGAAAAACAGTCTTTTGCTCTACCTCTCATTATCCTCTTCTTCTGGCCCATTGTTGTTTCGACCACATATTCTTTCAAATTACTACTCTTTGCCATTTGCTTGGAGCAGGGGTGTCCATGTGCTTCTATTTCTCCCATAACTCAAACTCACTGTCACGTCGCAGTTTTTACACAAAATTGTGGGCACTGCAGACGACTCGGATGCCAGTGTACAGATCAGTTGCTTCAGCCTGAAGTAACTTGTTAGAGGGGGAGGGTCGAAAAGGCTGAGGACTTTGTGAACCATGAAGGCAATGAATCTGAAGCTCGGCTCAGAAACAGCTTTCAATAGGCCCACAGCCTCAAGTCGCACCTCTGTACCGTAGGTGCGGGTACTCTCGATTTCTCTGAGCAGGTGGATGATGCTGTCCAAATATTTTATAATGACACTCACCGTGGCCACATGACCAGTCCATCGCTGCTCAAGCAGCCATTTCAGTTTCTCTCCCATATATTGCGCAGCCACAGTTGGTTTATTGAGAAACTTGTAAAGGGAATTACACACATAAAAAAAGTCATCCAATGCACCCTCAGAGGACATAGCGTGCACTACGACTAAATGCAGCTGGTGGTTAAAAGCAATGCACATACGGCACTTCCCATTTCAGCTTGTCCTGCACTAACTTTTTGCATACCCCCATGTTTACAAGACATCACACTGGCCCCATCATAACATTGACTAAGAATCTTCTCGGTACTAAGGCCAACATTTGTTATTTTATCTTTATTTAACTAGGCAAGTCAGTTAAGAACAAACTCCTATTTTCAATGACAGCCTAGGAACAGTGTGTTAACTGCCTTGTTCAGGGGCAGAACAACAGATTTGTACCATGTCAGCTCTGGGATTCGATCTTGCAACCTTTTGGTTACTAGTCCAACGCTCTAACCACTAGGCTACACTCCGCTCTGACAGGACCAAGTTAGTCAGCGATAAAGCATCACATTCTTTACTCGTTGCCGCTCACAAACACGGTTGTTTTCGCTCATGTAACGGAGTACAATTGAAATGTTCTCGCACCCGGTTGGGTCTTTAGTCCCATCCACTTTAAGTGTGTACCATGAATCACCTACTTCCTTCACAATTTCCTCTGTAACTACCTCACTCATGAGCCCAATTATTTAGTTCTGGGTCATGAGATGTGTATGTGGCATTGCGGGGAATTGTGCTTAAAAGGCACTAGCAAGTTCCTTGTCTTTCCTGAGCATAAAATCTAACATCGCCAGGAATAGACAAAGCTCATTGACAGCAAGAAATTCCACAATGTCCACAATCTTTGACAAATACATACGATTTCTTGCAAGCTTTGCAGAATACACAAGTGTTGAAATCTCCGCTCCTTGTGCATTCCTTGCTTGTCTTTCTGTCCAAAGTACCATGCATTGTAAATGTTACTTGCTTGATGCGTGCCTCTCCAGTCCCTTGTTGCTATCAATGGCATGTCACCAGTTATTATATCCAGTTTGGGTGAAAGCCTTATCAGCGTTAGAATTGAAGCCGTATTGTTACATTTTCGACAAGGATAGCAGAAATCTGCATCTGCCTTGCAGGAATATTCCAGCCACACGCTACAAAATGTCAGTTTTCTCCCACAGTACAGGCAGGTTGGATATATTTCCCCAGACAAACCTGTGCTGGCTCCTCATCACTGAGGTCATTAGGCACTAACAGAGGCATCAGTGCTTGTAATATCTTGGTGGTGCTGCTGCTAGGTTCGGTCTTGGCGGCTGCAGGCCCCTCCTCGTGTTGATTAACTCCTATGTCACCAGGCTGCAAGTGCGCAAGTGCCTTTGCTGCTGGGCTCAACTGCATTGGCCTCGGTGATTGGCATCGGCTCAGCGGTCTTGGCCTCTGGCAGGCCGCTTTGATCCGATGCTGCCGTTGTGCCCTGGCAAAGCCAATTTCTAATATCCATCATGCTATCAGCTACCTACCTAACTGTTAACATTAGCTCAATTCCATCCAGCTGGGCAGTGAAACTTTTTTTTTGTAGTACGTAACTTTGAAAGTAAACCTAAACCGTCAAATTGACCCCGCCTTTCTACTGTGAAGGCCAATCAAAATGCGTTATTTTCAACTGGTAAAATGAGTATGACGTATGTATGATGCGTGCAAGGGAGTTGCATGAATGAAGCATACACAACAAATCGTTTGGGCATGACGGAGGGGGCAGATTGTGGGACAGAATAGGAATACAAAACTGAAGGGGCACAATATTCCAACTAAGGGGACATTGCCCCCTTTTTCCCCCTCGTGGCACCGGGCCTGGCTACATCCGTTTCCTATCTCTACAGTTTACATATTTAGTGATCAACAGTGGAGGTGTACAAATTGATTTATTGATTGTTTTCTTTGTTTGAGCTTGCTAGGAGAGCGAGGATGGGCAGAGAGCAGATAGTGTACAGGAAGAGTTTGTGGAGCACGGAGACTGGCACAAGGGAATGGGCTAAACAAAGCTGCCCAAGAACAGGAATCCTTTCCCTACAGTCCTTGAACGAACCACCAGAGCTGCTCTCTTCTCCACAACAGGAACCCTATCTTCAACAATGGACAACCCTCAAACCCACCCACACAATACAGTAATTCATATTATGAATTAAGTTAATGCTGTAAACATGTACCTGCGCCTCAACTCCACATGCCCCCTCCACACTCACCCATTCACCCACTCCCTGTCTAACTGCAGGCATGGTTAATGTACACACTGCACATGTTTTAAATATTCAACATACAGATGTGCATAGGTAAGTCTAGGATCAGAGCTAGGGATAACATGTATTTATTGACTGTTGAAAAACTGCACATCAAGAGAGATGAGACTGCATGCAGACAGTACACAACTGTCTGCATGCAGTAGGGTAATCATGAGGTAGCAGTAGGCAGCAACCGAATGTGAAGTTTCACAAAATGATGTGCTGTGTGGGGCAGTGATTGATACAGCTTGAGTAGAAGGGATGGCTGTGCCTATGCTAATTGTTCTGTTTGCAGACTGAAGTAACAAGGCTCAATGAGATAGTGTCTGAACAGGGGGTTTTCTGGTGAAATTAGTTCATAATGGCTCAACAAACAATACTGCACTTATTCCTCTAGCATTATCAGCAATTCAAGAGATATCACATGCTGTTTTTATTAGAGGAGACAATGGGAAGTGGGGGTGGGGATGCATGAGGCAATTGTGAACTTGGAGAGCTCTGGGTTTCGTTTTGTCAACATGATTGCGGCCATGTGCGGCCGTGACCAATGGCAGCCTGTGGGAACCTGGCCCTAGCCAATGGGAGATGTCTGTATTAGTGTGTGATTCAAGTTAAAAGGCCCCATTCCCTTGAGAGATACAAGTTAGGGTTTCTAAACAGAAAAACAAGATATTTGACTTAAACCTATACAATTATTTATAATTCCTGTGCTGATTTATTTTGGGCTCAACTGTGCAGTATACATCACTAGTGTAATGGTATTGGGACAGACATTCCATTCTTTTTCTCAGGCCCTGCATCTAGTCCCCCCACTGTGTCCCCATGGGTCTGCTCCTGCCACAGAACAAGGCACAGTTGAATCCAATTCAAATACACTGAGTGCTGAACCAACTTAAAGGAATTGGAGTCAGTAGTTGGAGAAATTGAGAGGTCTCAGCCGCTGAGCAGTTCTGCACTAGTCACACACATAAGGAATAGATGAGTACCTTGCAAGCAGAGGAACAGTGTGGATCAGAGATTTCTTGTGTGTTATTGCTCTACGTTACCTTATTTTACAGTACTATATATTGATATTGATTACTGCATTGTTTGGAAAAGAGTTTGCAAGAAAGACATTTCACTGTACTCGTGAACGCGACAATAAAGCTTGAAACTAGAACTACAGCGCCTTCAGAAAGTACTGTATTCAAACCCTGTGACTTTTCACACATTTTGTATGTTACAGCCGGAATATAAAATTGATTAAATTTAGATTTTTTGTCAAGACCTGAAAATGGTTGTCTAGCAATGATCAACAACCAATTTGACAGCTTGAAGAATGTTGAAAAGAATCATGGGCAAATGTTGCACTATCCAGGTGTGGATAGAAGACTTACCCAGAAAGACTCAGTTATAATCACTGCCAAAGGCGCTTCTACAAAGTATCGACTCAGTGGTGTGAATACTTATGTAAATTAGATATTTATGTATTTCATTTAAAACAAAATTCACATATTTCTAAAAACATGTTTTCACATGGTCAATATGTGTGTGTTGTGTGTTCATGGGTGAATTTATTATTATTTTTAAATCCATTTTGAATTCAGGCTGTAGCACAACAAAATGCGGAATAAATCAAGGGATATGAATACTTTCTGAAGGTACTGTGCCGCCCAAGGTCAGAGGGCATGCTGTGAGGATGAGCAGGTGCTACCTCATGTCAAATGTGTAATTGGACAGGCAGGTGTTACTCTGTGTGCTAAGTCTATATACAGTATATATATATATTTTTAAATGTATATAAAATTAGCTCTTCATTGTACTGTAATGACTGTTTCCTAACCAAATACCACAAATACTCCATGCAAGTCAAGTGAAAGGTAACACAGTATATCACAATCTGCTGTCAGTTTGATCTGGCAATAACAGGCAACTGTCAAGCACTTCACAACAAATCCACCAAAGTGACCATACTGTTTCTTCTGATCAGACAACTGCAGAAATTTGAGAAAAATTGTGTCTGTGACGAATTATACTGGTCAGTGCAAGTACAATTTTGCATACCAATATTACTTGCTGTGCATCATGCTGTAGCTATATACAGTACATACTCAATACAATATTTTCTTATTTTCATTTTATAGTTTTGCACAAACTTGTGGGCCAAGCAGAAAACTCCCTGGGATTACATAATGCTCTGTGCCATTATCAGCAGAGATAATGTGATTACATAATGCTCTGTACCATTATCTTGGCCCTAGTACTTCTCTGCTCTCCGCTCCCAGGGGCTAGCACTTCCCAATGCTAATTGTGGTAATTACTAGACATTTAGACGTTCTGTACTGGCAGTCGCTTATTTGAGGCATTTTAAAAATGCTCTGTGATCACACTCATGCCGTTGCCATCAGGATTGCTAAATGTAGACTGAGCAATAGGTAAACGTTTTGTTTTGGTTAAAGCATCATGAAGGCTTTGTGATTATATATGTACATTTAATAGTGACTGTTGCTGCCGTTGTTTTGACCCAGAAGCATCAGATAATCTTTTAATGAACTTTGTCAAGTTTAAACCACAAATGTTTGTTTGACTACAGCTGTCTATAAGATTATAAATCCATCAATGCTAATTATGACTCTTTGTCTCCCATTGAGATTCGAGACTAGAGGATGGAGTGAGGCAAAGGGAGAGATGTTTCACTGGAGTTTTCTTGGTGTCTGGACCACTGCGGGGCTGTGTTATAGGGAGCCAGGGGCAATAACCTTGGGCCCACTGCCCAATCTCATACCTCGTTAATCCTTTCCCAGCCTGCCTCTACCCACTATGAATTGGGAGGGTAATTTCAAACAGTCACCACTCACCCATCTGAGCAGAATTGTGATTAATAATCCACCAGAACCAAAGAAAAGCACAGGGAAATTTCTTCCATGCAATTAAGTTTAGAGTACCTTGTTGACTAATTAACGCCCAAAAAACAACTCCATTCGGCCAAAATGTGTTGATAGTTTGATTCAGTCTTTCATTGCATTGACTGACAGAGACACTAACAAAATCACATATCCCTTTCCCACCTGTAAGAAGTATCTGAAAAATCACGTCTACCTCTATCTATTGATCAGAGCCAATGCTTGTAATCCATATCTCTCCTGGATCATACCCATCTTCCCTGAAAAGGAAGAGGAGATCATTGGCAAATATCTCCACCAAAGCTTGGAGACACAGGCTGGCTGACAAAACCATATATCGTCCCTAGGAATTAGTGTCATATAAGAGCCAGTATGGTGGAGATAGATAATAACTTCTCCAGTTCATGCATTACATTAGTCTCATCAGGACACAATCATTTGTTTCCTTTCTCTTTAGTAACCAATCCTTTAGTAGTAACTATCTATGCCGACTCTGCCGAGTCAGACTTTGACACAATGACAAGGCATTATGATCTGCAGGTTGGTTTGTTGTATGATTCTACATAAACCTGATCAAATTGTAAGGAAGATTTTCCTCAAAAGCACAAGACCTTAGATTAACCTAATTTGTCTGGGCCCAGAGCTTTATCATATAAATTTCTAGACATGCCTGGCCACTTCCTTACAATTTGATCAGCTTTATGTGTGGAAGGAAACATACAAGACACGGTCTGAGTAAAATGGACCATCTCCAATATAGCATAGAAATTATCCTTTTACCGTCTGGGGCTCGTGCAGACCAGGTTTAGCCTGTGAGTGAGATAGTCAGCCAGTAGTATTTCAGTGGCTGGCTCTGCTGATTGGGACACACTGCCAGTGAGTGAATCTGAGGCTCATTACTCATCTCTGGGCGGCTCAGCTGAATCCTATGGTTTAGAGATCAGATCTAGGGTCAGTAGACCAGACTCCTGTCTGCAGGACACAATTGGTAGGTGACTGACTGTTCCTAAAATACAATAATAACAATGTAATAGATCATAAATCAGCTGCCATTTGGTCCAGGCATGCCTAATGGGATTATGCACTGGGATAAGAATGACGGTCAACATCTGGCCCTGCTCTTGAAGTATACAGCAAATACTGACAGAGCGTGCACACTGTTAAGATCTAAATTCTTGGCCCCCTTAAATTTGAACTCAGCCGCTGAGTGACTTCCAAGAGGTTATTAAGAGTCATCATAAAGCAGAACCTAGTATCCTACGTGACCTCCCTGAGGCCAAGGGCCAATGTCTGTAAATTCAGCCATCGGTGGTTTCAAATGATAGAGACTATCATCTAAAATACGATTATAGTGTAAGATACGATTCCTGACAACACATGCTGAACAGTATTCAGTATGCAAGTATTCAGATTGTCAAAAACACTCACAGCTTGATGTTGGTATTGAACTCTTCCTCAGTTCAAGGAAAACAAAAGAAACATAATGGAAAAAGCCCCCGCTCTAATGCATCAAATGTAATACTGGCCCTGAGCAACAAAAACAATATTACCTTTTGAAATTGTATTTCAGTCAGAAAGCGATGAATTAAAATAAAAAATAGGCATGAGGGAAATTAATCTCACCATGTCACTGATCACACAGACTAGACTTAATCAGTCAATAAAATATTCAAATCTGAATGTGTTTTGTGCACAATATTAAGTGTTAAGAATGGTGCTAAAAAGGTTTTTAATTAGTAGGCTATTAGGCAAATGCACATAGTGTGAACGTGAAGAAGCATTTTTATTATACCCTTGAATGAGTTTAATTGTTTCTAAGGTGTGTGGGACAGACAATGAGACAGATGGGAAGAACAGAAAGAAAATAGATTTTTTGCTTTATAGGAATACAGGAAGATGTGAGCACTTCTTCCATCTTGGGGTCACACAAGTGATTGACAGATACTGCCATAAAAAAAAGCAGTGAGCTTGAAATGTATTGTGCACAATGTGCATTGAAAAGTTTCTATATGACTAATGATCTGGGGAAAGAAGGCACAGTCTCTGAAATAGAATCAGAGGGAGAAAGCACAACCTCCTACAGCTTGTCGGAGCTCTGTTTTGTCTGCAAGTATCTTTTGTGTTATTTTTGTGCGTACAATTAATGAAGTTCTAAGTTGCTGGGCTCACAGTATAGGAGCCGCAGTGCCGACGTGTATGACACCCCTTCTAATGGCATCTTTAGTTCACACTTCTCTGCTCATTTTGCAGTAGCTGGTAATTTGTGTTTGTCAACGTATGGTCCTCAGCCAGGCATACAGTGTGTTCCTGCATGCATTCATGGTGCCTCTGTGCAATTGGACGCCTTCCATGAACCTCCTTGCCTCCTCTTTTGTGATGAGAGAAGTTTAAGCTTCGTCTGTGACCTCTAGAGGTGAGGACTCTCATGAAGGACTTATCCACACGGTTAACAGCCTGTTTACATTCTATTCCACTCTAGCTGGGGATTACAGGTGTGAATCATTTAATTCTGGGGAAAGATGTTCATGTAACCCACAAGGGGCTCGTAAACCGAATCTGTTGCTCCTCTGAACATTACTTAGACACATGGGATTAGGATAAAATCTCATGACTGTTGATAAAACTACACAGATGAATATCAACAATGCTGGTTTCCAGTGTTTAATTGCTAGACTATTCTAGTTGATTACTTTGGAGAGGCTTGTAACCATGTACTTAATGAAGCCATCCGTTGTGGTCATGTCAGCTCATCATGTCCCGGTTTATGCTGCTCTCCAGCCCTGAGGGAGCCACTAGTCAGATCCATCCAGCGTCTTTCCCACTCCACGCAATACTGTGGTATTAGGGTACACTGAGTTTGATGTATATTTGATGACATGCCAAAGTGTGACACGCCAAAGGATGGAATGAAAGCAGCAGGGATATCTGTATTAGTAACACAGGGGAACAGGCAGCTCTACTCTAAGTAAAGTGGAAACGTTTTGTCCATGTCCCATACCGGGCTCGAACCAGTGGTCATCTGATTGCAAATACACGTGACCGCCCTCCTTGACAAACCAAATGATCTATAGAAAACAATCAAATTTGCTAGCTCCATTAGCAACATTTTAAGCTACAGTTGAAGTCGAAGGTTACATACACCTTAGCCAAATTCATTTAAAGTCATTAAAACTCGTTCTTCAACCACTCCACAAATTTCTTGTAAACAAACTATAGTTTTGGCAAGTCGGTTAGGACATCTACTTTGTGCATGACACAAGTAATTTTTCCATTAATTGTTTACAGATTATTTCACTTATAATTCACTGTATCACAATTCCAGTGGGTCAGAAGTTTACATACACTAAGTTGACTGTGCCTTTAAACAGCTTGGAAAATTACAGAAAATTATGTCATGGCTTTAGAAGCTTCTGATAGGCTAAATGACATCATTTGAGTCAATTGGAGGTGTACCTGTGGATGTATTTCAAGGCCTACCTTCAGTGCCTCTTTGCTTGACATCGTGGGAAAATCAAAAGAAATCAGCCAAGACCTCAGAAAAAACATTGTAGACCTCCACAAATCTGTTTCATCCTTGGGAGCAATTTCCAAATGCCTAAAAGTACCACGTTCATCTGTACAAACAATAGTACGCAAGTATAAACACTATGGGACCACGCAGCCGTCATACCGCTCAGCAAGGAGACACATTCTGTCTCCTAGAGATTAACGTACTTTGGTGCGAAAAGTGCGAATCAATCCCAGAACAACAGCAAAAGACCTTGTGAAAAAGCTGGAGGAAACGGGTACAAAAGTATTTATATCCACAGTAAAAGAAGTCCTATATGGACATAACCTGAAAGGCCGCTCAGCAAGGAAGAAGCCACTGCTCCAAAACCACCATAAAAAAGCCAGACTACGGTTTGCAACTGCACATGGGGACAAACATTGTACTTTTTGGAGAAATGTCCTCTGGTCTGATGAAACAAAAATAGAACTGTTTGGCCATAATGACCATCGTTATGTTTGGAGGAAAAAGGGGGATGCTTGCAAGCCAAAGAACACCATCCCAACCGTGAAGCACGGGGGTGGCAGCATCATGTTGTGGGGGTGCTTTGCTGCAGGAGGGACTGGTGCACTTCAAAAATAGATGGCATCATGAGGAAGGAAAATTATGTGGATATATTGAAGCAACATCTCAAGACATCAGTCAGGAAGTTAAAGCTTGGTCGCAAATGGGTCTTCCAAATGGACAATGACCCCAAGCATACTTCCAAAGTTGTGGCAAAATGGCTTCAATCCTATAGAACATTTGTGGGCAGAACTGAAAAAGCGTGTGTGAGGAAGGAGGCCTACAAACCTGACTCAGTTACACCAGCTCTGTCAGGAGGAATGGGCCAAAATCTGTCTCTTATACACATCTAGATGTGTATAAGAGACAGGATCCTAACTGACCTATAACAGGACATTTTTACTCAGATTGAATGACAGGAATTGTAAAAAAAAAAAAAAAAAACGGAGTTTAAATGTATTTGGCTAAGGTGTATGTAAACTTCCGACTTCAACTGTATGCCTAAATCGTGTTATTGATGGTATATAATTTTGAAGTGGAGGATTCTCAATAATAATTTCCATGATAGCACATTGGTAGAAGTCAGTGACAAATATCAAAACTAAGCTGGGCTCGGCTAAAACCGTGGATGGGAGAACAAAGTTCAGTTGTACATAGATTATCACGTAGGAGGTGCTCGGCCCCAGCCTAATGTTGAAGATCTGACGTTGTTTCAAAAGTACAATTCAACATATTTTATACAAGGTTAGTCTATGTTGAAAATTGGTTACCAAGATGGCATAATCCTGTGGTTGAAATTTCACCCTCAAAACAACAGCTTATGTTGGTGACTTTTTGCGAATCCAAAGTATTTTAAACATAGATTCCATGTCACAATACATTAACAAATTACATTGAAACAACGTTGATTCAACCAGTTTGTGCCCAGTGGGATTTGACTCCATGAGCAAAGCTAACTAATGCAGTCCCACCATTAATGATTACTGATTAGTGATATGGATGACGCTTGTTAGTGATCTTCCATCACAGAATACCATCTGTTTTGAACTTGATTCAACATAAATAGATCGTGGTCTACCCTTTACAACATAACCATCCAACCACATTTCTAATCAGGAGCATGTTCTAGATACCACCCCCAACCCTTCCTTAAGCAGGGAGCACAGCCATAAGTCATTGCATTGCGCATTGCGCCCGGCCCGCCACAGGAGTCGCTAGTGCGCGATGAGACAAGGATATCCCTGCCGGCCAAACCCTCCCTAACCCGGACGACGCTGGGTCAATTGTGCGCTGCCCATGGGCCTCCCGGTCGCGGCCGGCTGCAACAGAGACTGGACTCGAACCCAGAATCTCTGGTGGCACAGCTAGCACAGCGATGAAGTGCCTTAGACCACTGCGCCACCCAGGAGGCCCAGATGACGCCATCTCAATCACACTCCACACTGCTCTTTCCCACCTGGTCAAAAGGAACACCCATGTAAGAATGCTGTTCATTGACTACAGCTCAGCGTTCAACACCATAGTGCCCACAAAGCTCATCACTAAGCTAAGAACCCTGGGACTAAACACCTCCCCTTTGCAACTGGATCCTGGACTTCCTGACGGGCCGCCCCCAGGTGGTAAGAGTAGGCAACAACACATCTGCCTCGCTGATCCTCAACACGGGGCCCCTCAGGGGTACGTGCTTAGTCCCGTCCTGTACTCCCTGTTCACCCACGACTGCGTGGGCAAGCACACACTCCAACACCATCTTTAAGTTTGCTGACGACACAACGGTGGTAGGCCTGATCACCGACAATGAGGAGACAGCCTATAGGGAAGAGGTCAAAGACTTGGCAGTGTGGTGCCAGGACAACAACCTCTCCCTCAACGTGAGCAAGACTGGGTGGAAGATCGTGGACTACAGGAAAAGGAGGGCCGAACACACCCCCATTCACATCGACGGGGCTGCAGTGGAGCAGGTGTCCACATCACCAACAAATATCATGATCTAAACACTCCATTGCTACAGAAAGTTGTGAAGAGGGCACGACAACACCTTTTCCCCTCTGGAGACTGAAAAGATTTGGCATGGGACCCCAGATCCTCAAAACGTTCTACAGCTGCACCATCGAGAGCATCCTGACCAGTTGCATCACCGCCTGGTATGGCACTGCTCGGTATCCAACCATAAGGCGCTACAGAGGGTAGTGCGTAGGGCCCAGTAATCACTGGGGCCAAGCTTCCTGACATCCTGGATGTATATACTAGGCGGTGTCCGAGGAAGGCCCCAAAAAATTTCAGATTCCAGTCACCCAAGTCATAGACTCCATAGGCTCCTTAACAGCTTCTACTCCCAAGCCATAAGACTGCTGAACAATTAATCAAATGGCCACCCGGACTAATTCACGGTACTCCATTCTGTTTATTTGTGTTTTATCTGTCGGCTCTGTGTTTTAACTCAGGTCTGTGTGTAGTTAATCCGACCCTCTCTGCCTAGTCGTCGCCATTTTT
>NC_036855.1:21726632-21866678 GCF_002910315.2 Salvelinus sp. IW2-2015 | reverse complement strand
TTGTGAGGTGTACCTGTGGATGTATTTCAAGGCCTACCTTCAGCTGCTCCTCTTTGCTTGACATCGTGGGGAAATCAAAAGAAATCAGCCAAGACCTCAGAAAAAACATGTAGACCTCCACAAATCTGTTTCATCCTTGGAGACAATTTCCAAATGCCTAAAAGTACCACGTTCATCTGTACAAACAATAGTACGCAAGTATAAACACTATGGGACCACGCAGCCGTCATACCGCTCAGCAAGGAGACACATTCTGTCTCCTAGAGATTAACGTACTTTGGTGCGAAAAGTGCGAATCAATCCCAGAACAACAGCAAAAGACCTTGTGAAAAAGCTGGAGGAAACGGGTACAAAAGTATTTATATCCACAGTAAAAGATCCTATATGGACATAACCTGAAAGGCCGCTCAGCAAGGAAGAAGCCACTGCTCCAAAACCACCATAAAAAGCCAGACTACGGTTTGCAACTGCACATGGGGACAAACATTGTACTTTTTGGAGAAATGTCCTCTGGTCTGATGAAACAAAAATAGAACTGTTTGGCCATAATGACCATCGTTATGTTTGGAGGAAAAAGGGGGATGCTTCAAAGCCCAACCGTGAAGCACGGGGTGTGCAGCATCATGTTGTGGGGGTGCTTTGCTGCAGGAGGGACTGGTGCACTTCAAAAATAGATGGCATCATGAGGATGGAAAATTATATGGATTATTGAAGCAACATCTCAAGACATCAGTCAGGAAGTTAAAGCTTGGTCGCAAATGGGTCTTCCAAATGGACAATGACCCCAAGCATACTTCCAAAGTTGTGGCAAAATGGCTTCAATCCTATAGAACATTTGTGGCAGAACTGAAAAAGCGTGTGTGAGGAAGGAGGCCTACAAACCTGACTCAGTTACACCAGCTCTGTCAGGAGGAATGGGCCAAAATGCACCCAACATATTATGGGAAGCTTGTGGAAGGCTACCCAAAATGTTTGACCCAAGTTAAACAATTTAATGGCAATGCTACCAAATACTAATTGAGTGTATGTAAACTTCTGACCCACTGGGAATGTGATGAAAGAAATAAAAGCAGAAATAAATCATTCTCTCTACTAATATTCTGACATTTCACATTCTTAAAATAAAGTGGTGATCCTAACTGACCTATAACAGGACATTTTTACTCAGATTGAATGACAGGAATTGTAAAAAAAAAAAAAAAAAAACGGAGTTTAAATGTATTTGGCTAAGGTGTATGTAAACTTCCGACTTCAACTGTATGCCTAAATCGTGTTATTGATGGGATATAATTTTGAAGTGGAGGATTCTCAATAATAATTTCCATGATAGCACATTGGTAGAAGTCAGTGACAAATATCAAAACTAAGCTGGGCTCGGCTAAAACCGTGGATGGGAGAACAAAGTTCAGTTGTACATAGATTATCACGTAGGAGGTGCTCGGCCCCAGCCTAATGTTGAAGATCTGACGTTGTTTCAAAAGTACAATTCAACATATTTTATACAAGGTTAGTCTATGTTGAAAATTGGTACCAAGATGGCATAATCCTGTGGTTGAAATTTCACCCTCAAAACAACAGCTCTATGTTGGTGACTTTTTGCGAATCCAAAGTATTTTAAACATAGATTCCATGTCACAATACATTAACAAATTACATTGAAACAACGTTGATTCAACCAGTTGTGCCCAGTGGGATTTGACTCCATGAGCAAAGCTAACTAATGCAGTCCCACCATTAATGATTACTGATTAGTGATATGGATGACGCTTGTTAGTGATCTTCCATCACAGAATACCATCTGTTTTGAACTTGATTCAACATAAATAGATCGTGGTCTACCCTTTACAACATAACCATCCAACCACATTTCTAATCAGGAGCATGTTCTAGATACCACCCCCAACCCTTCCTTAAGCAGGAGCACAGCCATAAGTCATTGCATTGCGCATTGCGCCCGGCCCGCCACAGGAGTCGCTAGTGCGCGATGAGACAAGGATATCCCTGCCGGCCAAACCCTCCCTAACCCGGACGACGCTGGGTCAATTGTGCGCTGCCCCATGGGCCTCCCGGTCGCGGCCGGCTGCAACAGAGACTGGACTCGAACCCAGAATCTCTGGTGGCACAGCTAGCACAGCGATGAAGTGCCTTAGACCACTGCGCCACCCAGGAGGCCCAGATGACGCCATCTCAATCACACTCCACACTGCTCTTTCCCACCTGGTCAAAAGGAACACCCATGTAAGAATGCTGTTCATTGACTACAGCTCAGCGTTCAACACCATAGTGCCCACAAAGCTCATCACTAAGCTAAGAACCCTGGGACTAAACACCTCCCCTTTGCAACTGGATCCTGGACTTCCTGACGGGCCGCCCCCAGGTGGTAAGAGTAGGCAACAACACATCTGCCTCGCTGATCCTCAACACGGGGGCCCCTCAGGGGTACGTGCTTAGTCCCGTCCTGTACTCCCTGTTCACCCACGACTGCGTGGGCAAGCACGACTCCAACACCATCTTTAAGTTTGCTGACGACACAACGGTGGTAGGCCTGATCACCGACAATGAGGAGACAGCCTATAGGGAAGAGGTCAAAGACTTGGCAGTGTGGTGCCAGGACAACAACCTCTCCCTCAACGTGAGCAAGACTGGGTGGAAGATCGTGGACTACAGGAAAAGGAGGGCCGAACACACCCCCATTCACATCGACGGGGCTGCAGTGGAGCAGGTGTCCACATCACCAACAAACTATCATGATCTAAACACATCCATTGCTACAGAAAGTTGTGAAGAGGGCACGACAACACCTTTTCCCCTCTGGAGACTGAAAAGATTTGGCATGGGACCCCAGATCCTCAAAACGTTCTACAGCTGCACCATCGAGAGCATCCTGACCAGTTGCATCACCGCCTGGTATGGCAACTGCTCGGTATCCAACCATAAGGCGCTACAGAGGGTAGTGCGTAGGGCCCAGTACATCACTGGGGCCAAGCTTCCTGACATCCTGGATGTATATACTAGGCGGTGTCCGAGGAAGGCCCCAAAAAATMTCAGATTCCAGTCACCCAAGTCATAGACTCCATAGGCTCCTTAACAGCTTCTACTCCCAAGCCATAAGACTGCTGAACAATTAATCAAATGGCCACCCGGACTAATTCACGGTACTCCATTCTGTTTATTTGTGTTTTATCTGTCGGCTCTGTGTTTTAACTCAGGCTCTGTGTGTAGTTAATCCGACCCTCTCTGCCTAGTCGTCGCCATTTTTACCTGCTGTTGCTGTGTTAGCTGACTAGCTGCTGTTATCTCACCRYTTGTTTTAGCTAGCTCTCCCAATCAAGACCTGCAATCACTTTATGCCTTACTGTATGTCTCTCTCAAATATCAATATMRCTTGTATACTGTTGTTCAGGCTAGTTATCATTGTTTTGGTTTGCAATGGACCCCGTAGTTCCACTCTCCGTACCTCTGATACCTCCTTTGTCCCGCCTCCCACACATGCGGTGACCTCACCCATTGAGACCAGCATGTCCAGAGATACAACCTCTCTTATCATCACCCAGTYCCTGGGCTTGCCTCCGCTGTACCCGTGCCCCACCATACCCCTGTCTGCACATTATGCCCAGAATCTATTCTACCACGCCCATAAATCTGCTCCTTTTATTCCTTGTCCCCAACGRTCTAGGCYACCAGTTTTGWWAGCCTTTAGCCGCACCCTCATCCTACTACTCCTCTGTTCCTCGGGTGATGTGGAGGTAAACCCAGGCCCTGCATGTACCCAGGCACCCTCATTTGTTGACTTCTGTGATCGAATTTAAAAGCTCTTGGCTACTCTTATGTCAATTCATATCTATCAGATGAGTCCATCGCCTCCCACTACGCGTGGACTTCCGGTGACGCCGAAAAATATGGATGCCTGCCTTTCTGACATTCAAGTTGTCTCTATCAAGAATATATCGGCCCGAGTATATTTGTTTTATTTTACGTTGTTATTTTCTTTACATCGCCTGTTACCACCTGGGCGGTACATTCTTAGGTTTCTGTATTACATTGTGACAAGTGCGGAGCATGGCCGAAACTTTACTGAATTATTTACGATTAACGTCAACTCATCATCGTTCCTACCAGGAATATGACTTTACCCGAAAAAACGGAATCCAGTGTATTTGCCTTCCACCCAATTACAATGGATCTGATCCCAGCCGGCGACCCTGTGCGACGCCGAAAAGGGGCGAAAACGTGGGGTTGTCTCTAGTACCCGGTGTCAGGCTTCGCGGAGACGGGCACCATCGGCGCTCCACTCCGCTAGCATACGCTACTCGCCACATGTCCAGGTCCTCTTGACAATAAGGTTGATGAAATACCGGCGCTACGCGTTAGCATCCTAGAGAGACATCGATGGATTGCAAGCAGTAGCTCTTATAGCTGTCGATCCTGTAAAGACATCTGATGGCTAACTCAAATTTAGTTAGACCTTTTCTTGAGACGGGAGTCGGTGCAAGCCAGCTGAGTGTTCTTCTATGCGACGCCCGACAGAAACAAAACATCTTTCTCGGTAACGAAGAGGGGCGGGGGGTATGCGCTTAGCTGATTCAGGTATGAAGTATAAGTGTTGGATCATCATCTTAAACACAAACTAGCATAGAGACAATCGAAAGTTACATTTCTGTTTCACCCTGATCTTGACTCCTCACAATCAATGATGTCTGGATCCTTGCCGACATTAAGTGTCTACCAAGGGATAATTAATCTACGTTCAAAATTTGCATAATGCTCGTCGACGACAAAAAGAAAATGTACATTCTCCCCCCAAGCAGACCACATCGAAAATGGCGGAACTAGAAGGTGGACTGACAACTTTATTCTGACTGCTTTGCTAAACTGGAAACCACACACCCTGAGGCCGCAACTCATCGTAAGGCTAGGGGATTTTAACAACGGCGTAATCTTAAAAACCAAACTCCGCTAAATTCTATCAGCATAGCGATTGTGCTACCAGGGCTGGAAAAAACAACATAGACCATTGTCCCTATACCTAATTTCCGCGACGCTTATAAGGCCCCTCCCACCAGCCCCCCTTCGGAAAAAAGCTGACCACGACTCCATTTTGTTGATCCAGCTACAAACAGAAACTTCGATATTACAACAAGCGATCCCGCGCTACAGGTCTGTCAACGCTGGTCCGGCAAACAAATATCCGTTTTTTTTTTTGGAAAATTCCACGCTTCAAAAAGACTGCTTCGATTACACCGCGGATTGGGAGATATGTTTCCGCATCGCGCATCCAACAACAATATTGACGAATATGCTGATTCGTGTGGAGCGAGTCATTAGGAAGTGCGGAATTGACGAGTGTCGTACGCCACAGCAACGATAAAAGAGCGATCTCCCCAAACCAGAAACCGTGGTATTGACGGCCAGCAATTCGCTCCCTGAAAACTGAAAGCCTCCGCCGAACCTCATCTAGCTTTATAACGACAGAGAAGGCAAGGTGACCGGAAAAGCATACCGTAATACAATACAGTGTAGCTATTCTCTTCCCATAGGCAATCAAAAAACAGGTCTTGCAAATCTCCAGTACCAGAGAACAAATATCGGCAAGTCAGCAAATTCCGACATACCAGCTGCATGAGCAGCTAACCCGGTAACATTGTTTTCACAGGGTCTACAGTCCAATCCAACGATGTACTGAGAGTATACTAGAAACCAGCCCCGTCCAGGCCCAGGACCAGGGATGTCTTGCTCCCCAGACAGGACTAAACATATACTTTGTTTGCCCGCTTTTTGGGAGGACAATATTCAGTCTGCCAAACTTTTGACCTCAAGTGCCCCCTACCAAAAACCTGTGCTGGCTCTCTCTTCACTGCAGCCGTAGGTGAGTAAAATCATGTTTAAACGTTGTTAACCCTCGCAAGGCGCAGGCCCAGACGGCATTCCCAGCCGCGTCCTCAGGAGCATGCGCAGACCAGCTGGCGGCTGTCTGTGTTTACGGACATTTATTCAATCATCCTTATCCCAGTCTCTGTTCCCCACATGCTTTCAAGTGAGGGCCTACCCATTTGTTTTCCTTTTCTCCCAAAAAGAAGCTAAGTAACTGAGCTAAGACGATCTACCGCCCCGTAGCCACTTCATTCCTCATCATTGAAAGTGCTTTGAGAGGACTTAAGTCAAGGACCATATCACCTCCACCCTACCCGGACACCCTATTGACCCACTCCAATTTGACTTACCGATCCCAATTAGGTCCACAGACGACGCTAACGCAACACATCTGCACACTTGCCCTAACCCAAGTACTAGGGACCAAGAGGAATAACCCATGTTGAGTAATTGCTGGTCAAATCGATTACAGCTCAAGCATTTAAACACCATATAACCCTCCAAACTCGTCTCAAGCTCGAGACCCTGAGTCCTCGACCCCCGCCCTGTGCAACTGGGTCCTGCGACTTCCTGACGGTCGCCCCCAGGTGTGAGGGTACGGTAACAACATCTACCACCCCCGCTGATCCTCCAAACACTTGGAGGCCACCACAGGGTGCGTTCTGAGGCCCTCTCCTGTACTCCCTGTTCACCCACGACTGCGTGGCCATCTACGCCTCCCAACTCAATCATCAAGTTGCTGCGATGACACTACAGTGTAGCTGATTACCAACAACGACGAGACGGCCTACAGGGAGGAGGTGAGGGCCCTCGGAGTGTGGTGTCAGGAAAATAACCTCATATCTCAACGTCTATAACAAAACAAAAGGAGATGATTGTGGACTTCAGGAAACAGACAGAGGGAGCACCCCCCTATCCACATCGACGGGTCAGTAAGTGGAGAAGGTTGAAGTTTTAAGTTCCTCGGTAACATCTCATTACTTACAAACTAATGTCCACCCCACCAGACAGCGTTGTGAAGAAGGCGCAAGCAGCGCTCTCTTCAAAATCCTCAGGAGCTGAAGAAATTCGGCTTTCACCAAAAGCACTCCACAAACTTCTACAAAGATGCACAATCGAAGCATTTCCTGTCGGGCTGTTGTAATCACCGCCTTACGGCAACTGCTCTCGCCCACATACCCTAAGGCGCTCCAGAGGGTTGAAGTGAGGTTCGGCCAGAACGCATCACCAGGGGCAAACACCTGCCCTCCAGGACACCTTACACCAACCCAAGATGCACAGGGAAGGCCATAAAGATCATCAAGACAACAAAACCATCCCAGCCACTGCTCCTGTTCACCCCGCTCCCCATCATCCAAGAAAGGCTTTGAAAGGTCAGTACGGGCAATCAAACAGGGACCGAGAGTACCTGAAAAAACAGCTTCTATCTCAAGGCCATCCAGACTGATTAAACAGCCACCACTAACATTTAGCGGCCTGCTTGCCAAAACATTACTGACTCAACTCCAGCCACTTTTAAAAGATGGGAGTGTGATGGAAATTATGAAAAAGTATCCACTGCACTTTAAAGCAATCCACTTAATACAATGTTTATCGATTACCCTACATTAACCCAGCTCATATGTACTATACCTGTACTCTTATTCATACTACTGCATTCTTGCCAATCTTTAAAATGCCAATACCATGGACCACTAGCCACTTTAACACTATGCCACTTTATGTTTACATTACTCCTAACGAGCTACTCATCTCATACGTATTATACCGTACTCTTTACCATCTACTGATCGCCATGTTTCCGTTCTGTACCACCCACTCATTCATATAAACTTGTATGTACATTGATTCTTTATCCCTTTGACACATTGTGTGAAAGAGTCCGTGTAAGTAGTAGTTGTGGATATGTCTAGCGGTTAGATTTACTGGTGTTTATTTAACTCCCCTTGCATTGTCGGAATGAACTAGTATATGTCAACAGAATGGCATTTCTCGCTACACTCGCATATTTAACACCCCGCTGCTAACCATGGTATGTGAAAACTAATAAAATTTGATTTGACCATTTAAAAGTTTGTCTTACTTCACCACTTTAGCCACACTCTGCCAACCCTGATGTCCTTGCCGTGTCTGAAATCCTGGCTTAGGAAGGCCACCAAAAATTCTGAGATTTCCATACCCAACTATAACACTTTCCGTCAAGATAGAACTGCCAAAGGGGAGGAGTTGCCAATCTACAGCAGAGATAGCCTGCAAAGTTCTGTCATACTTTCCAGTCTATGCCCAAACAGTTCGAACTGTTTAATTTTAAAAATTATCTCTCCAGAAATAAGTCTCCTACTGTTGCCGCCTGCTACCGACCCCCCCAGCTCCCACTTGTGCCCTGGACACCATCTGTGAATTGATCGCTCCCCATCTAGCTTCAGAGTTTGTTCTGTTAGGTGACCTAAACTGGGATATGCTTAACACCCCGGCAGCTAGTCAATCTAAGCTAGAGTGCCTCCAATCTCATACAAATCATCAAGGAACTCTCACCAGGTACAACCCTAAATCCCGTAAACATGGGACACCTAAAAGTGACAGTTATTCCTGACTAGCAACTTGCCCTCCAATAATACACCTCTCTGTCTTCAATCAAGATCTCAGCGATCACTGCCATCGATTGCCTGTTATCCGCTACGGTGGACGTCTACGCTCAAATCTCGCAGGCTCATCACTGCGTACCGGTGACCCAGGTAGAGTAACTTTCCCTCCCCCCCTTATTTAGATACTATAAATGGCTCACTGTGGGGTCAGTAACTGCCCCAATGTAAGTGTGCTCGATGCAAAGGCCGTTTGCTGTCTTAATACTGGACGGTTGAGAAAAAGAGATATTGATTCCTCATTCCCTGTCAGTTGAGGATGCCTGTCAATTTCTTAAAGTACTTCCTCACTCCATATATAGACAAGGCATATAGCTCCGTGTCACAAAAATGCAAAACTTAAGAATCAGATATAGTCCTGTTCACCTCACAGACATTGATGTGCCCTCGACCAGCCCACCTAAACAAACATCCTGATGGCGGATACATGCAATAGCATCTTGAAAGAGCACCCGCGATTATGCACCTGTCAGGGAAGTCGAGAACCAATATACAATGCGTCAGTCAGGAAAGCAAAGAGCCAGCTTTTTTCAAGCAAAAGAAATTTGCATTCCTGTAAGCTTCTAACTCCAAAAAAGTTCTGGATTCTGTAAAGCCATGTGAGAACAAGAGCGACCTCCTACCACAGCAGTGGCCCACTGCACGTGAGGCTTAGGGCAACCAGCGGTCACCACCCATAAATACCGTGATAAATCGAAAACTTCAACAAGCATTTTCTCAGATGGCTGGCCACCCTGCCTTCTCCCTGGCGACTCCCCTTGGGACCACAGCTCCTAGCCCCCCAACCTGCAGCCTCACTCGCCCAAGCCTCCCCAGCTTCTCCTTTACCCAAATCCAGAAGCAGATGTTCTGAAAGAGCTGAAAAACCTGGACCCATTACAAATTCAGCTGGGCTTGACAATCTGGACCCCCTATTCTGAAACTGTCCGCCCCCGCCATTGGTCGGCACCCCCTATTACCAGTCCTGTTCAACCTCTCCTTCGTATCATCTGAGATCCCCAAGGATTGGAAAGCTGCCGCGGTCATCCCCCTCTTCAAAGGGGAGACACCCTGGACCCAAAACTGTTACAGACCTATATCCTCCTGCCCTGCCATATCTAAGGTCTTCGAAAGCCAAGTCAAAACAAACAGATTCACCTGACCATCTCCGAATCCCACCAGCCTTACCTTCGTCTGCCTGTGCAATCCGGTTCCGAGAAGCCGGTCACGGGTGCACCTCAGCCACGCTTCAAGTACTAAAACGATATTAATCTAATCCAGAATTGTCATCGATAATAATGACAGTACTGTGCCAAGCCTCTGGTCTCATTCGACCTGGCCAAGGCTTCACCTGTCTCAATTCACCATATTCTTATCGGCAGTACCAGTTAGCCTCGGTCTTTCTAATGACTGGCCTTGCCTGGTTGCACCAACTACTTTGCAAGACACGAGTGAGTCGAAGTGTGTCAAATCGGAGGGCGGCATGTGCGTCCTCTGAGTCATCTATGGCAGCCTATGGTACCCAGGTTCAATTCTCGGGCCGACTCTTTCTCTGTATATATCAATATGTTGCTCTTGCTGCGGGCGATTCCCTGATCCACTTCTACGCAGACGACACCATTCTGTATACTTCTGTCCCTTCCTGGACACTGTGCTATCTAACCTCCAAACGAGCTTCAATGCCATACAACACTCCTTCCGTGGCCTCCAACTGCTCTTAAACACTAGTAAAACCAAATGCATGCTTTTTCAAACCTCGCTGCCTGCACCCGCACGCCCGACTATCATCACCACCCTGGACGGTTCCGACCTAGAATATTGTGGACATCTATAAGTACCTAGGTGTCTGGCTAGACTGCAAACTCTCCTTCCAATCTCATATCAAACATCTCCAATCCAAAATCAAATCTAGAGTAGGCTTTCTATTTCGCAACAAAGCCTCCTTCACTCACGCCGCCAAACTTACCCTAGTAAAACTGACTATCCTACCATCCTCGACTTCGGCGATGTCATCTACAAAAATAGCTTCCAATACTCTACTCAGCAAACTGGATGCAGTTTATCACAGTGCCATCCGTTTTGTTACTAAAGCACCTTATACGACCCACCACTGCGACCTGTATGCCCTAGTCGGCTTGCCCTCGCTACATGTTCGTCGTCAGGATCCCACTGGCTCCAGGTCATCTACAAGGCTATGCTAGGTAAAGTGCCGCCTTATCTCAGTTCACTGGTCACGATGGCTACACCCACCCGTAGCACGCGCTCCAGCAGGTGTATCTCACTGATCATCCCTAAAGCCAAAACCTCATTTGGACGCCTTTCCTTCCAGTTCTCTGCTGCCTGCGACTGGAACGAATTGCAAAAATCTCTGAAGTTGGAGACTTATCTCCCTCAACAACTTTAAACATCTGCTATCCGAGCAGCTAACCGATCGCTGCAGCTGTACATCGTCCATCGGTATATAGCCAACCCAATTTACCTACCTCACCCCCCATACTGCTTTTATTTATTTACTTTTCTGCTCTTTTGCACACCAGTATCTCTACTTGCACATGATCATCTGATGATTTATCACTCCAGTGTTAATCTGCTAAATTGTAATTATTCGATTTATTGCCTACCTCCTCATGCCTTTTGCACACATTGTATATAGATTCTATTTTTTCTACCATGTTATTGACTTGTTTATTGTTTACTCCATGTGTAACTCTGTGTTGTTGTCTGTTCACACTGCTATGCTTTATCTTGGCCAGGTCGCAGTTGCAAATGAGAACGTGTTCTCAACTAGCCTACCTGGTTAAATAAAGGTGAAATAAAAAAATAAAAAAATAAAAAAAATTGCATTGACCACAACCCCCCCGTCCCCGTCCCCTGTCCCCCTTCGTTTTTACACTGCTGCTACTCACTGTTTATTATCTATGCATAGTCACTTTACCCCTACCTACATGTACAAATTACCTCAACTAACCTGTACCGCCACACATTGACTCGGTACCGGTACCCACTATTATTGTTATTTTATTGTGTTACATTTTTTTAAACTTTCGTTTATTTAGTAAATATTTTCATAACTCTATTTTCTTAAAACTGCATTGTTGGTTAAGGGCTTGTAAGCATTTAATGGTAATGGTCTACACCTGTTGTATTCGGCGCATGGGACAAATAAAATTTGATTTGATAATTGTGTAAGTAAGGTGTTAATAATCTGTATTAATCTCTATTACACTCTGAGCCTTGACCATGATCCCAAAGGGGCTCTGTTGTCGAGGTCATCTTTGAAACAATCTGCTATCACCTAAGCTTCAGTTTCCTCTGCTGTTTACTCTAAATCTCCCTCTGATCCATCTTCAAACAGACATAGACAAACAAGAAAAATCATTCCCCCTCCAGCTAAGTGATTATAATTGTTTATAGGACGTGAGCTGTGTATAATGTGCTTACTAGAAAGGCTATGATATGGTTAAGCTCTGGAAATTGTTTATTTTTAATAGTAAGTCTTTCTATCATTTCACTCCTTTATCAATTCAATTGACTGCTATTAATGAAAACACGTTTGTGGGACTCTGTGGGACTGTGATTTTTTTGTAATCTTGATTTTCTCCATTATGATAGTGTAATTTCTTATAATACCACAGTTAGTGATATGTCTTGTAAAATTTCAAGCGTAAACAGTACTGCGAGGAGCACATTTTTCTATACAGCCATTTGTCTATGGAATAGCCTCCCCTCAGAGATCAAGCAAATGAATAATAGAAACAGCTTTCAAAAGCATGCAAAGTTTTTCATTTGGATGAGGTTGTCAACTAAGAGAAACCACTCCACTGCCCCCTTGCGTTGCTGCTACTGTTGATCAGGTTGTATTTTGTTAGAGATAGGGATGATGTGCAATGAACTTGTTTTTTTACAGTTAGGAATGATGTGCAAATTAATTTATATCTTTAAGGTTAGGGTGATGTGCAATGAATTAGGTTTTATTTTTAAGGTTAGCGACTGTGCCACTTTTTTGCATTTTTAGGAACTTGCAGTCTGGTGCTTGCAAAGTTTAATTCTATCTACAGTACCTTAAACCGCCTCTCAAATCTTTGCTTCCATTTATGTAGCGATTTCACCAAACATAGACATTTTCTAATGAGGCTGCTCTCGAATGGGACAAGATCTGACCCTCACGATGTTGGCTCAGAGTAGAAAGCCTTCGTTATCTGTGCTTGTGATTGCAACCTAACAAAGACTAAAAAAGGCTTTGTTATGTGAGCCAGGGCTGACATTGATCAGCAGCTAGGTAGGCAGCTGTGATTGTGGAGTGGAGCTGGGGGGCCAGGGGTGGTCTACATATTAATCACTAACAGAACCTGTGGTTGGGCTGCAGATGGAGAACCAGGGCACCTGCTCTATTTGTTCTCTGTGCATGACTGATGACAATCGAAGGCAGATCGTCTTGGTATAGGCCGATTTAAGAGCTCCTCACCTCACTGTCTTACTGAAGGCTGTATGCTGGTGTCTATATCCAAAGTTTCTGAAGGCTCAGGTGGAGACATGAGATTACATTATGAGCTCAACAGTCCTGTGGAGAAGAGGTCATTATTTTACACTCGGTTGCCTCTCCTTCTGTGGGCAGTCTGTTCAGAGCGCCCCACCCTGTGCTTGAGGAGAGGCGCATTCCAAAGGAAGTTTACTCTTCCCTTCTTCCCTCTCTCTTCCTGTCCACCCTTTCAGATTTGTGCTGATTGTTGTGGGCTGATAAGAGAATGAGTCGGGGAGACCCCTGGCCTGGCCTGCACACATAGAGTAATGGTGTGAACCAACTGTACACTGTTCTGAAGTAAGCCACAATGAATCGATGCACCAAAATAATCTGTGTCTATATTATAAATTAGAGGTTATTGCATCAGTATTGATAAAGAAATTGAATAGTGTTATCAGGGATATCCAATCAATTCTACCAGGAAGAAGCATCTATATTAAATGGCTGCTATAAGTGCTTACAATAGATAGAATCGCTGTTCTCGTCACCTGTGCTGGCTTTGTCACAGAGCCCATCTACACCTTCATCTTCCTAGTCAATGCTGTCAGAAGCAGCCCACCAGTTGAGGAAGCATTGTGTCGGTCTAACAGCTTGACTCCCGTTTTTACTGGACTCCTGTGACAGAGAGCACATTCCATAGCTTGGACCGATAAACATGCACTGACATATTCCATTCACGTATACAATTATTACACAAATATATAAACCAAAACTCAGAGTATAAATATTGCGCAAGCACAGAGCTGTACATCTATTTTTGGATGCAGTGTATTCCCTTATGCACCTTGCTGTTTCTTTACATTAGGCCAGAAAACTGAAGACAGGCCTACTCTGCTGTAAAGGAAAACAGCTGAAATAATGTGTCAATTCTAGTGTCCCAACATGTCATTTCTGTGGGATTAGCACTCGGAGGAACAGAGGACAATTGAGAAATGAGCTTCTGTTGACTACTTAGGATTATTTAAAGTATGCAGAACAGAACACTTAAACCTGTTTTAGAAGCATTGCATTTCTTGTATACTTGTACAAATACAGGTGTAGAAGAAAGCATTCTGATTTCCTGACAGGGAATAGGTCCCTAAATGATATCAAATAAAATGTTATTAGTCACATGCGCCGAATACAACAGCTGTAGACCTTACAGTGAAATGCTTACTTACAAGCCCCAAAATATGGATAATAACAAGAAATAAAAGTAACAAGTAATTGCAGAGCAGCAGTAAAATAACAATAGCGAGACTATATACAGGGGGGTGGGGGGGACATGGGTACCGGTACAGAGTCAATGTGCGTGGGCACCGGTTAGTTGAGGTAATATGTACATGTAGGTAGAGTTATTAAAGTGACTATGCATAGATGATAACAACACTACCCTCTGTAGTGCCTTGCAGTCGGAGGCCGAGCAGTTGCCATACCAGGCAGCGATGCAACCAGGCATGATGCTCTCGATGGTGAAGCTGTAGAACCTTCTGAGGATCTGAGGACCCATGCCAAGTCTTTTCAGTCTCCTGAGGGGGAATAGGTTTTGTCATGCCCTCTTCACAACTGTCTTGGTGCTTGGACCATGTTAGTTTGTTGGTGATGTGGACACCAATGAACTTGAAGCTCTCAATCTGCTCCACTGCAGCCCCGTCGATGAGAATGGAGTCGTGCTCGGTCATCTTTTTCCTGTAGTCCACAATCATCTCCTTTGTCTTGATCACGCTGAGGGAGAGGTTGTTGTCCTGGCACCACACGGCCAGGTCTCTGACCTCCTCCCTAGAGGCTGTCTCGTCGTTGTCTGTGATCAGGCCTACCACTGTTGTGTCATCTGCAAACTTAATGATGGTGTTAGAGTCGTGCCTGGCCGTGCAGTCATGAGTGAACAGGGAGTACAGGAGGGGACTGAGCACGCACCCCTGAGGGGCCCCCGTGTTGAGGATCAGCATGGCTGATGTGTTGTTACCTACCCTTACCACCTGGGGGCGGCCCGTCAGGAAGTCCAGGATCCAGTGGCAGAGGGAGGTGTTTAGTCCCAGGGTCCTTAGCTTATTGATGAGCTTTGAGGGCACTATGGTGTAGAACGCTGAGCTGTAGTCAATGAGTAGTGATGAAACATAAACATCAAACATCCTCTCTCCATGTTATAGTTTACCAGATTAAAGGGTGTATATGAAACATTTTAACAGGGCAAACTGTCACGCCCTGATCTGTTTCACCTGTCTTGTGCTTGTCTCCACCCCCTCCAGGTGTCGTCCATCTTCCCCATTACCTCTGTGTATTTATACCTGTGTTCTGTTTGTCTGTTGCCAGTTCGTTTTGTTTGTAGAATCTACCAGCGTTTTGTTTCCCTGCTCCGGCCTGTTCCTTGCTCCTGTTTTCTAGTTTCCCGGTTCTGACCGTTCTGCCTGCCCTGACCCTGAGCCTGCCTGTCATCCTGTACCTTTGCCCCACTACTCTGGATTACCGACCTCTGCCTGACCCTGAGCCCGCCTGCTGTTCCGGTGCCTTACACCCTCTCTGGATTATTGACCCCTGCCTACCTTGACCTGTTGTTTGCCTGTCCCTGTTTAAAGAATAAACTTTGGTTTCTTCAGGGTCATACCTTAAAACGTGATAGCAAACAACTGTTACAAAACAACTCAACAACCACCCAGTAGCCTGTTCACAAACAATAGTAATCTAATTTCACCTCATTTTAAAAATGGGAGTGGCTTCTAATCCGTGACTGTCTTTTATTTCTGAGGCTCCGTAGCCGTGAGTGCGCAAATTCTTGAGGGAAATTGGGACTTCACTCATTTTCTCCTGCCAAAACCGGATTAGATACATACAGGTAGTTACAGCAGAGTTAAATGGCAATAAAATGCTATTCGCAAAGTACAAAGCAAAACAACCAAAACATCAATAGCCACTATAATGTCAAAACATGATTTTGTCATGAGTTCCATACTATACTATTTGCTTGATTTTGCAGACCCACGACTATGGTGTATCGGCATTAGCTAGCTAGCTAAGATAACAGACTGAACTGTGTTGAACAGTTAGCTGTAATTAAATTAGGATTTTCGAGAGGTACTTAAAAGAGGGACATTTTTTTATGATCTCATCATCTGAGGGCATGTCATCGCACCATTACAGCATGTCAAATGTTCTCCTAGTCCACTGGAAACCGATAAACCTGCTGGCTAACGGCTAGCTAGATGACCAGTGGTGCTCTAAGGCTCTAATAAGTGCCATCAAACAGAAATAGCAAATAAAATACTGGTTGATGAGCTAGCTAAATTAGCTAGCAAGGTAGCTATGACAGTTATCAGCAGTCTGCATGCACAAATGCATGACGACACATTGTATCGAAGTCAAGAAGGCATGCAGAACGGACTGCCTCTGGGACTGGACTGACCCATCTACAGTAGCTAGCTAGTAAAGGGGTACAAAAACGCAAGTACAGTAATATTTGTTCGATCTACTCAATGAAAATACATGTTGCAAAGTAAATACCTGCGTCAAATATATCTCATTGCATTTCATGCAAGTGCATACAAATGTTTGCATAGGAAAGGGGACACGCTCAACATCGAGCTTGTGAAGGGGGATACACTTTTATGATAGCTAGTGACTGAGGAAAAACCCTATGACCACAAGATGTCCTCGTATACCCATATTTAGATAAAAACGCACTTGGTGTTTCATCAATACTGTGTGAATGACAAGCCCATTCAATCTATTTTGGGGTATCTATAATAAAATAAAAAAAAATTATAGTCAGTTGGTAAGGGCCTAAGTACTTCAGATCATTTGTTTTCATGAATGGTTTCACGTGGGCTTGGTTGCGTCCCCCATCTTAAAGTGTAAGAAGGCATTTGATATCACAATGTATGTTGTACAGTATTTCCATTTCCCCTGGATTGCCATTTCTCATTTAGTTAACCCCACCTCAATCCAGAAATGCAAATCAGTTGTCAAATCAGTTTACAGAGAAAATACATAGATGTATGCATGTATGTGTCTAATAGATCCATAAGTGTTCTCCATAAATGTCCAAGATATGTTAATATACAAATGATATGCAATGGTGACATTTTACACCAGTGTAGAAAACTAGTGGACTCTATCAAGTACTGTTGAAATCAATTTGATTTGATCTGTGGGTATTCAATGACACCTAGTGGTCGGTCGTATGGTTGTTTCTCCAAAAACCATCTCCCAAACCATCCCCCTCGCTGTTCACTGTTTATTGTGATTTGGTAGGTCCCTGAAAACGGTCTCCACTTCTTTCCTAAGCAGGAACTACGGGCCAAATGTCAGTGGACTAATACGCAATGTATTGAGGGATACACTACATGACCAAAAGTATGTGGACACCTGTTCGTCGAACATCTCATTCCAAATTCATGGGCATTAATATACAGTTGGTCCCTCTTTTGTTGCTATAAGTGTCGACTCTTCTGGGAAGGCTTTCCACGAGATTTTGGAACATTTCTGTGGGGACTTGCTTCCATTCAACCACAAGAGCATTAGTGAGGTCGGGCACTGATGTTGGGCGATTCGGCCTCGCTCGTAGTCGGCGTTACAATTGATCCTAAAGGTGTTTGATGAGTTTGAAGTCAGACCTTCACACCGATCTCGAAAAACCATTCCTGTATGGACCTCGCTTCGTGCACGGGGTATTTTCATGCTGAAACAAGAAAGGGCCTTTCCCAAACTGTTACCACAAAGTTGGAAGCATAGAATCGTCTAGAATGCCATTGTATGCTGTAGCGTTAACATTTGCCTTCACTGGAACTAAGGGGCCTAACCCGAACCATGAAAAACAGCCCCAAATCATTATTCCTCCTCCAACAAACTTTACAGTTGGCACTATGCATTCGGGCAGGTAGCGTTCTCCTGGCATTCACCAAATCCAAATTCATCCATCGGACTGCCAGATGGTGAAGATTGATCACTCCAGAGAACGCCTTTCCACTGCTCCAGAGTCCAATGGCGGCAAGCTTTACATCACTCCAGCCGACACTTGGCATTGCGCATGGTGATCTTAGGCTTGTGTGCGGCTGCTCGGCCATGGAAACCCATTTCATGAAGCTCCCAACGAACAGTTCTTGTGCTGATTTTGCTTCCAGAGGTAGTTTGGAACTCGGTAGGGAGAGTTACAACTGAGTGTTGCAGACAATTTTTTGCCTGCTACGCGCTTTAGCACTCTGAAGTCCTGTTCTGTGAGTTTGTATGGCCTACCACTTCCTGGCTGAGAAGTTGTTGCTCCTAGATGTTTCCACTTCACAATAACAGCACTTACAGTTGACTGGGGCAGCTATAGCTGGGCAGAAATTTGAAGAACTGACTTATTGGAAAGGTGGCATCCTATGACGGTGCCACGCTGAAAGTCACTGAGCTTTTCGGGTAAGGCCAATATACTGCCAATGTTTGTCTATGGCGATTGCATGGCTGTATGCTCGATTTTATACATGGTTCTGTCTGAAATAGCCAAATCTACTAATTTGAAAGGGTGTCCGCATACTTTTGTATATATAGTGTATTTTGTCGTATGTATTTTTTATGCAATTGCAAGCTATTGGAGATAACACATATAGCTAGCTACTTTACTGTTTTCAACATGCTCGCTCATAGCTATGTGAGTTTGTGTACTAACTACTAACTACAGATAATAAAAGATAATTGCATTGCATGAGCGCTGCATATGTGTATGTGCCGGCGTTTTTGCCAATAGTTGAATGTTGACACAACACCAAAGACGGTCTACCATTGATCTTTGACAAAACTGGTCCTGCCATGCATTCAAATTAAGCTAGCTAGCATCCCCTTTGTTAACCGGTATACCTTGCTAGCTAACTTAGCTAGCTCATCAAACATTATTTTCTTTGCTATTTCTGCATGATGGCACTTATCAGAGTGCCTTGAATCTCATATGGACTTCACTGGCACCACTGGTCATGTAGCTAGCCACATAGCCAGCAGGGTTGCATCGGTTTCCATTGTAAACTCAGATAAACCTTGTGAATTCAGATAAACTTTGAACTCAGAGCAAGGCTTCAATCGCAGAGGGACATCAGGGAATGCTGTGTCTTTGTGTTTACTGAGACGTGGCTTAAGGACAATACACTCGACTCTGCTATTCAACCAGAAGGCTCCATATTCCGAATGGATCGCACGGCGGCTTCGGTTAAGAGTCGAGGGCAGGGGTATATTTCCTCATAAACAAATCCTTGTGTACCGAAGTTGAAAACATTGAGAGTTCCTGTTAGCCCAACCTGGAGTTTCTGATGCTAAAATGCCGACCCCACTATATGCTGAGGGATTTCATGTGTATTATTATAACAGCTTTGTACATACCGCCACAAGCAAACACTAAGGCGGCACTCAGCGAACTGTACAAGATCATTAGCCAGCAAGAATCTTCTCCATGCAATCTTCTCACCCAGAAGGACTCAAAAGAGTGAATACTTACAAAGTTGCTGGCCCAGATGGCATCCCTGGCCGCGTACTCAGTGTGTGCTGACCAGCTGGTGGACGTCTTAGCTGACACCTTCAAGCTGTTCCTGTCCCAAGCTGTAGTGCCCACCTGCTTTTAAGGATCCACTCCTTTTTTTCAATTTTTGCCTAAAATTACATACCACCCAAATCTAACTGCCTGTAGCTCAGGACCTGAAGCACTTCCATCGCTATTCACGTGGCCGTAACACATCTAGACAAGAGAAACACCTATGTGAGAATGTTGTTTATTTACCACAGTTCAGTGTTCAACACTATTATTCCCTCCAAGCTCAACACCAAGATCAGAGACCTGGGTCTGGACACCACCCTGTGCAACTGCATCCTGGACTTCCTAACGGGCAGACCACAGGCTGTGAGGATTGGCAACAAGATCTCCTCCACACTGACTCTTAACACATGGGAACCCAGGTGTTTGTCTTCAGTKCTCTGCTGTACTCCCTGTTCACCCACGACTGCGTGGCTTTGTACGACACCAACTCCATCATCAAGTTTGCTGAAGACACCATGGCTGCAAGCCTGATAATGAACAATGACGAGTCAGCTTATAGGGAGGAGGTACAGTGCCTTCAGAAAGTATTCACACCCCTTGACTTATTACAGATTTGGTTGTGTTACAGTCTGAATTCAAAATGGATGAAATTATCATTTTTTCCTCACCCATCTACACACAAGACTCCATAAATATTTGCAAATGTATTGATAATTAAATACATAAATATCTAATTGACATAATTATTCACATCCCTGAGTCAATACATGTTAGAATCACCTTGGCAGCGATTACAGATGTGAGTCTTTCTGGGTAAGTCTCCAAGAGATTTGCACACCTTTGTTTGTACAATATTTGCACATTATTATTTTTTACATTCTTCAAGCTCTGTCAAATTTGGTTGTTGATCATTGCTAGACAGTCATTTTTAAGTCTTGCCATAGATTTTAAGCTGATTTAATTATAACTAGGCAACTCAGGAACATTCAATGATGTGTTGGTAAGCAACTCCCGTGTATGTTTGGCCTTTTTAGGTTACTGTCCTGCTGAAAGGTAAATTTGCCTCCCAGTGTCTGTTGGAAAGCAGACTGAACCAGGTTATCCTCTAGGATTTTTCCTGTGCTTAGCTCTATTTCTTTTTATTAAAAAAACCCTCCCTAGTTCTTGCCGATGACAAGCATACCCATAACATGATGCAGGCCAGTGACACAAAATCTCAATTTAATAAATGTTCAATTCAGGCTGTAAAAATTTGAGGGCTGCGAATACTTTTTTATTTAGGTGGTTGATCAGCTTTAATATTGCAGATATATTGTGGCTTCTAACAATGTAATTGTCAGCATCATTTCCAATCCCCCATATATATCTTTTAAAATATGTTTTTTTAAATGTATTTTTCGTCTTTATTATTTTCCCCAAAACCTACCACCCCTCCCCTAACTGGAGTAAACGAATTAAATATATTTTTATGCTTTACCATTTCCCCCTAAGCCTACCACCCCTCCATTAGTAAACTAATGGACAACAATACTTAGGCTTCCACTTCCAGCTTATACAGTGCCTTTGGAAAGTATTCAGACCACTTAACTTTTTCCACATTTTGTTACATTACAGCCTTGTTCTAAAATTGATGAAATATAATATTTTTCTCATCAATCTACACACAATATCCCATAATTACAAAGCAAAAAGAGGTTTTTAGATTTTTTTGCAAATGTATTAAAGCTAAAAAACAGATACCTTATTTACATACGTATTCAGACCCTTTGCTGTGAGACTCGAAATTGAGCTCAGGTGCATCCTGTTTCCATTGATCATCCTTGAGATGTTTCTACAACTTCATTGGAGAGTCCACCTGTGGTAAATTCAATTGATTGGACAAGGTTTGGAAAGGCACATACCTGTCTACATAAGGTTCCACAGTTGACAGTACATGTCAGAGCAAAAACCAAGCCATGAGATCGAAGGAATTGTCCATAGAGCTCCCAAACAGGATTGTGTCGAGATAGATCTGGGAAAGGGTACTGCCGTGTCTCTGACTAGGATTAAATTACAAATCGATTACCTAACGTTTAATTGATTATGTGATTGAAATAAACAATGCAACAATTAAACCATTAATAACCTGGGGCACCACGGAAGCATTCATTTATATAGAGCGGTTATCTCCCGAATCTGAAGATCTTTAATATCAATAGCAGTCAATTATTAATAATCACCTTATTCAGTCTCATTCTGATTGCCATAAAGTACTTGGTTATCTGCACGAACCCTGGTTAACAAGTTGAATCAGGAATACACAAATTGGCCAAATTATTTATTTACTAAATACCTAAATAAATCACACAGAATTACATAAACTCAGCAAAAAAAGAAACATCCTCTCACTGTCAACTGCCTTTATTTTCAGCAAACTTAAAATGTGTAAATATTTGTATGAACATAAAAAGATTAAACAACTGAGACATCCACAGGCATGTGACTAACAGAAATGGAATAATCAGTTCCTGAACAAAAGGGGGGGGGGTTCAAAATCAAAAGCAAAAGTCCGTATCTGGTGCATCTGCATTAAGTACTGCAGTGCATCACCTCCTCATGGACTGCACCAGATTTGCCAGTTCTTGCTGCGAGATGTTACCCCACTCTTCCACCAAGGCACCTGCAAGTTCCCAGACATTTCTGGGGGGAATGGCCCTAGCCCTCACCCTCCGATCCAACAGGTCCCAGACGTGCTCAATGGGATTGAGAGCCGGGCTCTTCGCTGGCCATGGCAGAACACTGACATTCTTGTCTTGCAGAAAATCACGCACAGAACGAGCAGTATGGCTGGTGGCATTGTCATGCTGGAGGGTCATGTCAGGATGAGCCTGCAGGAAGGGTACCAAATGAGGGAGGAGGATGTCTTCCCTGTAACGCACAGCGTTGATTGCCTGCAATGACAACAAGCTCAGTCTGATGATGCTGTGACACACTGCCCCAGACCATGACGGACCCTCCACCTCCAAATCGATCCCGCTCCAGAATACAGGCCTCGGTGTAACGTTCATTCCTTTGACGATAAACGCGAATCCAACCATCACCCCTGGTGAGACAAAACCGTGACTCATCAGTGAAGAGCACTTTTTGTCAGTCCTGTCTGGTCCAGTGACGGTGGGTTTGTGCCCATAGGCGACGTTGTTGCCGGTGATGTCTGGTGAGGACCTGCCTTACAACAGGCCTACAAGCCCTCAATCCAGCTTCTCTAAGCCTATTGCGGACAGTCTGAGCACTGATGGAGGGATTGTGCYTTCCTGGTTTAACTCAGGTAGTGGTTGCCATCCTGTACCTGTCCCGCAGGTGTGATGTTCAGATGTACCAATCCTGTGCATGTGTTGTTACACATGGTCTGCCACTGCGAGGATGATCAGCTGTCCGCCCTGTCTCCCTGTAGTGCTGTCTTAGGCGTCTCACAGTACGGACATTGCAATTTATTGCCCTGGCCACATCTGCAGTCCTCATGCCTCCTTGCAGCATGCGTAAGGCACGTTCACGCAGATGAGCAGGGACCCTGGGCATCTTTCTTTTGGTGTTTTTCAGAGTCATTAGAAAGGCCTCTTTAGTGTCCTACGTTTTCATAAATGTGACCTTATTTGCCTACTGTCTGTAAGCTGTTAGTGTCTTAAAACTTCTTATGGCTGAAATCCCGTTAACGGGATGATATGACAACAGCCAGTGAAAGTGCAGGGCGCCAAATTCAAACAACAGAAATCTCATAATTATAATTCCTCAAACATACATGTATCTTATACCATTTTAAAGGTAATCTTGTTGTTAATCCCACCAAAGTGTCCAATTTCAAATAGGCTTTTCAGCGAAAGCACCACAAACGATTATGTTAGGTCACCGCAAAATCACAGACAAACACAGTCATTTTTCCAGCCAAAGAGAGGATTCACAAAAAGCAGAAATAGAGATAAAATTAATCACTAACCTTTGATGATCTTCATCAGATGACACTCATAGGACTTCATGTTACACAATACTATATTTTTTTTATTTTTTTTGTTTTTTTATTGTTTGTTCGATAAAGTTAATATTATATCAAAAACCTCAGTTTACATTGGCGCCATGTTCAGAAATGCTTCCAAAATATCCGGAGAAATTGCAGAGAGCCACGTCAAATAACAGAAATACTCATCATAAACATTTGATGAAAGATACATGTTTTACATAGAATTAAAGATACACGTGTTCTTAATGCAACCGCTGTGTCAGATTTCAAAAAGCTTTAGGCAAAAGCACAATATTCAGAGCCTCCGGGTGGTGCAGTGGTCTAGGGCACTGCTGCGCCACCAGAGACTCTGGGTTCGCGCCCAGGCTCTGTCGCAGCCGGCCGGCAACCGGGAGGTTCGTGGGCGACGCACAATTGGCCTAGCGTCGTCCAGGTTAGGGAGGGTTTGGGCCGGTAGGGATATCCTTGTCTCATCGCGCCACCAGCGACTCCTGTGGTGGGCTGGGCGCAGTGCGCGCTAAACCAAGGGAGCCAGGTGCACGGTGTTTCCTCCGACACATTGGTGCGGCTGGCTTCCGGGTTGGAGACGCGCTGTGGTTAAGAAGCAGTGCGGCTGGTTGGGTTGGTGTTTCGGAGGACGCATGGCTTTCGACCTTCGTCTCTTCCTGAGCCCGTACGGGAGTTGTAGCGATGAGACAAGATAGTAATTACTAGCATATGGATACCACGAAAATTGGGGAGAAAAGGGGGTAAATGTAAAAATAAAAAAAAGCACAATATTCAATAATCTGAGAACAGCGTTCAGCCACAAAAGCAAGCCATACAGTTACCGCCAAATTGTGGCAGTCAACAAAACTCATAAAAAGCATTATAAAATCTTCACTACCTTGCTGATCTTCGTCGGAATGCACTCCCAGGACTCCCACTTCCACAAGAATGTTAGTTTTGTTCGGTAATGTCCATCATTTATGTCCAAATGCTATTTTTGTTAGCGTGTTTGGTAAACAAATCCAACGTCAGGAAGCGCGTTCACTAAAAGCAGACAAAGTGTCCAAAAGTTCCGTAACAGTCAGTAGAAACATGTCAAACGATGTATTGAATAATCTTTAGAATGTTTTTAACATAAATCTTGAATAACGTTCCAACCGGAGAATTACATTGACTTCAGATGTGCGATGGAACATAGCCCTCCTTCTATGGGCACCTCTGTGCACCTTTCATCCAAGCTACTCAATACTGCCCCTGTAGCCATAAGAAGTTAACGACTGTTCCACAGGTGCATGATGATTAATTGTTTATGGTTCATTGACCAAGCATGGGAAACAGTGTTTAAACCCTTTACAATGAAGATATGTGAAGTTATTTGGATTTTTATGAATTATCTTTGAAAGACAGGGTCCTAAAAAAGGGACATTTCATTTTTTGCTGAGTTTATATATACAGGATAGATCATACATCGATTACTAATCATGTCATGAAAAGTCCCTGGTGGACTAATCCGATATGACGGCTGGTTACACAAATAAATGGTTCTGAACTCCTGACAAAATCATGTTTTGACATTGTAGTGGACATTGACGTTTTGGTTGTTTGTTTTTTGCTTAGTGACATTGCAAATATAATATTTTTGCCAWTTAACTCTTCTTCTTCTTCTCTGGTTTTATGACGGTCCGCAAACTAACGTTAAACGTGCATGCCGCCACCTACTGTARGGGTAGTGAACAAAAAACAAAAATCCATTGCGGGAAACGGGGGGGGAAAAAACATCATATACAATACAAAAAAAATGTCAATACAAAAACCCATCCTCTTTCACCCCAACAGGGCACTTCATGAATTCAGGCGCATGCCCTCCACCACAGTTGCAGCATTTCGCCTCAACTGGCATAAGATTACATACTGGCATAAGACTACATACACTTGACACATGTCCAAGTAGTTTACATTTATCACACTGCATGGGTTCGGGCACAAAGGCTCTTACAGGGTATCTCACATAACCCCAAAATACATGCGAATGGAGAGAGTCTTCTTCCAAGAAGTGAGATTCCTCACTCCATCAACCATACAGGTCAGTCTGCTTGCACCAACCACTGCATCTACTTCTTCAGTTACATCCTTTACACTCACTTCTAGTGCAACTCCAGCAATAAACCCTTTGATAGGCACCCTGCTTCGCAGATCCACACAACACATTCCAATCACATTCCAATCTGATATATTCAAGTACAAAGAACACTCCTTCTGCTCCTTGGACACACAATAATAATAAACCCACTTCTTGCTATCCCCACTGACGCAAACTCATACAACGGATCTATGATTTTCATTGAGATGTCAAACAGATCTCCCAGATAACACCATCAGTCCAAAACCCTCACTCCAACTAAAACAATTGTCAGAACAAGGCTTGGATTTACTAGATTCCACGACCACTTTACTTCTCTTATTTCCCTTCTTGTTTGCCACTGTAATCCATTCCTTCTCACTCTCATCTCCACTCGATATGCCAGCCGTTTCAAACAAAACATCCGCCATCTTCCTCAGCCCTGACATTGAACTCTGATTTAACTACTGGTATCTATCTAATCTGGTTTCGGCATGAGAAAATGAGATCCCACATTCCTGGGAGAGGCTATAAGAATTTGTGCACTCACGGATACAGAGGGTTTTCACTAGTTACCACAGCCACAAAGCTATATCATAAAAATGTATGAAAATAAACGTTGCTTTTTTGGTCTTAATTTAAGGTTAGAGTTAAGCATAAGGTTAGCAGTGTGGTTAAGGTTAGGTTTAACATCTGATTTTAAGAAGAGAAAAGGTAGAAATAGGCAGGGTTTATGACTTTGTGGCTGTGGTAACTAGTGATGACCAATATAGAGCCTCAGAAATAAAATTTCCAATCATGGATTAGGAGCCACTCCTTTCTAAAAAACAGTTGAATTTCTGTCAATTGCTATGTGACATCACTTGGGGATAAACTGGTTGCATAGGAATCAATGTGTGACACTGCAAACATTGTGCACTTCTGTCACAAGTGAAATGACACTGTGAAATGTTTGATAATGTATGTGATCAACAGAGAGGTATATTTTCTGGGTGACCTAAATATTGACTGGCTTTCATCTAGCTGCCCACTCAAGAAAAATCTTCAAACTAACCAGTGCCTGCAACCTGGTTCAGTCTGGGTATTTACAAACAGCACAGGAATTAAATCATCCACATGTATTGATCATATCTTTACTAATGATGCAGAAATCTGCTCTAAATCAGTATCCAAATCCATCGGATGTAGTGATCATAATATAGTAYCCATATCAAGGAACACCAAAGTTCCAAAGTGTATAAGAGGTCATACAAGATGTTTTGTAGTGATTCCTATGTTGAAGATATGTAAACTGTCATGGTCAAAACATATTGATGCAACAGTACCTAAGATGGGGAGAGGTCTGTCCATAATAAAGCAATGCTCTGCTTTTTAAAGATCGCAACAACAACAAAAAAGGCAGGTCCTACAGGCCCTAGTTTTGTCACACCTGGACTACTGTCCAGTCGTATGATCAGGTGCCACAAAGAAGGACTTGGGAAAAGTACAATTGGCCAGAACAGGGCAGCACGGCTAGCCCTTAAATCAACACAGAGAGCTAACATTAATAATATGCATGTCAATCTCTCCTCATTCAAAGCAGAGGAGAGATTGACTTCATCACTACTTGTATTTGTGAGAAGTATTGACATGTTGAATGCACAGAGCTGTCTGTTTAAACTACTAGCACACATCTCAGACACCCATGCATACCCCACAAGACATGCCACCAGAGGTCTCTTCACATTCCCCAAGTCCAGAACAGACTATAGGAGGCGCACAGTACTACATGGAGTTATGACTACATGGAACTCTATTCCACATAAATTAACTCATGCCAACAGTAATATCAGAAAAAACAAGATAAGATAAAACTACACCTTAAGGAACATCGGGGACTGTGACGAGACATACACACAACATAACATACGCACTCTACATACACGTGCACATGGATTTTGTGTTGTAGATACAGTATGTGGTACTGTAATAGAGTAGTGGCCTGAGGGAACACAATGTGTTATGAAATCCGTTGTGAAATGTAATGTTTTTAATTGTATATAACTGCTTTCATTTTCCTGGATCCCAGCTTAGAGTTGTTTTTGTCTTTAGCCAATAAAGATGCAAAATGTGMCAGGGGACCAAGTTTTCAGTCTGTTTTCTAGAAGTGTTTGTGCGTGCCTCCGCAATGTAAGTTGGGGCCTTATATTGTTGGGGATTGTTTAAGATGATTAATACATGCTCCTGAAACCTTGCTAGTGTCGGTTATCTTGTTACATATGTACATTTGTTCTGTCGCCAACTGGTAGCATTGTTAACCTGTTTAGCTCATGCATGTCGTCCAATTACAGAATTTCCAGCCGCTAACTACTGTATGCTTGTAGCTAATATCACAAGTATTAAGTGCATGTTTCAGCTACTGAAAAAGAGTGTGTTATATTCAAGCTAAAGTCAGTTAAGTTCAGGGATGCAAATGGCTGAGGGCCCAAAAAGGTGACACTTTTTTTAGTTGCACTGAAACATGCWAAAAAAATCCCTGCTAGGGGGAAATGCAGGCTTTAACTAATTAAACAACAAAGAACATGATCTACATGATCAATCTCTGTGTGTAAAATAAAAAGTGGTTAATGTGAACCTAACTCACAGCTAAAAATGTAAAGAATGCAATCCAATGTTATTTGTTGCCTAGACTTTACTGCAAATGACACTCAAGTCTTCAGAAAAAACAATACACTAATATTGCAGTTAGCCATGACAGCCTTTATAATAGAATGCATGTGACCACACYCATAAATATTGCAATTGTGGAAAAAAGCATCTTAAAGTAGAAATAGAATGAAACAAACATTCTATTCTATTTTTGCTCTATTATAGTGGCCACTATAGACATCGATGAAGTGCATATAGACATCGATGAAGGCTACATGTGTGCAAAAATAARGRTCACTGAGTTAAAAAAAAGTATAATCCCTCCTCACTCACACACACACCTGTTACTGTCAAATTCAACACAACAAAAACAATATATTTGGGCTGCACTGCACATTATTACATTGTACACTTTCTGCCTGTGGACATCTGTTCTACAATGTGCCAGCAAAAGTGAGAAAGAGGGAAAGTGTGTGGTGTTCCTTTCACTTCTATAGTGGCATCCAGTTTAAGACAGGCCCAGRACCAGCTACACTTGATCCCTGAATCKACTTGTTTAACAAGCAACGCCTCCTTTTCACCTAATTCTCTAATTCTGAAAATGAACCACATACTGTAGAGAGAAAACATTAGTTAACAGATAGTGGTTAGTTCGTTAGCTAGTTAACATTTCACACAGATTGCCAGGGTCCAGTAAATTGGCCAATGTTGCTCAACATTTCTCTGGCTAGCTAATGGATAATTCGATCCAGRWAGCAAGATACTTAATACTAATACTTGTTCCACCACACTTTCTCCCTCAKCTCAAATTTTCCAAATGACAGTAGTTTTTTGGTTACAGCTCATGAAGTACGCTTCTTCACCTTCTCACCCCGGTCTCCGTGGTCAGGCTTCTCACGTTACCTCTTCGTTATCATTCAGGGGACGCGCTGRTGTAACTGGCAAGCTGACTTTCCAGAGGGCGTGCTGATGATGTATCTAGTAAATTGGTTGTCTCTTCTTTCTTCAGTCYCGTGTTGCGCTGCATTCTGTTGTTATGTAAACAATTGGCTGAGCCTTGGATACAGCCAGTATTGCTACAAACGAGCATCACTTGTTTGCTTACAGCCAGTAGTGATCCACCCCCCCTAGTGGGGTCAGGATGTGGACACATCTGCCTGGCTCTTACCGGACCCCCTCTAGTGGGATCAGACCACTAGTTTGTCACTAGCGGGTGAGAGCTCAGAAGAGCCAACCACTCAGATTGCTCCAGCTAGCCAATTTTACGTGATCTTTCAAGATAGAATTGAACCTGCTGTAGTTGAGATGTTGGGGTGCCCCGAAGAGATACCAGCCCACACCACCACACGAAGCTGTCATGCACCTGAGGAAGATGAGCTGCAAGGGTTCAGTCCGCTCCTGCTGGCCTGGCCCCGTTAGCCCCTGCCTGGTGAGAGCTGCCGGTCCCAGGCCTGGGGTCCCTGCTGGCCCTGCCTGCTAGCATCCTGCTAGCTCCAATACCTCCAGATCTTCCAGACCTCGACTTAGGGGACCCTCCAGTTCTCGCCATGCGGGACCCGCTAGACATCACCCCGCGTGACCCACCAGAAGTCACCCCTGATGTCCCCCATGACCTAGATGTCCACTTCCTCTCCTTGGTAGAGTCAGGTTTAGAGTTCCGTGCCTTACCAGTAGGCCAAGTATGTCCRGACCTTGAAAGAGGACTAGTGTATCCTGCCCTCATGGTAGGTCTAGAGTTCCTTGCCTTCCCGGTAGGTCCAGTCTAATCTGCCCCCTTGGTAGGCTTTCAGTTTACAGCAGTACAAGGCCTTCAGTCTATGGCCCTAGTTGCAGGTTCACACTGTTCTGACTTAGGTTCCCAGATGCCTGTCATTGTGCTKGGTCCCCAGTCCTCTGCCGCTCTAAGTTCATAGTTACCTGCACTAGTAGCCCCTAAGTTTGCTGCTCTGCCAGGCCCTAGGTATCCTACCCAGCTAGGACCCACATTTGCTTCTCCGTCAGATCTGCAGTCTCCTGCGCTGCACGGATCACAGACCCCCACCTTATTGGGTATGCATTGTCCTATCCTCCCAGGCTTAGAGCCCCCTGCCATGCTAGGCCCTAAATTAGCTACGCCGCCTGTAGGTCTGCAGTCTCCTGCCCTGCTTGGATTGCAGACCCATTTCTTATTGGGTAAGCAGCGTCCTAGCCTGCCGGGCTTACAGCCCCTTGCCCTGCCAGGCTGTAGGTTAGGTGCCCAGTCTGTAGGTCTGCAGTCTCTGGCCCTGCACGGATCGCAGCCCCCTGCCTTAGTTGGTAGACAGTTTCCTAGCACGCCAGGATTAGAGCATCCTGCCTTGCTAGGCCCAAACTTTACTACATTAGGCTTGCTGTCTCCAGACACAGTCAGCCCATAGCTCCCTAGGTTCTCAGTCCTCAGCCCTCAGTCCCTAGCACTTTCCAGTTATACTGGGTCTGAGGTCTCCGGCACTCAGTCCCAAGCCCAGGTGGGCCATCAGGCTCTTACCCGACTCAGAGTTACCAGTTCCTCTAGTAGGCCCAGATCTCTTCCGATCTCCTAGCTCTCTGCCAGTTTCAGGTCCAGAATCCTTTTTCTTGTCAGGTCCAGAGCCAGTTTCCCTGTACGGTTCAGAGCCAGTTTCCCTGTCACATCTAGAGTCAGTTTCCCTGGCATGTGCAGAGTCGGTTTTCCTGGCAGGTCTAGAGTCAGTTTTCCTAGCAGGTCCAGAGTTGCTTTCCATGATAGGTCCAATGTTATCAGCACTATGCTCCCAGACCTCACCCATTCTAGTGTTGCTGTCTCCAGCTTAAGTCGGCCTTATACAGTGCCTTCAGAAAGTATTCATACAGCTTGACTTATTCCGCATTCTGTTGTGTTACATCTACAAACAATACCCCACAATACCCCATTTGTGAAAACTCTTCACAGTTGTGTTCTGTMAGTGTCACTGAGTAGGCTGATACCCCATTTCATGGACCCAAAATCTATAGGTAAGGCCGTACATTGCGAAATGAATGTCCAATATGAACAATAGATTCAATTGTGACATGATTTCCTATTAATGGACCCAAGATCCATAGGTAAGACTGTACATTGCAATGTTAGTATGCCCCCAATACAATTCTGAAGTCTAATACACCCTTACAACAAAAGAAATGCAGTTTTAAAACTGCAGTAAAAGTGCAGTAACTGCAGTCGACTGTGGTATTTTGGATGCAGTAATTGCAGAATAACTGCAGCGTACTGCACTAATGTACTGCAAAATTACTGCAGTAAAAAAAACGGTGTTATTTTGGATGCAGTATTTGCAGGATACTGCAGTTATACGACACAATGACTGCAATCTTTTTCATAAGGGCATCCACAGTACAATTMTAAAATATTTTTTTGTTGTTGATCAAATTAACAAATGGTCTTTTGTTGAATTTATATAACACCATTCCAAAATTGTTTAGCACKATCTAGTCAAATTGGGTCATGATTCCACAATGTTTAACTGTTTGCATCAGTTTCAAAGGGGGGGCCTTTATTTTGAAGGCGACCCGCCGATTCCACAACATACCTTGTACGGACTACAATTCCCTGGTCTCATTGAGGTCAACGTCACTCAGATTAGAGTATTTATTTTTATTTTCAAAATTTAACATAGTACACGGTCCTTCGCGACGAAGAACCAAATAAAGCTAGAAAGATTTTCTCAAATAGTTCGAACGTGCAAATATTATCTACGGTGTCACTTGCCTGATCTAAAGCCCTACCGAATCCAACTGACAGTAGCGCCGATCTGCACATTTTGTCATCGACGTTGCGCCCAGGCAGATCAGTTGTTGTCCACGGGAGTAAAGCTGGCTATGAATTACTAGCTACTAGGACACCTATGTAGCTAACGTTAAGCAGCTAATTAGCCAATGCTCTAAGAGAAACCAGGGAGTATTCAGGAGTCTACACCAAGAGCTCTGGAGAAACGGGTGAAATAGCTAAATGTCTTTACGCTGAAAATGGGTGATGACGTTTGTAAATAACTAGAACAAGCTGGCCAGAGTAGCTAGCTAGCTTAGTAGTTTGCCAACACAACTGTCAAAGCCAGCTAGATAGGGATTTCTTTGCTACCACTAGCTAACGGATTATCCATTGCTAATGTTATAGTAATAACCTTAGTTAATAGCTAACCCGTGTCAACGCATATGCTGATAGTGAGTTAACTAGCTAGTTGGCTATTTAGCTAGCTAGCTATTATGACAGTCGACACCTTGGTAGCTAGCTAGCTAGCGCCTGGAAATCGAACGAGGGGGCTCTTCAATAAGATAGCTAACTTGTTAACTAACCTAAATTGACTACGGTCAACCAATTATCCAAATCGAATAGTTAGCTAGGCGTTATTGTGGATAGGTATTGATTGCAAACCAATCGGCACTTGGCTTTCACCACCGGAAAATGAAGAAGTTCTTCGATTCACGCCGGGAACTTGCGAGTTCTGGGCCTGGTTCTGGAGCAGGTGGAGGTGGCATTGGGTCGAGCAGCAGCGTTGGCAGTTTTATTGGACGGGTTTTCACCATTGGACGGTATCAAGTGACCGTTGATGAAACTGTTGCTGAAGGTGAGTTAACGTTAGAGTAATTTATCTGCTATTCAAACATTGCCCGATATCACTAGTGCCAAGCTGGAAGCAAGTTTACCCTGATGACGTGCAACCTGGTTTCAAGAAGAAGAAAAAAAAATCTGTACGTAAATCAGACACCTCATTTACGATATGTAGCGTTTCGTATGGTATGTATTAATTTACAGATGTCCACCCATTTCGTATGATATATTACGAATTTGCAAAACTTACAATATGTTGTGAATGTGCAAACACGTATATATGTTACGAATTCCACTTTCTGGGTTAGGGGAAGGGTTAGCTAACATCCTAAGTAGTTGCAAAGTAGCTAAAAATAATAAGTAGTAATATAAAAGTTGCTCCAATGCTAAAGTTGTCTAATGAGATTCGAACACGCAACCTTTGGGTTGCTGGACGTTCGCGTTATACGCACACCTATCCACCCCAATCAGTCTTAAGTAACCTTCTGTCTTATGTAACCATACACAATGTAACATATACGAATTTCAGTGTCCCGTATTTAAAATGTCTATGAGACCAAGCTGTGATATGGCCTCCATCCTATGATCTCAATCTAACATAAACTAACATTAGCTGCTTTTGTTTGCAAATAGTGTTATAACAGATTGGCTTTAATTTTAATTCTTGGCGATATCAAGAATTCTGTCATCATGGTCAATAATAAGGACTTAGCCTAGCCTATGCCTGGGGGCCTTGGAAGCTTGGCTATGGTATGCAACTGCTGTAACAGCTGTGAGRGCCCTAAAACAGCTGTGGTGTCACTGGTAGTGTCAGGATTAATTTGGAATGTGACCACCAGATGGATGGTGATGGGAATCTAAAAACTGGACAGTCTCCATCCTGAAGCAGATGGGGCATCTAGGGCATGGGCAAGGTTGTATCAAGCATTTCTATCATTCAGGATTGTCCACCTGGTTGGTCTTTCACAGGAGGAACATGGCCCTGGAATTGGAATCTCACCTCATCATAACTGACATACATTATAGGCTAACATTTCTAGCCCCCATTCCTCAAGAATGGAGGAACAAGGTATTATTTTAAGTCTGCTCAGACATTATTACCTTCTGACTGAGTCACAACTCTTGATGACAAATGGAGGGGATAAAAAAATGTGGGATTTTAGATGAGGGTATCAGTACAATTTGCTACATGAGGACTGTAGGAGCCAAACGGGTCATATTGTTTCCAATTAATTTCTGTTGTATGTGTGTTCACCATTAATCTCCGGTCAATGGAGGATGGAGAATATACTTAAAAGGAATAGATGCTCCAAGGCCTACTGGGAGTGACTGTAATGGCAGCACACAGTGGGGAGGCCTATAACTTAAGGCAATAAATTAGCACATGCTCCACACAATACATTATCTTTCAGATTAGATTGGGAGAATTGTGTTGGTTTGGCAACGCGGCTTGTCTTTGGTCACTGACTTTTGTGGGTGTGTGCATTTGCTTCACAGGGTTGGTTGGAACATTGACACAGCTTACCTCTTGAGCTATGTTCTCCTTCACATGATGTTGATGATCATCTGGCATTGTCATTTCTTAATATGTTTGGTAGACCCGAATCTGAAGTCATCATGAGGGGCCACAGTTGCTCGTGGGTATGCGTACATTTTAGTGGCCCTCCTCTTTACAGCGGAGATACTTTTTTGTACGTTTTAGAGTTCAACTCAAGCAATTCTACACATTTTGCCTTGGGCTGTAGAGAAAATGTTTGCAGTTTTAATGTGTGACCCACCATCTGGATTTGGTCCTATGTAGCAACATTTGGAATTGTTTTTTACATTGGATAAAAGTAGACTAAGCTGGAAAATGGTATATCAATGGGAAAGTAATTCTGCTTTGAGAGTTGATGAACTTGTAACCCCACTTTTAAGAAAATTGTCCATGAATATTTTTGTTACACCTACTGGAGAGCATGTTGTCTACACCCATTCAGCATTGTTCACACCCTCTTAAGCCTTAGCCCCACACATCTCTTTAAGGATTCACATGTGAGGCCATGTACTAAACCGAGTGAGTAGTGTAGTAAACAACCAAAGATATCAAGACAAAAAATTGTAAAAGTAGTAGCCTACAATAAGTGTGAACTCCATTTAAAAAATATATTATCTAGTCCTTGGCCTGTATCCAAATCTGACTTTGGTGCTGGTCATGTTGTTCACATTACCGTCTCTGTTAAACACGCACTATATCAAATGAAATCTAAGTTTGTCACATGCACAAGATACAGAAGGTGTAAAGGGTACATGGAAATGGTTACTTGTAAAATATTTTATCATTATTAAATGACGCTTACCAGGCGCACTTTTCTAAATTGATGGATCATGTGAAAGAAAGGCTATTACCACCCCCAGCCACATCTAGCTAGCGTAGCACCCCGTATTATCGGAATATTCAACAGCGTTTAAGAGATATATTACCTTTGTCGTGTCTGTGACTATCATTAAATGTGAAGACTGTTATTTTATCAAATCAATTCTCTGTAATTATTATTAAAACTATCATGTAAACTTTAACTAGGAAGTTGGGGCACCACAGGGAAAAAAATGAGTCTCTATTTCCCGAATCGACTCTTAAGATATTTTCAATTAGTCTTCCATTAATGATTATTAATTGTTACCTCATTAGTCTCATTCCAAACGTCGTAAAATTATTGGTTATCTGCACAAACCCTAGTTTCCATAATGATTCAGCAATATACAAATTGGCTTAATTATTTATTAACTAAATAATCACAGAAATACATAACAAACAGTAGATATTGGTTACTAACAATGATAGAAAAGTCCCTAGTGGGCTAATCCGATATGACTGCTTGGAAGACAAAAGGAAAGGGGTGGAGACTGGGAAAGACCAATTGGATTCACTACACAGTCTAGAATTATATTAATTGAAATGCTAATCATTTGCACGTGAACGGCCGCTCATTCGAGGATAATTGCAATTTATATATTTAAGCTCTGTCGTTGTCTTCTCTGTTGGAATATTCAATCGTCCTGTAGGGTTCATCAGAGTCTCTGGTTAACTTTCCCAGAAGTCACAATGTCTTTTGCGGTTGTAGGTGGTTAGAATGGATATTTCAGAGTACCATTCAGAAATCTTCTCATAGATAGATGCTTCAGTGGTTGTCGGTATTCTCTTTCTAGACTTGTATAATTACTAGTCTGCAGCTAGAAATTACATATCTAAGATTTGCTCTTATTCTGTAGGGACTGATAGTCTCAGAGTTGAACCATTTCCAGCCGTGTAGCCAATGCTCCACGTGGTATGGACTTGTCCTTTGGTAGAGTTGTAGTGCAAACTATTTTAACATGTTGCGTCAGCTGCATGTTTTCTAGTCTGGTGTGAATTTCTTCAGGAGTGGGTTTTATCCTCTGTCGAAGACGGTGCGGTTCTATGACGCCTAATGTGATGTCTGGGCTCACGGGGGTGTAGCCACTGAGTAGAAAAAATATTAAAAGGTATCAGAGATAGTGTTGTCACGGTACCAAAAATGTTACAAAAGATACCAGGCTAAATATTACGATACCTAGTAGTATCGCGATACCACGGTGTAAAGATAAATAATTGGCCTAGCATCCTGTTTGCCCCGTCCCCCAGAGGCTTGTCCACGTTTTCTAAACATTTTCCAAAAAACCTGTCACTGAAATTCACACTTACTCAATACAACACATTGAGTTGAACTTCACACTGTTCAGTGTATAATAGAATATGGCATTGAATGGCTGATTTGCTCATATTTCCAAAGGCCTACCTGTGATTTGGCTGGAGGAATGGGAGGAACGAAAATACATGCGTAAGGATCTGCATGTCATTGTGTCAGTAAGGGGAAAACACTGCATGAACCCTTTACCCTTCAGTTAATGCACACACACTCTCCCTCCCATCCACACACTCTCTCGGTCTCCCTCACTCTCAAACACACACACCACTCTCTCTCCCACAAACACACCTATACACACTGCTCCCAGTTTAAAACGTTAGACACCAAACAGAATTTAAGGAGCACCAGAAAGAAATAGATTTTTTTTATTTACTTAGGCTTACATTAGGCCAATAGGAATCTTACCTTTTTGAAGCACATCTCATGACTAGCAGACCTTTTACCTTTTCTTCCTGTGCCAATAAAATTGGCCTGAACCTACTGTCAAGTTACCAGGTTGTTAGCTAGCTAGGTAACATGACTGAATGTTGTTTGTTATCAAAACAATAATCAGCGACCCGGTATTAGTTTTAAATGTTCCTTGACATAGTTTGTGAAATATCAAATGCGCGCGAATACCTATACAAAGAAAGAAAAAGGCATCTCTGGTAACATGGGTAAAATACTACTTGAGTAAAAGTATCTGGTTTAAATTGTACTTAAGTACAGTGGTGGAAAAAGTACTAAATTGTCTTACTTAAGTAGAAGTAAATTGATTATATTAAGCAAACAGCATGATTTTATTAGTTTATTTTTATTGCGGACAGACAGGGACATAGTGAGCTATATTGATAGATGCCTGAGCATTCTAAATGTAACGACTACTTTTGGGTGTCAGGGAAACGTGTGAGAGTAAAAAGTACATATTTTCTTTAGGAATGTAGTGGAGTAAAGGTAAAAGTTGTAAACAACATAAATAGTAGGGATGCACCGATATGACATTTTTGGCCGATACCAATATCTGATATTTTTCTTGCCAACAAACCCGATACCGATAACCAAAATTTAAAATTTTAGCAGCCTTAAGCGTTCTAGTACAGTTAAATAGTTGAAACACACACTGATCAAAAAGTTAGTTGGCATTTACAGGTGAAGTCGGAAGTTTACATACACTTAGGTTGGAGTCATTAAACTAGTTTTTCAACCACTCCASAAATTTCTTGTTAACAAACTATAGTTTTGGCAAATCGGTTAGGACATCTACTTTGTGCATGACACAAGGAATTTTTCCAACAATTGTTTACAGACAGATTATTTCACTTATAATTCACTGTATCACAATTCCAGTGGGTCAGAAGTTTACATACACTAAGTTGACTGTGCCTTTAAACAGCTTGGAAATGTCCAGAAAATTGTCATGGCTTTAGAAGCTTCTGATAGGCTAATTGACATAATTTGAGTCAATTGGAGGTGTACCTGTGGATGTATTTCAAGGCCTACCTTCAGACTCAGTGCCTCTTTGCTTGACATCAAGGGAAAATCAAAAGAATTCAGCCAAGACCCCAGAAACAAAATTGTAGACCTCCACAAGTCTGGTTCATTCTTGGAAGCAATTTCCAAATGCCTGAAGTTACCACGTTCATCTGTACAAACAATAGTACGCAAGTATAAACACCATGGGACCACGCAGCTGTTGTACCGCTCAGGAAGGAGACGCATTCTGTCTCCTAGAGATTAACGTACTTTTGTACGAAAAGTGCAAATCAATCCCAGAACAGCAGCAAAGGACATTGAAGATGCTGGAGGAAAKGGGTACAAAAGTATCTATATCCACAGTAAAACGACCAAATCAAAACCTATAATTTTATGTATTTTCACAAGTTTGGATAGCACAGTACATTGAGTAGAGCACAGTAGATTACACTTCAATTAAATACAGTTCAGTAGTGATTAGAGCACAGTGGAATATGTCCTATACAATACAGTAAAGAAAAGTACAGTATATTATACTGTACTGAACTGTGCTGTACCCTACTCTGTACTGTACTGTGCTGTGATGTCCAAACTTGTGAAACAAGAGGAGAATGACACTCATATCCATAATGATACATTTCTGTGTAGTACAGATCAGGGACCCATGATGTAATTCCGTTGCCGGGTGTAAATCCACTTCACTTAATGTAGTTCAGTAACCAAAATATATTTTTTCAAACTGAAGGTGCCATGTCATAGCTGACACCCCATTATTTCTGCAAACATCTTTGAATCTTAATTCAGAGCAGATATTGTTTTTTGAAAAATGTGGTCGAATAAAACCTGAGGGAGATATTACCATAATTCCATTACCGAAGTTTGCATCTGCACAGTTTTTCCACTAAATTCGTTTTTGGAAATGAAGTAGTCTTTGTGCATAGAGTTTGTATGGTTTATTAAAATTTGAAATCAAGTTTAATTTTTTTGGGGCATACAGTTGTGGCCAAAAGTTTTGAAGGACACAAATATTAATTTTCAAAGTTTGCTGCCTCAGTTTGTATGATGGCAATTTGCATATATTCCAGAATGTTATGAAGAGTGATCAGATGAATTGCAATTAATTGCAAAGTCCCTCTTTGCCATGCAAATGAACTGGATCCCAAAAAAACATTTCCACTGCATTTCAGCCCTGCCACAAAAGGACCAGCTGACATCATGTCAGTGATTCTCTCGTTAACACAGGTGTGAGTGTTGACAAGGCTGGAGATCACTCTGTCATGCTGATTGAGTTCGAATAACAGACTGGAAGCTTCAAAAGGAGGGTGCTGCTTGGAATAATTGTTCTTCCTCTGTCAAACATGGTTTCCTGCAAGGAAACACGTGCCGTCATCATTGCTTTGCAGAAAAAGGGCTTCCGAGGCAAGGATATTGCTGCCAGTAAGATCGCACCTAAATCAACCATTTATCGGATCATCAAGAACTTCAAGGAGAGCGGTTCAATTGTTGTGAAGAAGGCTTCGGGGCGCCCAAGAAAGTCCAGAAAGCGCCAGGACCGTCTCCTAAAGTTGATTCAGCTGCGGGATCAGGGCACCACCAGTACAGCGCTTGCTCAGGAATGGCAGCAGGCAGGTGTGAGTGCACAGAGGCGAAGACTTTTGGAGGATGGTCTGGTGTCAAGAAGGGCAGCAAAGAAGCCACTTCTCTCCTGGAAAAACATCAGAGACAGACTGATATTCTGCAGAAGGTACAGGGATTGGACTACTGAGGACTGGGGTAAAGTTATTTTCTCTGATGAATCCCCTTTCCGATTGTTTGGGGCATCTGGAAAAAAAGCTTGTCCGGAGAAGACAAGGTGAGCGCTACCATCAGTCCTGTGTCATGCCAACAGTAAAGCATCCTGAGACCATTCATGTGTGGGGTTGCTTTTCAGCCAAAGGTGTGGGCTCACTCACAATTTTGCCTAAGAACACAGCCATGAATAAAGAATGGTACCAACACATCCTTCGAGAGCAACTTCTCCCAACCATCCAGAAACAGTTTTGGTGACGAACAATGCCTTTTCCAGCATGATGGAGCACTTTGCCATAAGGCAAAAGTAATAACTAAGCGGCTCGGGGAACAAAACATCGATATTTTGAGGCCATGGCCAGGAAACTCCCCAGACCTTAAGAGCTTGTAAGTAAGCATTTCACGGTAACAGGATTATGCTTTGACTCTTTCACTTTAAAATGTACAGTCTTGGCCAAAAGTTTTGAGAATGACACATATTAATTTCCACAAAGTTTGCTGCTTCCGTGTCTTTAGATATTTTTGTCAGATGTTACTATGGAATACTGAAGTATAATTACAAGCATTTCATAAGTGTCAAAGGCTGTTATTGACAATGACATGAAGTTGATGCAAAGAGTCAATATTTGCAGTGTTGACCTTTCTTTTTCAAGACCTCTGCAATCCACCCTGGCATGCTGTCAATTAACTTCTGGGCCACATCCTGACTGATGGCAGCCCAATCTCGCATAATCAATGCTTGTAGTTTGTGGGGTTTTGTTTGTCCACCCGCCTCTTGAGGATTGACCACAAATTCTCAATGGAATTAACCTGTTAGTGATCCCTTCGCGCGCCAATCCCTTTAGCGGGATCGATTTGACAACATCCAGTGAAATTGCAGAGCGCCAAATTCAAACTACAGAAATGTCAATATTCAAGATTCACGAAAATATAACTGTAATACATCAAAATAAAGCTTAATTTTTTGTTAATCCAGCCGCAGTGTCAGATTTCAAAAAGGCTTTACGGCGAAAGCAGACCATGCGATTATCTGAGGAGAGCGCCCCGCATACAAACACATGAAAATCATTTTCAACCGGGCAGGTAACGACACAAAAGTCAGAAATAACAATATAATAAATGCCTTACCTTTGAATATCTTCTTTTTGCAATCCCAAATGTCTGTGACACAATGAATGGTCGTTTTGTTCGATAAATTCCTTCTTTATATCCCCAAAATGTCAATTTATTTGACGCGTTTGATTCAGAAATACACCGGTTCCAACTCGCCCAACATGACTACAAAGTATCTAAGTTACCTGTAAACTTGGTCCAAACATTTCAAACAACGTTCCTAATCAAACCTCAGGTATCCTAAAACGTAAATAATCGATAAAATTTAAGACAGGATAAACTGTTTCCAATATTGGATAAAAAACAACGTGAAGCACGTTCCAGTTCATGCACACCAAACAGAGTCCACCTGGAGTGACACATACAAAGAACAGCCATACTTCTTCATTTCTCAAAAGAAAAACATTGAAGAATTTCTAAAGACTGTTGACATCTAGTGGAAGCCATAGGAACTGCAATCAGGTTCCTATTAAATAGGGCTTCCCATAGAAAGCCGTTGGGAAATACTGTGAACTCCATTTTTTTCCCTGGATGGTTTGTCCTTGGGGTTTTGCCTGGCAAATCAGTTTTGTTATACTCAGACATTATTTTAACAGTTTTAGAAACTTTTGTGTTTTCTATCAATATACCAATTTTATATGTATATCCTAGCTTCTGGGCCTGAGTAACAGGCAGTTTACTTTGGGCATGCTTTTCATCCAGACGTGAAAATACTGCCCCCTATCCCTAAGAAAATCCAACAGTGCAGTTCAAGAAGAGTTAAGAAAATATTTACCAAATAGACTGAAGTAAAAAGTGACACAATAAGAATAACAATAATGAGGCTATATACAAGGGGAACTGGTACCGAGTCAGTGTGCGGGGGTACAGGTTAAATGAGGTAATTTGTACATGTAGGTAGGGGTGAAGTGACTGCATAGATAATAAACAGTGAGTAGCGACAGTGTACAAAAGGGAGGGGAGGTCAGTCAATGTAAATTGTCCGGTGGCTATTTTATTAATTGTTCAGCAGTCTTATGGCTTGGGGGTAGAAGCTGTTAAGGAGCCTTTTGGTCCTAGACTTGGCGCTCCGGTACAGCTTGCCGTGCGGTAGCAGAGAGAACAGTCTATGACTTGGGTGACTGGAGTCTCTGACAATTTTATGGGCTGTCCTCTGACACCGCCTATTATATAGGTCCTGGATGGCAGGAAGCTTGGCCCCAGTGATGTACTGTGCTGTACACATGCCCCTTTGTAGCGCCTTATGGTCAGATGCTGAGCAGTTGCCATACCAGGCGGTGACGTAACAGGTCAGGATGCTCTCGATGGTGCAGCTGTAGAACTTATTGAGGATCTGGGGAACCATGCCAAATCTCTTCGGTCTCCTGAGGGGGAATAGGTTTTGTCGTGCCCTCTTCATGACTGTCTTGGTGTTTGGACCATGATAGTTCGTTGGTGATGTGGACACCAAGGAACTTGAAACTCTCGACCCGCACCACTACAGCCCTGACAATGTTAATGGGGGCCGTTTCGGCCCGTCTACCATTCTTCTTGATTGATGCTATTGGCTCAGTGTGCTGCTGTCTGCATTGTTGTCAACACCATTAACCCATTAGGCTGCTTTGCTCTCCACACCATATCCCTATGCTCTACACAGTACTGTCCCGTCCATGAGCCATCTACACCCACAGTCTAGTCTGCTGAGCCCGACGCTGTGTCCCCCAAACACTAATGCTCTGCTTTAGAGACAATGCTACGCTGATCCACACGACCATGGTCAAAGTGAATGTGCCATTCTGTCAACTGAGGGCCTGTTGCTGAATAATAGATGGGCACCATGTGTCGGTCCGTACCACCCCTGGTTGAATGCCTGGATATCTTCACTTTCAGTTCTCAGCAGGTTTAGGACTACTCCTCTATGAAAGTGAGTGTGTCATTCAGAGGAGACAGTGACACATGGGGGTTGGATGATACAGTCAAAGCACAGTAAAATCATTCAGTATAACTAACTGGATAACTTTCTGAATATTCTCAAACCATGAATGAAGAGGCTGCTTATGTGATTCACTGGTCTGGGACCAGTGGTAGAACCAGCTGAGATGACCCTCTCCCTCAAACCACTTGCCCTCCATTAGAAATCACAAATTTTGACGAATGTTAGTTAGAATATTTTTCCATCGATACATTTTTCTGGCTGTAGATTTGCTTTCCTTCAGGCTATTTTTGTTCAGCTGGTTTTGAGGTATTGCAGGGTCACATTTGCAGGAATTGTCAAAGCAGTTTTGCCCCTGTTCTCTCAGCAATCCCAAGACCAGAAAGCATTTAGCTGCAACACTTTCTCTTTACAGTATCAACAAGGTGGGTCATTTACTCCAGTTTACAGGCGTGTAACGTTATTGCTGGTATGGTAACACTAGCCCTCTACTACTGACATTGTCATGGCGGAAGCCTGCCTGCCCCTCTCACTCTACTGTCAGAGAGTGCACACACAAACCACTGGGGCATGCTGGGAAAACCAACTGTCTTTTTCGAATCATCAACGAGTGTTAGCTGGTGCAAGCTGGTTTAATATAATAATAATGCCTACTGGAGACTCGACAGTGCCAGTAGAATTGTCTTCTCCATGCAGGATGCAGCATAATGCAGACGCCTCAGTGAGCATGATTATTAACCATGTAGTAGTCATATTTATTTATAGTTTGCTGTTTGTCGTCACTGCAATGGAGCTTGTCTATCATTGTTTCCTGAACTGTATGCCAAAACACTTAAGGATACTTTAATTATTTTTATTTGTGTTTGGTTGAGTGGACAGCGGGGTATTATACTGGCTGTCATCAGTGTTAAGGGGGAATGTTTATAATGTAGTTGTTGTTGGCCTGTCCAGTCTGGTGAAAGTCAATGGGCTGCTCGCGGCATGTTACTTAAGAAGGTGGCTAATCCCTCTAATTTCACGTAGGTGCCTGAGATTAGACGGCGCAAACTAGCAGTGGCTTGTCAGGACGAACCCTAGTCAGCTCAGACAGGACCACCCACACACACACTCCATGTTGTGTGTAGGTCTACATGTTTGTGCTTGCTCCCACAAGGTATTCTGATTTTAGCTTTGAAACGGGGACAAGATAGGCCTTGCTGGATACACTCTATTTTGCATATATTTGAGTTGATAACATAGATTTAGCTTGGCCCTCCACTGGTCGTACATTTACCATTCTACTGAGTGTATAGGCCACACTGATTATTTGAACTGAGTCTCATTGTACAGCAGTAGCTCCTATGGAACTGAAGGCTGTGGTCCAAAGCCTCTGATGATCAAACCCCAGACAGAACAGACAGATCACGTGGAGGGGAGCTGTCCTTGGCTTYGTGATGTGAGGCAGGCTGGATGACTCAGCCCAGGGCATGGCTCAGCGCAGGCAGCTACAGACAGCATGCTGGGAGAGCACAGGGCTGGCTACCAACAGGCCTCTCTGAGCAGCAGAAGCAGGCTCTTCTAATAGGACTGACTGTGTGTTTGTCCCAGTGAGTTCAGTGCAGGGTTCAAATGCTTTAGGCCTAGCTGTGTCAGCAGTGAAAATAGACAAGGAAGCAGTTGTCCAGTAGCCTAATGCTCTCAAAGGCTTGATTTAGACCTCACTTGTTATACAGGCTGCAGGTGCTCTGTAGTGCCTTATCTTCTGCATTCAAATGTACAGCCACCTCCCAGTTTGTATTGATTCTTCCCAGAGCATGCAGGCCCATCTAAAAAATAATCTACAAGATTCAGGAGGACAAACAAGCCTGGTTTCTGTGGTTTAGGGTGAGGTGCTGAAATGCCACTGCGGTACCAAGCCACCTGCACTGGAACGTGTCTGTTTATGGTGCTTGTGTGTGCGTGCAGCAGAGAGAAGAACCAATATGAAATCAATCTCTTATTCAGATTAGTGAAACTTGGTCCTGGCCCATATCTGTTTCTGCTCTGATCAGAACCTGGAGGTGCTTATTTAGCGTAGTGCATGTCAATGCAGCAGCACAGCAGAGCTCTCAACCAACCCCTCCGAGCATTGGCTCAGCTACTACTAGCCTATAGTTCTTAATCACAGACACACATACTACTCACCTTACAGCATTGTGCTGCTACAACACTGCAGAACCACCAATCCTTCAAAACACCAGCTCTGCATCACTGACATAAATGCACTACTGTTACCTTTCTTTGAACAATGTGAGATAAAAGTCTAGCTGAGATACATGCACAGTATGTTAAGTTCCAGACAGTGCTTCTACTGAACCCTGCCCATCTGATGGAATTATTCTTTATGGAGGTAAAGGCCAGCTCCCTTGCTGTGTGTGAAAGGTGTGTAGATGAAAGAGCCCAGTGTTGTACCACGCATGGAACAACAAGCCAGTACTGCCTCCTTGTTCAACAGAAACAAATAGTGGGCACAGCCAGCCACATACACAATCACTAGTGGTTTTGTGTGTCTGAATTAGCAGGTGAGCGAGATGGAGAGACCAACATAAGGGCCCTTTTGGAGCCTTGCCAGTTGCCCTGTGTCAGTACAATGTTCTTCTAATAGCCGGATGATGGAATCTCGCACTCTTCACTGTCTCCAGTCAGTGCTGCTGCTCCAATACCTGCAGTCTTTCTCTGTCTCGGCTCTACTGCTGACTCACCCAATGCTATTTTGAGCCGTCCTTTATCACAGCTCCCTCTGACTGAACACACATTTCACAACGTATCTTCCCAGCTAACTTTGCCACCCCCACTGTTTATCCAGGGTCATGAAGTGTGTGTGAGAGAGAGAGAGAGAGAGAGAGAGAGGGTGCACGTTGCCAGGGTTGCGTGGTGTGCTGCTGTCATGAGGTAATGGACAGACTGGAGGATGCCCGCTCTGCTCTGCTCAATCAGCCTCTTAGCAGCATCAGCAGCTAAGACTCATTCATTGAGGCTGAGCAGAGAGACTGGAGGAGGCTGACTGTCTATGACTCTGGGCTGATTCAGTTACTGTCGCTGACATTTGTGAAGGTCAAAGCTCATCATTTGGCTCAAGGGGGAACTAGTGTCACGAAGCGAACATTTGTCGCTCCATATTTAGCCATTTTCATGTTTATTGTATTCCGTTCTTGTTAAGTTGTCTGACATTGCAGCTGACTTCATTGGTGACCTGTGCTACCCAGTCACAGGTCAATGCAGAAATTTAAGCATCCTCTGCATTCTTTCTCACTCTCTCCCTCCCTCCACAGGAGGCTTTGCCATTGTGTTCCTGGTGCGGACCAACCAGGGGGTGCGCTGTGCTCTGAAGAGGATGTATGTCAACAACGAGCACGACCTGCAGGTCTGCGAGCTGGAGATCCAGATCATGGTGAGAACAGGCTCTGGGCTGGAGCCCTGCTTAGTCGGTCACTCAGTCCAACGTAGAATGCACACCTAGCTAATAGCTATATGGTTAGGCTCTTAGACAAAGGGGGCATTGGATTGTGTGAGGTCACTGACTCGTTGGAAACCACAGGATCACTGTGCTTCTGCTATAGTGAAGCGGATGTAGAACCATAGAGCAACATTACACAAATCAAAGAAGAGGGTTTTTTTTATTCTGGAAAAGGTGATATGGGAGTGTGTGATTTGCTGACTATGGAAGGGGAGGGTTGACAAGACTAACTTAAACATATACAGAGAGGAGATGGAGGGAAGGAGCAGGAGGGTGGGTAGTAATAGAGTTTCACTCTTAGCCCAGTTGGAGCCTGCTGCTGAATATGTTGAATTGGCATTCATGCAGCTAAACTCCCCCGCCCCCTTGGGCCTCCGTTGCCTAACTAGAGGCCATGCTGTAAGATAACTAGCCCCTGCAGCCACACCCTGGGGGGTATAATTGGTACAGGATGGCTATCATTATTACTTCCAGCCTTTTGGCATATCCTCATAGGCAGTAAGCTAGAGCAGAACGGTACACTCAGTCAGTCCAAAAAACAAACAAAGATCACCATTGTTATGGCACCCTGTTTGGAACTTGAAAGCCAACCAGAGATGTATGAGGTTCTTTATATTCTCTAAAATATTAACCAATTGTGTGTTCAGAGGGACCTCGTGGGCCACAGGAACATTGTGGGTTTCCTGGACTCCAGTATAACTGCAGTGGGAGCAGGAGATGTCTGGGAGGTCCTCATCCTCATGGACTTCTGTCGTGGTAATTCTGCTCGTCTTTCCTTCTCAAGCGCTTTAGTGGTTTCATTAGTGCACAAACCTCATACCTATTTTTTCCCAAACCCATTGTAAGTCCTTCCTGGTTTGTTACAGGTGGTCAGGTGGTGAACCTGATGAACCAGCGTCTGCAGACAGGCTTCACTGAGGCAGAGGTGCTGCAGATCTTCTGTGACACTTGCGAGGCCGTGGCCTGCCTCCACCAGTGCAAGACGCCAATCATCCATCGAGATCTCAAGGCACGAGCACTTGTCTTCACACACCCTCAGTCTGCACTTTACTTACACTTTAATGGCCTCATTGGCATTATCATGGCCTTTTAATCTGTTTTTCTTTAATACATGTCCTAGCTGCATATGTGTGTCAGCATGAAGTGAGCCATGAAGTGTATAAATATGTTAAACGCTATTCGAAGATGGTCTCAGGATTCATCTGTGTGTCTATCTCCTCTGCAGGTGGAGAATATCCTGCTCCATGACCGGGGACACTATGTGTTGTGTGACTTTGGCAGTGCCACCAACCGCTTCCAGAACCCTCAGACAGAGGGCGTTCCGCTGGTGGAGGAGGAAATCAAGAAGTGAGTGATTCTGAAGAGCTTCACCTCAACTGGAATACTGAACTCATGAAAGTGGTTTGATAGTTTTAGTCTAGTGAACCAACAAGTACAACAGTTTGGGATGTTGTGAGTTTATCTGTGATTGAAGTCCTTCCAAAATTGGTGTGCTCCCTTCCTTCCCATGTAAGGTACACTACTCTGTCATACCGAGCCCCAGAGATGATCAACCTCTATAATGGCACGGTCATCACTACAAAGGCAGACATCTGGGTGAGTTGGCATGCTGCTATATCACCATGAGAGATTATGACTGGTTTCTCTCCACTATATAGGGCGTTCACTCACTGCTCTAGAATGTGTGGAGAAACAGGGCAATTCAGGAGGGTACTGCAAGATGAATGTCAAAGTACAGTTTTCTTTTCCCTATGTCATTATAAATCACATAATCATTAGATTGTTCTCTAAAAAATGATAACCTTAATATACTTTCATTTGACAGTGTTGATGAAATAAGAACGTTCATTTGCTGTGACCGTTGCCAGTTTAGACCTCGCCGCTCTTCCATACAGTATTTGGCATTGTGTGGTAGTACCATTTGGAGGACTTTCCACGGTTTGGACCAATCAAAATCAACTTGATACCCTTGTAATTTTCATCTTCAGATCCTTTGCTTTCATTGGCTATATTGGTGATCAATCTACTTTGGGGGGAGGGACTTTTCTGTGGCAATTTTAAAGGGAAAGACTCAGAAATACACAATGAAAACAGGAACAGATTGTCTTTGTGGAGGGTGGATAATGAAATTCAGTCTGTTAGCTTTGTAAATAAATATACAGTACCAGTAAAAAGTTTGAACACACCTACTCATTCAAAGGATTTTCTTTATTTTTACTATTTTCTACATTGTAGAATAATAGTGAAAACATCAAAACTATGAAATAACACATAAGGAATCATGTAGTAATCAAAATGTTAAACAAATCAAAATATATTTTAGATTCTTCATAGTAGACACCCTTTGCCTTGACAGTTTTGCACACTCTTGGCATTCTCTCAACCAGCTTCACCTGGAATGCTTTTCCAACAGTCTTGAACGAGTAACCACATATGCTAACTATTTGTTGGTTGCTTTTCCTTTACTCTGCGGTCAAACTTATCCCAAACCATCTCAATTGGGTTGAGGAAAGGTGATTGTGGAGGCCAGGTCATCTGATGCAGCACTCCGTCACTAGTCCCACTAAGCGCAAACCAGATGGGATGGCGTATCGCTGCAGAATGCTGTGGTAGCCATGCTGGTTGTGTGCCTTGAATATTAAATAAATCACAGACAGTGTCACCAGCAAAGCACCATCACACCACCTCCTCGCTTCACGGTGGGAACCACACATGCAGATCTAATCCGTTCACCTACTCTGCATCACAAAGACACGGCGGTTGTATCCAAAAATCTCAAATTTGGACTCATCAGACTAAAGGACAGATTTCCACCGCTCTAATGTTCATTGCTCGTGTTTCTTGGCCCAAGCAAGTCTCATCTTATTGGTGTCCTTTAGTAGTAGTTTGTTGGCAGCAATTTGACCATAAAGGCCTAATTCGCACAGTCTCCTCTGAAGAGTTGATGTTGAGATGTCTGTTACTTGAACTCTGTGAAGCATTTATTTGGGCTGCAATCTGAGGTGCAGTTAACTCTAATGAATTTATCCTCTGCAGCAGAGGTAACTCTGGGTCTTCCTTTCCTGTGGTGGTCCTCATGAGAGCCAGTTTCATCATAGCGCTTGATGGTTTTTGCGACTGGACTTGAAGAAACTTTCAAAGTACTTGAAATGTTCTGGATTGACTGACATTCATGTCTTAAAGTAATGATGGACTGTTGTTTCTCTTTGCTTATTTGAGCTGTTCTTGAKATAATATGGACTTGGTCTTTTAGCCCTATTTGGTATCTTCTGTATACCACCCCTACCTTGTCACAACACAAATGATTGTCTCAAACACATTAAGATGGAAAGAAATTCCAAAAATGAACATTTAACAAGGCACACCTGTTAATTCAAATGGATTCCAGGTGACTACCTCATGAAGCTGGTTGAGAGAATGCCAAGTGTGCAAAGCTGTCATCAAGGCAAAGGGTGGCTGCTTTGAACAATCTCAAATATAAAATATATTTTGATTTGTTTATCACTTTTTTTCCCATATGTGTTATTTCATAGTTTTGATGTCTTCACTATTATTCTACAATGTAGAAAWTTMTTGTTTTTTAAGAGAAAAAAAGAACTTGAATGAGTAGGTGTGTCCAAATGACAAGAGACATGGGGTTTGGACAATTTGTTTTTCAGATGCAACTCTCTATTGAATGGACATATTTGTATAAACCTTCAATTAATGAATCATTTTATGGGTGAACACAGTTGGCTTGATGCCAAGTTAACACAAGGTGTGCTGATGCTTTCTGTGCTGTGGTTCTGCAGGCTATGGGCTGCCTGCTTTATAAGCTGTGCTACTTCACCCTGCCGTTTGGGGAGAGCCAGGTGGCCATCTGTGATGGCAGCTTCACTATTCCAGATAACTCCCGCTATTCCCCGGACATGCACTGCCTCATCAGTGAGTAGCCATCCTCCCCATCACCTTATACTCACTGGTCCATGTGTGTGTGTGAGAGAGTCAAGGCTCTGCCTTTGTTTTCTGTCTCTGTTTTTCTCTGTGCCATTTCTGTCTTACACAGTCCCAAGTATTTTAGTCCAATGAGTGAAATGTATTCGTATCATCATTACCAACCATATGTTTTTCCATTCATCAGGATACATGCTGGAGCCTGACCCTGAGAAGAGACCAGATATCTACCAAGTGTCCTACTTCTCCTTCAGGCTGGCCGGGATAGAATGCCCCATCCAGAACGTACATGTAAGTTACCTCACCATCAGTAATGACAACCGTACTAGAAAATCTCCCTGGAGACAAAGGTTACAACCAAATATTTCAATTGGTCATAATGTAGAGGACCTTTTTAATTTTATCTGAATTGTTATCTTGCCCGTTCCTAATGCCAGGTGTAAATACATCATTGAAAGTAAGAGATGATATGTAAGGCACTGTACTAGATGTTATTTATTTTTAAACGTAAGAAGCTTTCACGTTTTATTGAAATGTTTTATTCATGTCTTATCGTTTTGGAAAGCAACATAAGTGTAGTGTAAAATGCCAGAAGATGGTGGAGCAGGGAGCTTTGTGATTGTTGCCAGTTGGCTGCCCTCCATCCCCTAGGCCCCTTTGCTATGCATTGATGGTGCAATGTCAGCATTCAATCATCTGACACAGCACATTTCAGACCACATTCCCAGAGAGGCATCAAAGTGGACATTCAAAGCTGATTCATGAAATCTGTAACTGATCATTGAATTGCTGCAATCATATGTCATGCAAAAGTTTATAATGATAAAGGGTCCTTGTTCCTGCTCTGTGACCGAAGGAAAACTTTTAAACTAGAAATCTGGGTGAAGCTTATTGATTTTAGTTGGGTAGTATATCTAAGCATAGTACTCTAACTCTTTTCACCTTCTCAGAACTCCCCTATTCTTACAAAACTCCCCGAACCAATCAGAGCCAGCGAAGCTGTGGCCAAAAAAAGTCAATCCAAAGCCAGGTGAGTGAAGAGCATAAGTATCTGGGCTTTTTTTTATAGTTAAATATGTCAAGCTCCAGCAATGATAACCTGCCTTTCCTTTCCCCCTCCAAGGCTCACAGACCCCGTCCCCACAATGGAGACCTCCATCGCACCCCGTTCACGCCCCAAAGCTGGAGGGACCCAGCCCATCGGCATCCTGCCCATCCAGTCAGCCCTCACCCCACGCAAGAGACCCAACATGGCTGCAGGAGGGCCCCAGCCCATAGGTACGCATACAGTACACTACCCTCTATACAACCTCTGCTTCTCAAAGCTTGAACCGTAAGGATCTGATGATGTGTGAGCTGTGGCCTGCTAGCAGTGAAAGTCTCTTATCCTGTAACAAAGCACCCACCAAGATGGGCATCCTGCATTGAAATGTTCCACATCTTTGGCTGACATAACATGGCCTTGTAATCCCAGTGGTTCAATTTGTCCAGCAGGACAAGGTTTGAATTAATGAGCCCTTGGTGACATTCATAGTCTATCTGTCCATATGCTTGTATAGAGACGGATAGGAGCTTCAAGCTTGTCTGTTTCAGTCCATTGTTATGAATTCACCCTTATACTTGAGCTCCACTACGTATTGCTTTGCCATCAGTGTCGGTTCAATGTGACGTGTTACCTACTACACAGGGCCATGCTTTGAGAGCGGAGAGGAGCAGAGGGGAAGGGCATCTTATTCTATTTTCACCTACTGTACCATGTTCATTGATTATGCATAAGCACAATATCTTTGGTCCAGTTTTTTTGCAAGTACTCACTCAATTGTTGCTAGTGGGGTTGTACTGAATGATCCTTTAATTTTACAAGTTGCTTTTGTTTACACTGTGAACATGGTCATTGTAGCTAGCTAGCGTTTCTGCTAGCTAATAGCTTCTTGACTTCATAAATCTGGATAAAAGCCTCCGCTAAATGACAAATGTAAAATAAGCAGTGGTGTATAGTCAAGGCCATATACAACCACAATCAACTTTATTTCAATTCACAAGAGAATGAACACGTGCATCAGAGAATTGAACCGCAACGATTCTTGAGCTTGGACGCTGCTATTGGATGTGACGCAACGCGAGTGCGACATGGGCAGTATAGCAGCTTTCATTGATTTCAAAAGAAGCATTCCCTCAATGGCTGATGGCAATGCCGGAAGCCCAATGGCTGTAGTTTAGCAGGGCTGTTACAAGACAACCATCTTAACTGTATTACAGGTGTTTTAGCTGCCGCACAGCCTGCTGCTGCTGTCCAATCAGTTCAGCAGGCACTTGCTGCACAGGCCACATCCCCACTGGCTCAGACCACCTCTTCGCAACCCATGGCCACGCCCCAGCATCAGCAGGGTCTCTTCATGAAGCAGCAGGCAGCCGCCTTTTTCAGCCCACATCAGCAAGTCAACCAGGTGGGCATATCTCATATCAGTCTGCTAAAGGCACTATATATTTCATTGTGTTGACAATCTTGTTGCCATTTGCCAATAATATGAAGTAATTTCACTGCAATATTCCATTTACTTTATCTAAATAGTATTAGTTGGAGACTCCTTGGACATAAACATGGTCCACTGTATGCTCATGCTGTGTATGTAAAGATGCCATTGTTTGTTTTGTATCCATTTATTTATTGTCTAACTATGCAGAGTGCACTTTTATCAGGACCTCTGAATAACCTTGTGCTTTTGAATTAAATTGAATCAAACTGAATAACTTTATTGACTTTGCAGAAACTCCCCTCTGATCTGTTAAACCAGTTCACCACATGTAAATACTGTAAATGACAAGTTTCATGAAAAACACAGGACTCAGAAGGGTATTTACAGTGGGGCAAAAAAGTATTTAGTCAGCCACCAATTGTGCAAGTTCTCCCACTTAAAAAGATGAGAGAGGCCTGTAATTTTCATCATAGGTACACTTCAACTATGACAGACAAAATGAGAAGAAAAGAAATCCAGAAAATCACATTGTAGGATTTTTAATGAATTTATTTGCAAATTATGGTGGAAAATAAGTATTTGGTCAATAACAAAAGTTTATCTCAATACTTTGTTATATACCCTTTGTTGGCAATGACAGAGGTCAAACGTTTTCTGTAAGTCTTCACAAGGTTTTCACAACCTGTTGCTGGTATTTTGGCCCATTCCTCCATGCAGATATCCTCTAGAGCAGTGATGTTTTGGGGCTGTTGCTGGGCAACACGGACTTTCAACTCCCTCCAAAGATTTTCTATGGGGTTGAGATCTGGAGACTGGCTAGGCCACTCCAGGACCTTGAAATGCTTCTTACGAAGCCACTCCTTCGTTGCCCGGGTGGTGTGTTTGGGATCATTGTCATGCTGAAAGACCCAGCCACGTTTCATCTTCAATGCCCTTGCTGATGGAAGGAGATTTTCACTCAAAATCTCACGATACATGGCCCCATTCATTCTTTCCTTTACACGGATCAGTCGTCCTGGTCCCTTTGCAGAAAAACAGCCCCAAAGCATGATGTTTCCACCCCCATGCTTCACAGTAGGTATGGTGTTCTTTGGATGCAACTCAGCATTCTTTGTCCTCCAAACACGACGAGTTGAGTTTTTACCAAAAAGTTATATTTTGGTTTCATCTGACCATATGACTTTCTCCCAATCTTCTTCTGGATCATCCAAATGCTCTCTAGCAAACTTCAGACGGGCCTGGACATGTACTGGCTTAAGCAGGGGGACACGTCTGGCAGGATTTGAGTCCCTGGCGGCGTAGTGTGTTACTGATGGTAGGCTTTGTTACTTTGGTCCCAGCTGTCTGCAGGTCATTCACTAGGTCCCCCCGTGTGGTTCTGGGATTTTTGCTCACCGTTCTTGTGATCATTTTGACCCCACGGGGTGAGATCTTGCGTGGAGCCCCAGATCGAGGGAGATTATCAGTGGTCTTGTATGTCTTCCATTTCCTAATAATTGCTCCCACAGTTAATTTCTTCAAACCAAGCTGCTTACCTATTGCAGATTCAGTCTTCCCAGCCTAGTGCAGGTCTACAATTTTGTTTCTGGTGTCCTTTGACAGCTCTTTGGTCTTGGCCATAGTGGAGTTTGGAGTGTGACTGTTTGAGGTTGTGGACAGGTGTCTTTTATACTGATAACAAGTTCAAACAGGTGCCATTAATACAGGTAACGAGTGGAGGACAGAGGAGCCTCTTAAAGAAGAAGTTACAGGTCTGTGAGAGCCAGAAATCTTGCTTGTTTGTAGGTGACCAAATACTTATTTTCCACCACCATTTGCAAATAAATTCATTAAAAATCCTACAATGTGATTTTCTGGATTTATTTTCTAATTTTGTCTGTCATAGTTGAAGTGTACCTATGATGAAAATTACAGGCCTCTCTCATCTTTTTAAGTGGGAGAACTTGCACAATTGGTGGCTGACTAAATACTTTTTTGCCCCACTGTACATGTGGCGAACTGGTTTGCACTTCTCAGAGCAATAACTCATCCCAAACTTGGCCAAATGAGACAGTAGGGAGAGGTTTTCCTGAGCACTGGTTGTGTTTTTCCCACTATCCTATCCCTAAGCAGCATCAACTGGTGCAGACCCTCTACAAACGGCAGCAGCCTCCCATGCCAGCCCCCCAGAGCTCTGTGGCTATGCAGCCCAAAGCTAGTCCTGTTGCTCCTCTGCAGCCACCAGCCGGCCCTGTGCCCCCCTCCCCCCAAACAGCAGCTCCCCCTCAGCCTGCAGCCACAGGACCTGTGGCACCTGATTCCGACTCTGACTGTGACTCTGAGCCCACGGTAACCTCCCTCCCCTCTGGCAGCCTGCTGCTCTTTGGGACAGGGGGGCTAACGGGCCCTCTCTTTCTGTCTGGGGCCTTCGAATCTAGCTAATCACCTAACACTGACGTTGTATGCATTCTACATTTGAATTGGATTAGTTCCCTTTAAAATAACTGCATGTTTTATTGATCTATGTAAAAAATTGTAGAAATACTTGCTCTTGGATTTGTCCTGTATCCTGTAAACATCAGGGCTGCAATAAGGTGCAAACAAACAATGTAAAGACGGTCATCTTTTAATCTTTTTAGTCATTTTTTTCTAACATCAAAGATGGATATTTCATGCTTTGCATAGTGTTCAAAGATATACAACCAAAAAGATGAGTTTTAGAAGCTGTCTGGCTGCTTTTCCTTTCACTATGGTTAATGTCTAAGGTTGTCATGAAACATCTTTGTCTCTGGAATCTGTCACCACTCAGTTCTGTCTCTTGATTCCTGTGTTTTGTTATGTATTGTTCTGAATCTTCTAAATCCAACCTCTCAACAACAAAAAATATAATGAATAACTGATCATCCTCAAGACCCTACATTGGCGCTTTGCCACTAATCAACCATGTCTTTTCACTAACCAGTAGAATGTTTCAATATGGTTTTGCAATGGTTCTGTATTTTGGGATGCAATGAAATAATATCCTCTCTTAGAGAATGGCTAATCAACTTGTATCAACCTGTAATTTTCTTCCTTCTCTCCCTGATTTTCATATTCCGTGTGATATTTTTGCTAATCTTCATGACTGTCTTTCCTCCCCAGCCTCTGGCATCTGGCCGTGGGCTCCACAAGGTTGGCTCCCTGACGCCCCCCTCCTCCCCAAAGATGGGTCCCCGGGGTGGCCACAGGCGCATACTGAGCGATGTCACCCACAGTGCTGTGTTTGGGGTCCCAGTCAGCAGGTCCACCCAGCTACTGCAGGCGGCTGCAGCCGAGGCCAGCCTCAACAAGTCCAAGTAATCTGAATTAACTAATCTCAATGAACTAACAATCAACTGTCCAATTATTCTACTGACACAGAGAGAGAGATTCAGGCCAATGAATATACAACAGACAACCGTATAAACACCCCCTTTATAGCCCAGTTTAACACAGGAATAAACCGTCTATTCAATCTACAATTAACTCAATAGACTTTTAATTCACCCATATTTGCTTACAAGCTCTTTATTTGCACAGACTTGTTTGTACATAAGATAAATGAGATGGATGATTTCCACTGTAACCTTTGTTTCCGTATGTGTGTTGTAGGTCAGCCAGCACCACCCCCTCTGGCTCCCCCTGCTCCTCCCAGCAGAGTGTGAACCAGCCAGGTGAGGGCGGTGCCCAGACAGCTCCCTTTGCACCGACTGGCAGCTGGAACCCGTTTGGTGACGACAACTTCTCCAAGCTCACTGCTGAGGAGCTACTCAACAAGGATTTTACCAAGCTGGTCGAGAGTAAGACCACAATGCCCAATCTGTGTATACACATCTGCAAGTGCAATGGATAGGTGGTAGATAGAAAAAAGCGTCACCTCTGTTCATTTACCTAATTGTGTATGTCTTTATGACAGCTACAACAGGGGAGAGGGCCAGCCTCTCCACAGAGAACCTCATTCCAGGTCTGCAGCCTGTCTCTGCTGCTGGTGCTACAGGCAAGGCTTTCCCAGGTAAGGCTGTCCATGTTTTCAACAGCTCTCCTCCCTCTCCCTGTGTCATACCTACGTTATTATCCCTCCCTCATCTCTACATATTTCCCATGAGGTGTCCTCATGTGTTTTTAGGTGTTGGCTTCATCTCTAAATCTTTAAGACAAATGTTTTCTCKATTTTTCCTAATTTACAATGTATTAATATTGGTTTGTGTAGTTGTTGGTTTAGCTTCTGTAACTTCGTAGCAAGTACGGTATGCATGTGCAGTGCTTTGTTGCGTCATGATTAGGTGTCCCGTATATATCGGTCCCAGAGACATCCAACTGTCCCGTGTTCTAGAAAGCCCTTCTAGCCAATCAGAAACTAGTATTCAATAATGTTGTTTATTGTGTTGTCCTCAATGACATCTTGTTGACTTCAATTAGATCAATAACTGTAAAAAACCTCAACATCCTTCCTCCCCCTATTCTCCTGATAGCTCTCATTCTTTCTCTCTTTCTCCCTGTGTGATGTTAAGCTGAGAGATCTGCTGACATCCTGAGTTTGGATGCAGGCTCAGAGATGTTGAGTGGCCCGGACCCCTTTAACACACTCTCCCTCTCTGACACTCCAGGTAATGCCCTTTTCCAGCATGCAACATTGTTGTGCAATGAAGTGGCACGTTCCAGTTGTCTGTCCTGCCAACATCAACCCTCCATCCAGTGTTTTTCAGTTCTTGCACATAGATGTTCCTGAGACAATCATGTTGGTGGATTGTATACACTACATGGCCTAAAGTATGGACACCTGCTCGTCGAACATCTCATTACAAAATAATGGGCATTAATATGGATTTGTTCCCCCTCTTTGCTGCTATAACATCCTCCACTCTTCTGGGAAGGCTTTCCATTAGATGTTGGAACATTTTTTGCGGGGACTTGCTTCCATTCAGCCACAAGCATAAGTGAGGTRAGGCACTGATGTTAGGCAATTATGCCTGGCTCGCAGTCAGTTTTCCAATTCATCCCAAAGGTGTTCGATGGAGTTGAGGTCAGGGCTCTATGCAGGCCAGTCGACAAACCATTTAGGTATAGACCTCGCTTTGTGCATGGGGACATTGTCATGCTGAAACAGGAAAGGGCCTTCCCCAAACTGTTGCCACAAAGTTGGAAGGACAGAATTGTCTAGAATGTCATTGTATGCTGTAGCATTAAGATTTCCCTTCACTGCAACTAAGGGGCCTAGACCAAACCATGACAAACAGCCCCAGACCATTATTCCTCCTCCACCAAACTTTACAGTTGGCACTATGCAATCGGGCAGGTAGCGTTCTCCTGGCATCCGCTAAACCCAGATTCGTCTGTCGGATTGCCTGGTGGTGAAGCGTGATTCATCACTCCAGATAACGCATTTCCACTGCTCCAGGGTCCAATGGCGGCAAGCTTTACACCACTCCAGCCGACGCTTGGCATTGCGCATGGTAATCTTAGGCTTGTGTGCGGCTGCTTGGCCATGGAAAACCATTTCATGAAGCTCCCGACGAACAGTTCTTGTGCTGACGTCACTTCGAGGCACTTTGGAACTCGGTACTGAGTGTTGCAACCGATTTTTGCGCTACGTGCTTCAGCACTCTGCAGTCCCTTTCTATGGGCTTGTGTGGCCTACCACTTTGTGGCTGAGCTGTTGTTACTCCTAGACGTTTCCACTTCACATAACAACACTTACAGTTGATCGGGGCAGCTCTAGCAAGGCAGCATTTGAAGAACTGACTTGTTGGAAAGGTGCCATCATTGAAAGTCACAGCTCTTCTTCAGTTGGGGCGGCAGGTAGCCTAGTGGTTAGAGCATTGGACTAGTAACCGAAAGGTTGCAAGATCGAATCCCCGAACTGACAAGGTCAAAAATATGTTGTTCTGTCCCTGAACAAGGCAGTTAACCCACTGTTCCTAGGCCGTCATTGAAAATAAGAATTTGTTCTTAACTGACTTGCCTAGTTAAATAAAGTTAAAATAAACATTTTAAAAAGGCCATTGGCAGTATGTTTGTCTGTGGAGATTGCATGGCTGTGTGCTTGATTTTGTACACCTGTCAGCAACTGAAATAGCCAAATCACTATTTTCAAGGGATGTCTGTTTTTGGCATTGTAGTGTATGTCCTATAGCTCATGTTGTTTTAAATCCAATTGTATATATAATGACTCTGAGATTACATGGCTTTGCTCTGTCGTGCTATTGTCCCTGTCCTGTTAGCGCAGTAAACGCACTCATTGATTCCCTTTCAGCTCCTATGAATAGAGACCTTAGCTGGATCGCCTCACACTTGTGGACCCGTGCCTCTAACTGCACTGTTGCTTGATTACCAGAAGGACACATTCTACTTTGTTAATTTGATTGCTGTACTGTAGCCTATCTCTGGAGGTGCCTGCTTCAGAATGCCCTTCTCACTGAGAAAAGTGGGAAAGTTTACCATCACATCTGAGCTCTTCCTTCAGTTGGTAGTTGACTGCTTTTCCAAATGGCACAGGAGCAATACACTGTCTTAGCTCAGTCTGGTCTGTGCAAAGGCCCACAGAGTGGCTCCAGTGACAGTCAAACAGTCTGTGGGGACTGAGACTGAGGGGATAAAAGGCAGCCTGTGGCTGTTACATAAGCAGGGTGTGGTTATTCTTCTCTGTCCTCTCCCCACTCACATATTCTTCTACACAGTGTTCTCTATCCATCAGTGCCCTAAGGATTTACTTGCAGCACAGCACAGGTATCGACAACAGGAACTGCATCCCTGCTGTTGTAACCTTTATTTATTTGACTAGACAATTCAGTTAAGAACAAATTCTTATTTACAATGACGGTCTACATCGGCCAAACCCGGACGACGCTGGGCCAATTGTGCGCCGCCCAATGGGACTCCCAATCACGGCCGGTTGTGATACAGCCTAGATTCATACCAAGGTGTCTGTAGTGACGCCTCTAGCGCTGAGATGCAGTGCCTTAGACCCCTGTGCCACTCGGGAGCCCAAATGTCTCTGTTGGCAGAGCACTGCACAGTGTCTGCAGAGGTTCACATAACCACAGGCCAGATGGTAGGACCTCCAAGCCTGTTGCTCCACAGCATATTTCAGAAGGGATGGTCCTACTATCTAGTCTAGTTATTACATTTTCATATGTCATTCTTAAAGGGGATTGGAAAGAGAATCTGTTTCCTCACAGATCAGTGCATGCTGCTATGGTGCGATATGGTGCCAAACGAGAAGTACACCAGAGCCATACATCTAAATATGGCTCTGGAATGCACAGCTGTTGTATCATAGCAGTTTGTTAGCATTGACCTACCACCTATGACCTTTATCCCTTAGTGAAGGCGGCAAATGGGCAGCTGTGCTGTGTCATATTCTGAGCCCACACCCCCTGCCCAAGGTCCTCTGTCCCCCCATAGCAGCCAGTCACCTGTAAGTATGTATGGAGAGGAGGTTTTGACCCAGAAGATGCTCTCACACGCATGCACCTGGTTTGCACTCAGGCTGTTTGGATGTACTAACCTGCTGGAGAGGCACATATCCTGAAGACAGTTCTCCTGCTTTGTCTGTGACACCTGGCACACCCAGCAAAGCTGACTTAACAAGGATGCCTTCAGTCCGGTAGTGCTGGGTGATCCAACACTTTTTCAGTGATGAAAGTGAGGAGTCATGTAAGGACAGTCAGTGATGTCGGCCTAGTCTGTGGAATGGCGCTATGGTAGCTAACCCCTGGTATGTTTTTTGTATAGGCTGACATTTTGCTCTTTGAGACTATTTGGCAATGCTTGTCTGCCATATTGAAATGAATCTGTCAACTAATGACCAAATACAGATGAGATAATGACACTAGCTGCTAGTTGTTTGTCTTTGTCTCAGTTTGGTTGGATGGATTTATGTGTGGATMGTTTAAGACGATCAGGGTACACACTCCCTTTTGAAGGCATGCTGTTTCGTTCCACTACCAGTTTGACATGAATGGTATTAATAGAGTGGGCCCAGCTGAAATAAACCTGTCCTCTACTCAAGCATGGTCTGTGATTTCTATCACACTAGGATTGTTTTTATTTTTTCCTAATATTTTTTTATGCCCCTCTGCTGAATAGGAAAGCAAGAGGGAGAGGGCTGRCTCATGGCAAAACATGACGCAGTCAGTAGAATATTGACAAATCCAAGAACTAACCGTTACTACCCCTTGTGAGCGTTACCCTCTACCAACTAATGCTCATCTTGATAGCATAATTAATTACCATGTTCTCAGTGGTACCTAAATGAGCCTTCTTCTCTTTTCTCCCTCTACTCCTACTTTGCTTATGCAAATTCTCCCTTCCTMTCCTCTCTTTCTATGCCTTTCTCCTTCCTGGTCCTCCCTCTCCTTTTCCTGTCTCTCTGTTTGGATGGCTCACAGAGAAGCTGATTGAGGGACTGAAGTCCCCTGAGACTTGTCTGCTGCTCCCTCACCTTTTGCCCCTGGCTGACCCCTTCAGCAGCTGTGGAGAGGGCAACAGCAATGGTATCAGGCTATCCTGACTGCCTGCCTGCCTGCCTGCCTGTCTGCATGCCTGTCTCTCCCCTTCCTGTATCCTCRCCAGATATGAGAGATGCTTCTGGTTGTTTATGAACTCAAATCAGTCTCATATACTTTATTACCTGGAGCTTTTTTTTATTCATTCTCGTTCATTTCTTTATCTGACCATGTCTCCTGTTCCATTTTCAGCAGCAGCTAAGGCTGATATGTATGTGGACTCTCTGATCCTGGGTCTGGACACAGCCTCAGCCAGCCTGCCAGGTTAGTGCCCTATACCTTACTGTTTTACCACTCCTCTGTATCAGCCCTGAATTATAGGTAGTATTATTGCCGTACATCAGTTGGCGTGCATGAATGAACGCACAGCTCTGTGTGTGAGGCCACAATGCATTGGGATAACACAGAGGGATTTTCCTTCACTAAGATTGAGTGTTATTTCTGCCATCAACGTCATACAGGCATATCAGTCTTGATTCAGGAGCTTAGTTGTGGTTTTCTTTGTTTTAACTATTGCTTGGTGTTGAAAGGATCAGGTCATTTATCAGTAGCCTGCTCAAACATGCCCTGCCAGGCTGTGCTGACAGGTTTGCTTGCAGCAAAATATTATTCCCTGTCACCATTTTTTTATTGCTGTTAACGAAACTGTCTGGAATGGTTGTGACAGCGAGCGCCTCGGTTTATCTCAATGATCCGTTACTATGACGTACTCTTAAYGGTGAACAGGAAAACATTTGCAGCGCACTGTTGATTAGCAGTGCTGATTCTGCTCCAGATGAACATGAGCAAAGTGTGAATGTTTGTGTAATGGCTGACATTCCCTGCAGCCAGTGAAAATAGGCTGGAGCTGGGGACAAGGCAGCTACTGCTGAGCAATAGAGCGTGTCTGCTGCCCCTGGGTTTGACCTCTCCACATCATTCAGTGGGCAGTTGTTTGTTTTTTTCTTAGCTTTTGGTTGTAGTGGAAATCTGCTCCACTAGAGGACACTAATGGACCATGGTCCTGTCATTGGTCCAACTACTACATACAGCACATTACCATTACTAGTCTGGGGTTTGAGCAGGGTACTACTTGGAGGATAAATTTACACTGAGTATACCAAATATTAGGAACACCTTCTAATATTGAGTTGCAGCCCCCCTTTTGCCCTCAGAACTGCCTCAATTTGTTGGGGCATGGACTCTACAAGGTATCGAAAGCGTTCTACAGGCATGCTGGCCCATGTTGCTGCCAATGCTTTCCGCAGTTGTGTCAAGTTGGCTGGATGTCCTCTGGGTGGTGGATCATGCTTGATACACACAGGAAACTGTTGATTGTGAAAAACCTAGCCGRGTTGCAGTTCTTGACACAAACCGGTGTACCTGGCACCTACTATCATACAATGTTCCAAGGCACTTAAATATTTTGTCTTGCCCATTCACCCTTCGAATGGCGCACACACACACAATCCATGTCTCAAGGCTTAAAAATCCTTCTTTAACATGTCTCCTCCCCTTCATATACACTGATCTGATTTTGAAGTGGATTTAACAAGTGACATCAATAAGGGATCATAGCATTCACCTGGTCAGTCTGTCATGGAAAGAGCAGGTGTTCTTAATGTTTTGTATACTCAGTTTATAAGAGGAAGCTCACATTTACTTTTGGTCTGAACTTTTGTCTGTGGGAAGAGGGTGAGCTTATTAACCCAATGCTTTCCCCCCCTGTTTGGGCTAATGGCCTGTTTACTTTCTTTCCTTCTTCCTCCCTACATCCTGGCCCCTGTGCTCTGGCCTCTCCTCCCTCAGACCCTCTAGCTGGGGAGGACACTCTGSTGGGCTGCTCTCTGCTGTCTCACACCTCCACCCCTGGGGCTCAAACTGTCTGTGTACCTCCATCCTCCTGCTCTTCTGCACCCGCAGGCTCTGCCTCCTGTCTGGATGAGCTGGCTCCTGTCTCATTTGGCACTGCCCAAGCACCTGCTGGTAAGACCCTCTCACCAGCTGTCATATACTGTACACTGAGTGTACAAAACATTAGGGACACCTTCATAATATTGAGTTGCACCACCTTTTGCCCTCAGAACGAACAGCCTCAATATGTCGGGGCATGGACTCTACAAGGTGTCAAAAGCGTTCCACAGGGATGCTGGCCCATGTTGACTCCAATGCATCCCACAGTTGTCAAGTTGGCTGGATGTCCTTTGGGTGGTGGACCGTTCTTGATATTACACGGAAACGGTTGAGCGTGAAAATCACAGCAGTGTTGCAGTTCTTGACACTGAAACCTGTGCGCCTAGCTACCATAATACTACCATACCCCATTCAAAGGCACTTAAAAAAGTTATTTTGCAGGGTTTGCACAAGGTTTTGCACAAGGTGCAATACATGAATTTGGCACTCTGAAATTCAACTACTGAATGAACTACTAACTACAACTGAATGAACTACTAAATCAAACATTTTCTCAAGTTGGTACTTCCAAAGTACTTTAATTAAAATGAGATGAAAAAAGGAAATGATCAATTATGTTTATATTAAAAATATTAGAAAATGTATTGGTCGTGCAAATTAATTTCCAGGCAGTCTACTGAGTTTTATTTCCTAATGAGTTTTGCACTCTAGTTGCCAGGAGAACTCGCTCATTCCACCTACACTGCCACTCAGCCAGGCAGGTACAGAACTGACTGATTAGGTGCCACCAAACGTCACATCAATAGCTAAAATGCCGGTCAAATGTACAGTAGATTCCTCCTGCCTGGCAGGATATTGATGTTTATGAATGAGTTTTGCCAGACTCAACCAAGGATGTAGTGGAGGGTGAGGGTAAACACCGTTTACTTACCTTTATATTTGGGAAATGGCGTTTAATCTCCCGGATTTGCCTTGTTAGCAGCGCGTTCATTCACTACTCTGTCCAACGGGAAACTCTGCCTATGATGTAGGCCGAGAGGGGAAATGAACTACGTCAGACCAGACATACAGTGGCAAGTAGGAGAGGGACGCCGCTGATAGTGAGAATTCTTTTAACATCCCTTGACTCCTGCCGTGTCAACAGACATCCCCAAACAACCCCCCCCCAGTGTACAACTCGTAAATAGTCGCTTATATTTCAGTCAGGTGTCTAGCTAGCTAGGTAGTTCAAAGGCTCTGGCTGTTAGCCAGGTAGCTAGCTATAACTAGCTGGCTAGAAGGATGAAGTTAGAAGCTAATGTTGAATGAAACCTGACCTCAGCAGGAGCAGTTGACTGAAATTAAGCTAGCTGTAATCCAAAAATGGGCTACTTTAAGTTCTCATAACAAAATACCTTTTCTTTATAGAGTAGTGAGACAGACAGTGGTGAGTCAAGCTGCAAAGGAGATACACAGAGAGAGGAAGCATTGAAGCAAGCAGGGAGAGAGGTTAGTAGTACAGTGGTTCCCAAACTTGGGGTCCGGGACCCATGTGGGTTCCCCAGAAATGTAAATTGTGTCTTTAATCTTATCAAACACATAACTTAATTTTCTTCTAATGGGTATAGAATAAAATATTTTTGACTCTACGAATGGCTTTTTACACCGTCAAATTTCACTTTCATGTCATTTAGTGAAATATAAAGACAATTTAATAATATGTATACTGAACAAAAATATAAGTGCAACAATTTCAAAGATTTTACTGAGTTAGAGTTCATAGAAGGAAATCAGTCAACATCATCAGTACTGACTTACCACTCATAGTAAATAAAGTGAAACCCGTATTATTGAGTTGAACTTGTAAGGTAGTGATGACTGCGACTAGAAACAATTGCATAATAGGAACTATAACAAATTGATGATCCTTGAAAATGAATATTATTGCTTGAAAAAGTACTTGAATTTGACTTGTACTGTCTGTATGAATCCTGATCTTGCCCATTCACCCTCTGAATGGCACACATACACAATCCATGCCTCAATTGTCTCGAGGCTTAAAAATCATTCTTTAACCTTTCTCCTCCCCTTCATCTACACTGATTTGAAGTGGATTTAACAAGTGACATCACCTGGATTCACCTGGTCAGTCTGTCATGTTTTGTACACTCAGTGTGTTACCTGTGTAAACGCCCCTCAGCAAGTCTGACCTCAGTCTTATGTTCAGCAAAAACTAAACCACACGCCTGCAATATCTCTCAGCTTTAACGCCCAGTCAAAACACAAAAATACATGTTCAAAGGCAAGTGACCTTTGAATGTATGATGTTAAACTATCATATTAGTAATATCAAGATCAGCCGACAGGCTGACCTGTCGGCAGCCTGTATCAACAGCCCTTCATAGTTCAAACAGTGAGGTATTAATTTGTAGCGCTATACAGCAGCCACAGCATTGTGGGATCTTCTGCAGACCCTTGACTCATTTACAAAAGCCACATCAGATGCATGGCTTAGTACTAACGTTGTGACTGCTCTGGCTGCATCTATCTCTGTACTCCCTGCACCCCCCCCCCCCCCCCCCCCCCCCCCCCCCCCCCCCCCACTCGCACTCTTCTGGCTGCGCTAACCTTCCCCCTCCACCTTCACTCCTCTCCTCACCTGCAAGGACTCTGCTTACCTCATTGTCGGGCTTCCAGCCCCGAGGCTGGGGAGAAGGGCACTGAGGACGAGTTTGACCCCATCCCTGTGCTCATCAAAAACACCAACAACCAAGGTATGTAAGGTAGACCAGCAGAATGTAGATATGGTTTGGATCCACGTGTCTCGTTGATCCACACAGATCTTCTGAAGACCAGAGTACTGTTCTGTATGAGCTGTCTTCCTCAACTTATATAACCCAAGGTGACCATGAATGAGCACAGTCATCGCTGAGAAGACCCTAGATAACACCTTAGTTCATCACTTACACCTGATGAGAGCGACTATAGCTGGATTGTGCTGTAACCTTAGCTAGCCCTCGTCCTAGCATGCTCTCACATCGGTGGGTTTCTCTTCGCTTTCTCGCATTCACTTTTCATTGGTTGAACGTTGTCAATAAGAGTTCCGATCAAAGGGAGGCGCCGTTCTGCAGTTGTTTTGTACAGTCTGTCAGAACAGAAGCACCAAAGGCAGAGCTTGAAGGAGTAGTTCTTCTAGAGGGTAGGACGACTTACAATAGGTTCTCCCAGCACGCTTTCCCTGAAATGCTGCGGCTGCATATAGATAACATCAGCTTACTTTCTGTATCTTTCTTCTCTTCCCCCTGTCCCTCATTCACCCCTGTCTGCTCCTGTCATTCTGCTCTCTTCTCCGCTCTCTTTCACCGATTCTCAATTATTTGCCATTATATGTTCTGGGCTCTGTTCTCTGTCAAATTCTTTCTCTAAATATTACTCTCACTCCCGCTTGTTCGCCTTTCTCCCTCTTCTCTCTTCCTTGCTCCCCCCTTGTCCTTGTATCCCTCTCTCTCTCTCTTTCTGGCACGTTTCAGGTGGTCACTCGCGCAGCAACAGTGGCAGTTCAGAGTCCAGCATCCCCAACATGGCCCGCTCCCTTCTGCTGGTGGATCAGCTCATCGACCTCTAGGGGGGTTGGGAGAGCGAGGTCGAAGGGGTAGCGTGCAATCGTAACACATAGGGGATGGAGAGGGGGCAGCAGAGGCACTTCTGTAGCACCTTGCGAGGTGAAATGGACTAGTGAAAACTTTCTCCGGTGTGCCTCCTTGCCCCCACCTCCATCTCTTGCTTGCCTGATACAATGGTGGCCGTTGGTGTAACAACTTTGCATTAACCACCCACCCTGACACATTGTCTGCTTCTGTCTTGGCTGCGCTATGGTCATTATCACGCTTTCATCAATCTGTCAACATTCCTAATTGTCCTTCCATGCAGATTCAACCCCACCTCATGCACATACTGCCTGGCTTGCCCATAACCCGATTGTCTTTGCTGGGTTCTACAATGTTTGATCACTTATACAATCCACCCCTGGCATACCTATTTGTCACAGGTCTGACCATGTAACACAACAGTACACTGCTTCTATCTCTCTTGGTTATCTGTATGCACTCTTCCTGTAGCAGCTATGACCATGTATAGTCTATAGAGCAAAGCAGTTGCCCTTAAGAAAAGCATATGCTGACTGAACTATCCAGAGCTGCTTGCATTGGGCATACAGGGGAGACTAATAATGACGATAAGCTGTCAGTCCTTGGTCTTCTGCTGTGTGTTTAACTGTTATCAAACTGCTGTGATCCACTGCTGCCCCCTGGGAATGTTTGGCTGTCTGTTGCAAATGTTGTAAGATGTCTGCCATTGCGCTTGTGCAACGTGCACCATTACGGTAGACATCTGATCTCTACAGGCGTCGCCAGCTACCCCCAAACTGGCGCTGATATTCAGGTCTGCTACAACAACCATCTCCTTTACTGTGCAACCATGTTTATCTTGGCTGTGTTTTACGTAAGAGCTACAATCTGTTTATCTGAAGGTTTCCTGGGATTATTGTTCCTGTGCTGTGAATTTCCTGTAGTCCTCCTTTAAGATTATATTGAGCTGGTCCATTTTTTCCCTCCCACTATGCCCTTAAGTCTAAGAATTGTCTCGAAAGGTTGATGCAATCGTGGTATTATTCTAAATGTGTGTGATTCATTTGGATGCCCTTGTCTTTTGGTTATGTGTATTCCAATAAGAGCTTTTATTGGGTTTATTTGGGTTTGTTTGTTTCTATTCTCAGGCCCATTGGCAAGGTTAGCAGCTGTAAATTCAGAGGCTGCGATAGAAAAGAGTGCCATATTGAGCAGGGGAATAAGACTCGCAGGTACAACAGAACTGTGCAGTGGTTGTTTAATGAGTCGGTTGATATTCACCAGTGAGCCAGCAGAGCGAGAACTAGGTGCAGCTTGGGTTTTGTCTGTCTGCTTGTGTTGCGCTGGTGTAGCCATACAGTACAGGCAATCAATTTCTCTATTTGTTCCATGTGCCTCTGTTGCACATGTTCATAATCATTCATATCCACCTCCCTTTTGTCTGATCTGCCCATCCATACCACACACACACACACACACACACACACACACACACACACACACACACACACACACACACACCTTGATGTTGCTTGCCTATGATGTAATGTCCAACTTAAATCTGGACAAATCCATTCCCCACCAACTCTTATGTATATAATACCACTGTTTCAATGTCCTCATTCTCCCTTTAAAAATGTACTTTAACTACTACTTTCAAAGTGTTTTAATATTWAAAAAATATATATGTTATGAATAAATGTGACTATTGATAGTACTATAGAATGAATGTATGAAGTGAGTCAATATGAAATATATAAAGTTCATAACAAGTACATATACTTGAATGAAAAAAATGTATTTCTGTGTATTATTTATGAAGCTGTATTTAAGATTACTACCATCCTGTCCCTCCATTTTGTCCACAGTATTTTTGTCTATCCTTCTTGGTCTTGTGGAAGACTATTTTAGCATAGGGAAGCAACTAGCCCCATGGTTTTAACTATCTTAACTTGGTTGTGTTCTGAGGATAGCTCTGTGCTTGTTACTTACTGTACCTTATTGGGGTATTGTCATCACACATCATCCCTGGTTTTGACTTTTTTCTTGAATTTTGAATTTTTCTCTGAGCTGTAGTTTATTTAATAGCTTGAAGGGAATATATTTCTTCCACCTCATAGAGCCCTCCCTCTGAAAACAGGGTTTATGACGGAAGGGTCTTCCTGACATCTCTGTCCCTTATTTTCCTCCTTTACTGTTAGCTTATGTTATACATTTAGGGGTTATCTAGCTTACCTACTTACAGTGCAATTTGTATAATTTGTTGGAAACAGAACCAAAATTTGTCTTGACTCCTCTTTATCCTCCTCCCAGCAAGCATAATCAGTGGATGTGATGCACTACATTGTACCCAACCTTGATTGATCTTCTGAGGCATATCAAAATGATACAGTATTTCAGAAACTGAAATGCAACCCGTATAATGCATGTCAAAAAGTTTTGTTTCCATACTTGGAAAGTATACAAAGTAAAATGATACATTTCCGTTGATGTTACTGCTAGTATCTTTGAGATAAACATTGTTTTACCCCTCCTCACCAAACCATATATTGTACAGTAAGTTTTAGAAATTGGCCTATGGAATCTGAAGTGTATGGACAGATAATCAGTAAAGCTACTCTTGTTTCATTTTTATTCATTTTTCTCTCTGATCTACTTGTTGTACAGTTCAGTCTTCTGCAGGTTTTAGTGTAGCTAACCTATGCAATTCTACAGTAGTGCTCATATTGTTCTTAGACACCACAGTGCTGTATTCAGTAGAGGTCTAGCCTTGCCAGTAGAGTTTTAAATTGTGTTGCTGTGAAACGGATGTACCTACTGTGTTTGCTAGGGGAAACGGTGACAAGTATAATTTGATAAAATGAAAACTGTTGAAATGAACAAACAGCAAATGTTAATATGTGAAAGCAAAGAGTTATCTAGTGTGTACCTTCTATTTTTATGAAATAAGAAAAAAAAGAAACCAAAGGGACCTTAAATAAACATGTAAACGTGGATGGAACTAGTCTCCTTGGTGTCTTTCAGTTCACCAGTAGGAAATGTAGTTCAATWTATGCTAGTGTTATGAGATGATTGGATGAGCAAGTAGCTATAGGCACAGAATGCATCCTATGGCTGGTTAAGACAGTCTGTTGCTTAGTCACACACCCACATAATTCACTTTCCTAACAATGTCAAGGCTCACACTTCAGACAGCGAATGCTGTCAGTATGGCAGCTCATAAATGCGCTAATGGCTTTCGGAGGCCTCCGCGTTTTGAAACAAAAAATTAATAATTTTGCCCTATTGATCGAAACACAGTTCTCATTGACGCTACAGTATGGAAGTGCCCAATCATCCTATTACACTTCGGTGCTCACTCAGTTAAGCAACTAACACACTTAACACACTGCACTCTTACATGGGGTTGAGTGCTCTCACTGACTGTAGAACTCACACACCTAGCTTCTTGCCTTTCAATCCAGTGGGAGGTTGAGAAGCTTAGAGCTACAGTTCTACCTCTTCTCTTACTCACACCCTGCCCAGCTCTTTGCCTTCTGGCTGACTTTGAACTGTGCCCTACAATGGCTGCCACTAACCCTATACCTCTGGAGCTGCCGGCTAACTCCTGCTACCTGCACTACCAAGGTAAGACTGCCCCTGTTTCTTCCCCCCTCTCTTTGTTTCTGTCTCTGCTCCTGTGAGTCCTCTCACTCCTTGTTTCCATAGGTCCACTGCCTTCTTATCAAGTCCCTATATCTTTATATAACTTACTAATTACAACCCTAAATCTGACATTATTACTTGCTCTGTAATGGTACATGGAATTGTTTTGATGAGGTATTGAGTATATATGCTTAGAGAATGTTGCAGGTCTGCTGAAATCAATTAGTGGAAACAATGTATTTTGTTGTGGTGATAGTGCTGAATAGTCTTGTCTGTCACATTGTGTTGTACAGAGTAGAACATGTTGTGTTTTTGATGTAGTCGTGCTGTGCTGGCTTGCTGCTGTTGGACCATTGTGCTGTTATTGCTGTTTCCATGGTGTTTACTTGTTTGCAGTAGAGCTGTATACTTGTCATCTTTGGGATTGACCTAATTGATGGTCCGTTAGACCAAAGGACCACAGACCGTWGTGTTCAGAGCTGCGAGAGGTTTCTCAATGTCAACTCAATTGCTGTATCATCTTGTCTCCATTTACACATCTCAAGTCTTATCCATTACTCTGTGCCTTCTCTCCTCTGCAGAGCTGAAAGGGGTGAGTAATGGTTACGCTGTGCTGGACGAGGGGGGTTCTGAAATTGAGCTGCCTGGAGAAGGTCACAGATCAAACGAGGGCTGTATCCACTCCAGCGATGATGAGGAAGAAGACGAGAGAGTGAAGGAGGAGCAGGGCAGGAGGTCCAGTGAGAGTGATGTGGTCCATGACTGCAGTGGCTCCAGACCTTTGCTGCTGGATTCAGATGAAGAGGAGGAGCAGGGGTCTGAATTACCCCTCCCATCCTCCCAGCCATCCCTATCACACCCACAACTCTCCACTTCCTCCCACCAACCTACCCCATCCCTCTGTGCCCCATCCTTGAATCATTCCCACCAGATGCCCCAGCAAGCCAGGGTGGTTGAGGTTGTCCCTGATGTCTTCTTCAAATCCCCCTTCAGGATTGAACAAGAGGAGGCAGGTGACGTGTTCGCAAATGCCCCCTTCCAACGTCCCCCTGTTGTGGCTCAACAGCATCCAGACGTCTTCCTGCAGGCCCCCTTCGTGAAGCCCAAGACCCAGCACCCTCACCCAGCTGTGCTTCACCTTGTGGCCCCTGAACCAGCCCTCTTGAGCCAGGTGGCCACGCAGCCTTTCCGCCCACAGGCCCTGGCCAAGTACTCCCGACACTTTGAGGGACCCTTGCCTCACCAACCTGTGACAGCTCAGAGGGTGGTGTCCAATGTGAGCAGGCAGGCTGCTGTGGGCTCAGTACCTGTGGYACCCTTACACTCCTGGACTTCAGAGGTGAGCTCAGTAGACCCCTTTGTCTCTGCGCCCTTTCACATCAAGGCCCCACAAGAAAAGCCCTGAAAGATCCCATCCTTCCCTACAGAGAAGGGGAGCCAGCATTGGAGCCCACACCTGTGCACACTACACTAAGGCATACACACTGCATGCTGTCACCAGCACCGGGGCTGGACTGCAGGGCAGCATAGAACTCTTAAGATCTTGTCCTTACAAACTTTGATCATTCTTGATATTGAGCAAGGTCATCAATGTGTTTTTTTTGCTGCAGTAGAATTGAGGTGGGTCCTCATTTATAAACTCTGTGTACACACAAAATATTCCCCAAAACATGCATGCAGCAGTTTAAGCAAAAATTGTCATTATAAAAACTGAACTTGACGTTAGAATGTGATTATCCTGCCTCCATGCYTATGCAGTTTCAAGTGGTTGAATTTTTGCATTGCAATTAAGGGAAAAGTAGCGTAGTAGCCTTGTGCAGGAATACAGTGGCCTTCAGAAAGTATTCATACCCCTTGACTTATTCCACATTTTGTGAATTATGTGAAGTCTGAATTCTAAATGGATGTTTACCCATCTACACACAATAACCTATGACAGTGAAAACATGTTTATAGAAATGTTACTTATTTATTGAAAATGAAATACAGAAATCTCATTTACATAAGTATTCACACCCCTGAGTCAATACATGTTATAATCACCTTTGGCAGTGATTACAGCTGTGAGTCTTTACACACCTGAAATGTACTGTATTTGCACATTCTTTTAAAATTATTCAAGCTCTGTTATATTATTTGGTGATCATTGCTAGACAGACATTTAAGTCTTGCCATAGATTTTCAAGCTGATTTAAGTCAAAACTGTAACTAGGCCACTCAGGAACATTCAATTTTGTCTTGGTAAGCAACTCCAGTGTATGCTTGGCCTTCTGAAAGGTGAATTTGTCTGTTGGAAAGCAGACTGAATAAGGTTTTCCTCTACGATTTTGCCTGCGCTAACCTCTATTTAGTTTATTTTTATCCCCCAAAAAACTCCCTAGTCCTTGCCAATGACGAGCATACCCATAACGATGCAGCCACCACCATGCTTGAAAATATAGTGGTACTCAGATGTGTTGTGTTGGATTTTCCTCAAACATAACGCTTTGTATTCAGGATATAACGTTAATTTCTTTGCCACATTTTTGGCAGTTTCTTGCAAACAGGATGCATGTTTTGGAATATTTTTATTCTGTACAGGCTTTTCACTCTGTCATTTAGGTTAGTCTTGTGGAGTAACTACAATGTTGTTGATCCATCAGTTTTTTTCCTATCACAGCCATTAAACTCACCATTGGCCTCACCACAAATCCCTCTCCTGCAACTGAGTTAGGAAGGACACCTGTGTCTTTGTGGTGACTGGGTGTATTGATGCACCATCCAAACCCGAATTACTAACTTCACCATGCTCAAAGGGATATTCAATGCTTTTGTATTTTTACCCATCTACCAATAAGTGCCTTGCTTTGCGAGGCATTTTAAAACCTCCCTGGTCTTTGTGGTTGAATATGTGTTTGAAATTCACTGCTCAACTGAGGGACTTTACAATTATCTGTATGTAGGGTACAGAGATGAGATGGCCCCTAAAAAAATCCTGTTAAACTATTATTGCACAGAGTGAGTCCATGGAACTTGTGACTTAAGACAATTTGTATTTAGGTTGCCATAAAAGAGATGACTCAAGACATTTCAGCTTTATTTATTTTTTATTTGTTAACATTTCTAAAAAACATAATTCAACTTTCACATTATGGGGTATTGTGTGTAGCCCAGTGACACAATCTCAATTTAATTCATTTTAAATTCAGGCTGTAAAATAACCAAATGTGGAAAAAGTCAAGGGGTGTGAATACTGAATTCTGAAGCCACTGTATATAATAGTCGAATTCATAACAAAAACAGGTAGCTAAATATAACAAGATACAGTCATTTATTAGTGAGAAGAGCAAAAATCAATTTATTTTCTTTGCATTCTAAAATAATTAGAAAAGTAATTTATTTCATTTCCATGATAATTTCATAATTCATTCCTCACCTTTTCTGACTAATGGCTTCATACTCACAAAATTGCCTATAGGCCTACAGCAAGTTAGTATAGGCTACAATTTATCCCATTTCTCAATTAATTAAACCCACTTTACAATAGTAAATAGATAAGCTATTTCAAGTATTTTGCTCAATGTGATCCGACGTGAAGCGCAGTTTAACGGTAGAAGAGACGGTTCCTTTTCCGTTAACGTTTGTAGGCTACATCTGAATACTGTAATGTCAAATTTCTCGGGTAGACAATATTTCATTTATAAACATGCATACACCGAACATTAGGAACACCTTCCTAATATTGAGTTGCACCCCCCTTTTTGCCCTCAGAACAGCCTCATTTCGTCATGGTCTCTACAAGGTGTCGAAAGCATTCCACAAGAATGCTTCCCACAGTTGTCAAGTTGYCTGGATGTCATTTGGGTGGTGGACTATTCTTGATACACACGGGAAACTTGAGTGTGAAACCCAGAAGCGTTGCAGTTCTTGACACATTGGTGCGCCTGGGCTGGCACCTACTACCATAACTCATTCAGAGGCACTTAACTCTTGTCTTGCCCATTCACCCTCTGAATGGCACACATTCAAACCATGTCTCAAATCCATATTTAACGTGTCTCCTCCCCTTCAGCTACACTGATTGAAGTAAATGTAATAAGTGACATCAATAAGGGCTCGTAGCTTTTACCTGAAATTCACCTGGTCAGTCTGTCATGGAAAGAGCAGGTATTCTTAATGTTTTGTACACTCGGTGTATAGGCTTATCATAACCTTTGCAGAATACATTCCTTACCTTTTCTGTCCAAGTTGAGTTCATATTTCTGACATAACCATACAATAAATGACCATACTCATCTCTCTTTTAATTGGGCCTATTAGATAGGCTATTATATGTTTTTGATCTATGCATCCGAGAGGAGCGTGGTTAATAACATACAGTTGATCTTTTGCATTGAAGTGTGTAGGCTACCACTAAGTAGGCCTACTGTAGTTAAAAAAAAAATTCAGAGTAGACCATGTTGAAGAAGAATTTGCGGGCAGTGCAGCATGTTTTGGTTCAGGAAAAAGTTTATACAAAACATTGAATTAAAACGATCTGTTTACAGGTCCACAACAATTTGCAATTGGTTTTTTCTATCAGAAACGGTCAGATACAGCAAATGTCACTGCAAAAGAAAATATTCTGCCAACAGCACCAAAGACCTTTGAAGTTTTCCATTGCTATTTTCTTTAGATGCTGTCTTGGCCTAATTCCAATACTTCCAAAGTATATAGCAAATAAGGGAGTTATCACCATAAAAGGTGAATGCTGGGGTTTTACAGGCGGCGTTATAATGCCTGTTGACGCGCAGTTTCACCACAGGTCTGATTTTATAACTGGAAATATGCGTATGTATGGCAGGCGCCAAGTTTAACTATTTTTGTATAAAATTTACGCAAAGGTTATAAATGAGGCCCCTTGTACATCCGTTGTCACTGCTGGTAGCTGTCATATTCTTTGTCAGAAGTAATCTGTTGGTATGCACAGAGGATAAGGCAGTCTAGTGGGGGAGGGGTTTCTGCCTACCTTAGTTTGCCCTCAGCTTTTCTATCAGATTGAAAGCATTACTTAATTTAGAGAGCTTCTTGTCTGGGTCCAGTGTTAGATTAGATACAGAAAGGACACACACATATTTGAAGTCGGAAGTTTACATACACCTTAGCCAAATCCATTTAAATGCAGTTTTACACAATTCCTGACATTTAATCCTAGTAAAAATTCCCTGTCTTAGATAAATTAGGATCACCACTTTATTTAAAAAATGTGAAATGTCAGAATAGTAGAGAATTATTTATTTCAGCTTTTATTTCTTTAATGACATTCCCAATGGGTCCGAAGTTTACATGCACTCAATTAGTATTTGGTAGCATTGCCTTTAAATTGTTTAACTTGGGTCAAAAATTTTGGGTAGCCTTCCACAAGCTTCCCACAATAAGTTGGATGAATTTTGGCCCATTCCTCCTGACAGAGCTGGTGTAACTGAGTCAGGTTTGTAGGKCTCCTTGCTCGCACACGCTTTTTCAGTTCGGCCCACAAATTTTCTATAGGATTGAGGTCAGGGCTTTGTGATGGCCACTCCAATTCCTTAAGCCATTTTGCCACAACTTTGGAAGTATGCTTGGGGTCATTGTCCATTTGGAAGACCCATTTGCGACCAAGTAACATCCTGACTGATGTCTTGAGATGTTGCTTCAATATATCCACATCATTTTCCCTCCTCATGATGKCATCTATTTTGTGAAATGCACCAGTCCCTCCTGCTTCAAAGCACCCCCACAACACGATGCTGCCACCCCCGTGCTTCACAGTTGGGACGGTGTTCTTCAGCTTGCAAGCCTCCAACTTTTTCCTCCAAACATAACGATGGTCATTATGGCCAAACAGTTCTATTTTTGTTTCATCAGACCAGAGGACATTTCTCCAAAAAGTACAATGTTTGTCCCCATGTGCAGTTGCAAACCGTAGTCCGGCTTTTTTATGGTGGTTTTGGAGCAGTGGCTTCTTCCTTGCTGAGCGGCCTTTCAGGTTATGTCCATATAGGACTTATTTTACTGTGGATATAGATACTTTTGTACCTGTTTCCTCCAGCATCTTCACAAGGTCCTTTGCTGCTGTTCTGGGATTGATTTGCACTTTTCGCATCAATGTACGTTCATCTCTAGGAGACAGACCGTGTCTCTTTCCTGAGCGGTATGACAGCTGTGTGGTTCCATGGTGTTTATACTTGTGTACTATTGTTTGTACAGATGAACGTGGTACCTTCAGGCATTTGGAAATTGCTCCCAAGGATGAACCAGACTTGTGGAAGTCTTAATTTTTTTTCTGATCTTGGCTGATTTCTTTTGATTTTCCCACGATGTCAAGCAAAGATGCACTGAGTTTGAAGGTAGGCCTTGAAATACATCCACAGGTACACCTCCAATTATGTCAATGAGCCTATCAGAAGCTTCTAAAGCCATGACATTTTCTGTACTTTTCCAAGCTGTTTAAAGGCACAGTCAACTTGGTGTATGTAAACTTCTGACCCACTGGGATTGTGAAATAATCTGTCTGTAAACAATTGTTGGAAAAATTCCTTGTGTCATGCACAAAGTAGATATCCTCACCGATTTGCCAAAACTATAGTTTGTTAATTAACAAGGAATTTGTGGAGTGGTTGAAAAATGAGTTTTAATGACTCCAACCTAAGTGTATGTAAACTTCCGACTTCAACTGTATACTGCATATCCCGTTCTGGGCTCAACCGCTCAAATTTGACCCTCTGCTCTTATACTTAGTCCATTCCCCATTGCTCTGTGAGGCCCAGTAAGGATTCCCATGACAGCCCTGGTCTCAGGGTGATGAGAGGAAGGCCTCCTTTAGTGGTTACTCTGTGTCTTATACTTCTGATATTTTGGAAGTAATCTGATGACCATTTTAGCCCATTTGAGTGGTGTACACTTTTTACTAGGTAGGTTAAATGTACCTCTAGCAGTGCTGTCATATTTGATCATGTATTATAATGTTAATCAGATGCTGGATTATGTTGCACATGTCAAGCTGTAATGTTTGAGTTTTAGCCTCTTTTTTTATTTTATCCTTCACCGATTGCTTTCTTAGTCACTATTAGTTGTGTTTTACATGGTCACGTGACTGTCAGTGCTGCAAAAGTCCGCCTTATGAATCTACATGCAGGGCAAACAGTACAGAACATACCTTAGAGGTGAAAGGTCAGAGTTTCTCCTTACGCTTGTCCTTTCTTGTGGGTGCCTCTGCTGTATTTAAGTTTGTTGGTTTACTTTAATTTTGGACTGAGCAGGTTGCTAATGCTGTAGAAGTGAAGCCTTATAAGTCCTCCACTCTCACAATCAGCACTATCGGCAAAGTCACTCCCAATCAGCACCTCCGCTACACTCCCAATCAGTATCTAATACTACCTTCACTGGAACTCTATACATTCACAATCATGTTCTCAATCCGCACTTCTACATTATACCTGCACTTGAGTCACCGATTCAAGATTTGTAAATGTGATGTAGTTGTTAAGCCTTGTTCACACTGCAGGCCTTAATGCTCAAATATTTTTAGTTTTTCAAATCTGTTTTGGAATACTGACTGTCCAAACAGCAAGTTACAAGTGTGTTCAGATAGCAGTCATTTCCTGACATGGCTATGTAAGTATGTGTGTGCGCAGTGGTATAGGGTGATTGGTGGTGGTGCTCGTGCTTCCTATCACTCAGAAGTTATGTAGCAAGCTAAGGTGACAACAATAGATGCAGTAAAGAGATCAATAGAATTTGACCAAAACAATTGAAACCGCGTGGGGGGGAAGATGTCGTGGGGGAAAGATCCCACATTTTATTTGATTTATTAGGATCCCCCTTAGCCGACGCCAATAGCAACACCTAGTCTTACTGGGGTCCGACACATAATGAAAAAGACATTACAATTTACATACATTAACATGTAGTGTATCAGTTACACATACATGTCAGTACATACACACAAGTAGAATCACCAAATTTACTGCATGTAAGCCTGCCATTAACATTTCCCGTTGCTTTGAATGTTAATCATAATGTAGGAATACTTTTAGAGCTGCAAAGAATATAAGATTAACTAACTTTCAAAACAAGTCCTTTTTGGCTAGCCACAGCAGTCAGCTAGGTAGCTGTACATTCACATTCACACATTTGTTTGTAAACAACAAGCTAGTTAGCTACCACATTCTTGTCATGTCAAGAGTAGCTAGCAAAGTAACAAGATATGCCAAATAACAGTAAAAACCACTTGAGGGCAAATTAGATTTGACCGTTCACACTTAATTCGCATGGACAAGAATCAGATTTGTATCTGATTTCAAACCACCACATTCCAAGTGCTTTTTGGCTGTTCAGGCTGCAGGAAAAATAAAAGATTAGAATTGGATATYCCGAAAAATAGGATTTGAGTCATTTCAAACTACCAGTGTGAACAAGGCTTTAGTTTAGACCGATGGCACCTCACACAATTTCTACCTTTTTAGAATCAGCACCCCCTAGCAGAACATACCAGAATAACTACAACCCTTGTCAAGCACCTCAAGCGAAACACACAGTTGAACCATGACTTTCACGTCAGACACCTACCTACACATGCTCAAAATACACTTRCAAGTAAATGGTCAACACATGGTTTCATCATAAACCCGAAGGGTTACTTTATTGCTCTTCTACACCAGATTTTGCATTCCTTCTGTTTTTGTTTTCTCCATAGCCGTATGGAATGCTGATATGGTCTTCTGCTGACTATTCAATAATCTTGAAGCACTTTTTAATGTTTGCTATCCACGACTCTGCATATTACTTGGTCATGGTGGGGACCAATAGAGGTTTTAAACTACTTGATCCAAAGTAAGAACCGCTGTCTTAAAATTAGTTATTCATTATTTTTGTATTACTTTGTACAACACTTGTATATGTTTGTTAATCTGCAGTGCAAATGAAGAATGCACACTGCATCAGCAGTAATAATTTACTCTACAATAGTTTATTTTAGCAACTATAGTATTTACACAGTAGCGTTGGTAGGGATTAGCTTGCAAAAAAACGGATAGTGCGCCAGAAGTTAGATAATGTGATTGTAATTTACTCTGCCAATTGTCCATAGGGTTGGTCATTGTGCAACAACAAAAAACAAAAATCTAATAGAACATACATTTAAAGACTTTCCAAACGTGGGTATGTTGTAGTAGACCCGCTTACCTCATGTCAAAAATAAAATTCCTGCAAGTGCGCCACACTTGCACACACAAAAAGCATGAACTTGTGGGCAACTTTTATTTTGACATGAGGTAAGCAGAGAGGAACTGACCTCCAAGGAACTGCACGGGTCTACAAAGACCCACGTTTGGAAATGCTTTTTAATTATACGTTAAATTCATGTAATTTAATTCCCCCTGCATAAAGACTACGCCTACAGACAATCGACAGAGTAAATTGAAATTGAACTTTATTTAACTTCTGTCTTCCGGTTGGCTAACATTTGTTTGCCAGATAATTGCTATTGTGTGAAGTTTAGTTGTTATAACCGTTCCTTTGTAGGTAAATTCCTGAAAGTAATATCAAGTCTTTGATTTATGACTGACTGACTTGTATAGGAATGAACAGTCGCTGATTTATACAGCAAGCCTCACCTGCTGAAACCTAAAAGCACCCATATCAAAATACTTGTCATGCAAAGCTTGCATTTGATGAACACTCATTTGTTGGATGTCCTTATGTAAAATAAATAAATGAATGCAAAACAAGTCATTTTAATTGTTTTAATTTATATTGCATTTGTTTATCATCATGAGACACACCCATATGTAATTGTAGCGTGGTTCATTCTGCGTTGTGTACTTTTAATTAGGACGCTGCCACAACTGACGGTCTGCTAGTTGAATTATTTGTATTTGCCCTGCACACGAAGAGACAATGCACATTATGTTAACCCTTGGCGCAGTCCTAGCTCTCAGGCACCTTGCTAGCCGAAGGTCAGGCAAAAAAGAACAATAAGGGGGTACGGAAATACAGATAACCCGCGATGGGCCAAACCAAAATATACACAACTTTTACAATCACATGTTTGTACAATATTGATATGAAAAAGTGTTTGTACACCAAAGAAAAACATTAGCTATGCAGCTGTAATTTAAAAAAAAATATATATATATATACACTGAATTATTAACATCCCCCCTTGACCTGGCCTATTTGAATTGGTCCTTGTGTGCAACTTGTTGTTCCCCTAGATTATGCACCATCACACTGCTACATAATGAATGTTATAAAATGCACCTTTCATCTACCTTGTGGTTGTGTATCATATAGTAAGGCATACATAATTTGCTTACATAAAAATACAAGGACGGTTTCCGCCCTCAGCGGAGTTTGCGGAAATTGAGTCACTGTTTAGAAACATCACAAACATGGCGACTTACAGACAGGTTAGGTTGTTGGGTATTTCTCTAAGAATTTCAATTCCGTAAGTTTTCCTCTGGATTCGTTGACTACTGAAGATATCTATTAAGCTTTAGGAATGCATGTTTTCACGTTATTTCTGTCACTTCGTGTTCCTCAACTAATTAGTAAGTAAGCAGCTAGCTATAGTAGCTCTTATCAGTTTCATAACCCAAGCCGAGGTCTGACGCAGATATGAGACTAGTGAGCTAACGTGATTATTGTAGCTCAATCTACAGTTAAATTATATTGCAAAAATTATATTGCAAAAATTATACTGTTATAACTTTTAACTGGTTTAATAGAACATGATTATTTATAGCTAACTAGTTGCTCAGCTTGCCTCTCACTGGCAGAAATACATCAGCCCAGTCAGCACAATATCCCTACTTGCCTAATGATGCAGTGGGAGTTTGATCACAGGAATATTTTCATCATTGTTTTTTTGGAAGTAACATTTTCTGTCCACATTCCATCAAATTGAATTGTTCATTGTCAGCATGTGGTACTCATAAATAATGTTACATCATGTGACTAATCAGATTATCTACAATCTCCCGTGACTGGTTGTTTTTATTTTGCATGGTTGATCCTGGTGATCCATTTACCCCTTATCCGAATTTAACCTGCTCAGAATGTTTTTTCTTAAGCCTTGCTGTGCGTGCATATCAGTATGCTGGACTGCATTGGACTCCACTCAACATTGGTGTCACAAGGAGATGGCCACTGCCACTATTTTCAATTGTTTCTGGTAGGCATGAAAACCATGTACAGTGTGTGTATATAGATTGCCTTCAGAAAGTATTCTCACATCCTTTGTCTTCTTCCAAATGTTGTTACAGCCTGATTTTAAAATGTATTAAATTGAGATGTTTTTGTCATGGGCCTACTACACACAGTGCCCCATAATGTCAAAGTGGAATTGTTTTTCCAGATTTGTCGAAATTAATAAAAAATGAAAAGATGGAATGTCTTAAGTCAATAAATATTCAACCCCTTTTGTTATGGCAAGCCTAAATAAGTTCAGGAGTAAAAATGTGCTTAACAAGTCACATAAGTTGCATGGACTCAAACGCGATACAGGTGTCCTTCCTAACTCAATTGCCAGAGAGGGAAACTGCTCAGGGATTTCACCATGAGGCCAATGGTGACTTTGAAACAGTTAGTTTAATGGCTGTGATAGAACTGAGGATGGAAAAGCAACATTCATTACTCCACAATACTAACCTAAATGACAGAGTGAAAGAAGGAAGCCTGTACAGAATAATAATATTCTAAAAGATGCATCCTGTTTGCAACAAGGCACTAAAGTAATAACTTTTTGTCCTGAATACTAAGTTATGTTTGGGGAACTAATTCAGCTTTCAGCAGGACAATAAGTTAAAACACAAGGCCAAATCTACACTGGATTTGCTTACCAAGAAGACAGTGTATGTTCCAAAGTGACAGAGTTACAGTTTTGACTTAAATACATGGCAAGAAAAATGGTTGTCTAGCAATGATCAACAAACAATTTGACAGATCTTGAAGAATTTAGAAAAGAATAATGGGCAAATGTTGCACAATCCAGGTGTGGAAAATTCTTAGAGACTTACCCAGAAAGACTTGCTGCTGTAATTGATGCCAAAGGTGCTTCTACAAAGCATTGACTCGGGGGTGTGAATTCTTATCTAAATTAGATATTTCTGTATTTCATTTAATACATTTGCAAAAATGTCTAAAAACGTCTTTTCACTTTGTCATTATGGGGTATTGTGTGTAGGTGAGTGAGAAAAAGTATCTAATCCATTTTGAATTTCGGATGGGTATGAATACTTTCTGAAGACATTTACATTAAAGTACCTCTATTTTGTACAAGCTATTAACATGTGTTGTAACACCACAATAGCGAAAATGATTGACAGTATTGTGCCCCTCTTTCCAGCAAGGACCATGTTCATTCAGACTCAAGACACTCCCAACCCAAACAGCTTGAAGTTTCTGCCAGGTCGCATGGTCCTCGAACAAGGAACAATGGATTTTGCTGCACCCCGGGAAGCCTATTGCTCACCCCTCGCTAGGTTAATGACTTAGGCTACTGAAACCATGCCTTCCAATATGGGATAAAACTATTTTACACATTTGAAAGAAACAAGCAGTCTGATAGACATCTTGTTACAGCCCTAACTTATCTTGGGCAACATTGTAACTTCATATTATTTCTTCAGGCAACTACTTAGAATCGATGGTGTCAAGGGTGTCTTTTTGGGTACTGAKTTCATTACCATAACCAAGGTAAGATTTACAGTCATTTAAATCAAATCGTGTTATTTGTCACATGCTCCAAATACAACCGGTATAGACTTCACTGAAKTGCTTACTTATGAGCCCTTTCCCAACAATGCAGAGTTAAAAAGTAACATGCTGTCCAAACCGGACGCGCGCACGTTGATTTTGTTAACCCACACCAGAAGTGATCAGGACACGCAGGTTGAAATATCAAAACAAACTCTGAACCAATTATATTAATTTGGGGACAAGTCAAAAAGCATTAAACATTTATGGCAATTTAGCAAGCTGTTGCTAGCTAATTTGTCCTGGGATATAAACATTGGTTAGTTTTACCTGACATGCACAAGGTCCACTACGCCGACAATTAATGCTCAGATAAAACGAATTTGTTTCTCATCTCCTCCTTCAGGCTTCTTTTTCTTTGGACTTTATTTGACGGTTGGCAACTAACCTTACTGTGCATTACTAAAACCAATGAGGAGATGGCACGTGGGTATATGCTCCTTAAAACCGATGAGAGGCTGGACTTGCAGCACGTTGAGCGTCACAAATAGATCCAATTTCTAGTTTAGTGCCTGGCCATGCAGATGCGCGCGAGCAGTGTTGGTTCAATGATTTGAATAACATGTATGTCAGCATGTAAGAAAAATGACATGTGCATTCGGAAAGTTCAGACCCCTTGACTTTTTCCACAATACAGCCTTATTCTAAAATTGATTCGTTTTCTACACACAATACCCCATAATGACAAAGCAAAAACTGGTTTTTAGAAATGAATTTATAAAAAAATTCAAAACACTTTCATAAGTATTTAGACCCTTTACTCAGGACTTTGTTGAAGCACCTTAGGCAGTGATTACAACCTTGGGTATGACGCTACAAGCGTGTCGCACCTGTATTTGGGGAGTTTCTCACATTCTTCTCTGCAGATCCTCTCAAGGTCTGTCAGGTTAGATGGGGTGCGTTGCTGCACAGCTATTGTCAGGTCTTTCCAGAGATGCTTGATCGGGTTCAAGACCGGGCTCTGGCTGGACCACTCAAGGTCATTGTCCTGTTGGAAGGTGAAGCTTCACCCCAGTGTTAGGTCCTGAGCGCTCTGGAGCAGGTTGTCATCAAGAATCTCTACTTTTCTCCATTCATCTTTCCCTCGGTCCTGACCAGTCTCCCAGTCCCTGCCGCTGAAAAACATGCCCACAACAGGATGCTAACACCACCATGCTTCACTATAGGGATTGTTATGTACGCCTTTTGGAAGAGGGAACGCAACACCCTGCTACACTTACCTCTTTCACTCCATGGGGAGTTATGTGACTGCAGGGCGGGTAAAGATGACTGAGGCAGAATATATATTACCCTTAACAGGGAATTTATTTCTTCCTTCACACAGTCATTTGGGAAAAGGGGCTGGATGGAACCAAAGCAAAGAAAGTAAAACAGTTAGAGCCCCCTCTCCTACCCTACCTACCCACAACTTACCTACCTACCCACAACTTGCCTAACTAGCACCAACTGGCACACTAACCAAAATCCAGGGGATGGTCCACCCAGGTCTTACCTAGTGTGCATAGACATAGTACATACTACGGCTATATGTATGCTCGCAGTCCTCTTGCCTAAGCACTCCCAAGGTGCCTTCCCCCCCAGGAACAAATTAAACAGAATAATACAAACTTAAAGTGAACAATTTCACAAATCAAAAACATTCCTATGGCATACACAAACGTCAGCAGGACCTGCTACAAAATACTTTACAAAAATTCATACAGACTAACAACGAAACACAGGACATACCAAGAAGCTCTCTCTGAGCAACAACCAACACAGGACATACCCAGAAGCTACCTCCTCCTAACAAAGAAACTCTCGCGTTTAAAGCTGCAGGAGTCGGTAATTGAAAACAGCTGTATCTCCTGACGAGAGGGTGGGGTCAGAGCTCCAATCATCAATGGGGCCGACCAATCAGCTGCTTAGGACTTCAGGAAGCCATTTCCTGAAATACACACATACAGTGGGGAGAACAAGTATTTGATACACTGCCGATTTTGCAGGTTTTCCTACTTACAAAGCATGTAGAGGTCTGTAATTTTTATCATAGGTACACTTCAACTGTGAGAGACGGAATCAAACAAAAATCCAGAAAATCACATTGTATGATTTTTAAATAATTAATTTGCATTTTATTGCATGACATAAGTATTTGATCACCTACCAACCAGTAAGAATTCCGGCTCTCACAGACCTGTAGTTTTTCTTAAGAAGCCCTCCTGTTCTCCACTCATTACCTGTATAACTGCACCTGTTTGAACTCGTTACCTGTATAAAAGACACCTGTCCACACACTCAATCAAACAGATTCCAACCTCTCCACAATGCCAGACCAGAGAGCTGTGTAAGGACATCAGGGATAAAATTGTAGACCTGCACAAGGCTGGATGGGCTACAGGACAATAGGCAAGCAGCTTGGTGAGAAGGAAACAACTGTTGGCGCAATTATTAAAAATGAAAGAAGTTCAAGATGACGTCAATCACCTCGGTCTGGGGCTCCATGCAAGATTTCACCTCGTGGGCATCAATGATCATGAGGAAGTGAGGATCAGCCCAGAACTACACGGCAGGACCTGGTTCAATGACCTGAAGAGAGCTGGGACCACAGTCTCAAAGAAAACCATTAGTAACACACTACGCCGTCATGATTAAAATCCTGCAGCGCACGCAAGGTCCCCTGCTCAAGCCAGCGCATGTCCAGGCCCGGCTGAAGTTTGCCAATGACCATCTGGATGATCCAGAGGAGGAATGGAGAAGGTCATGTGTCTGATGAGAGACAAAAATAGAGCTTTTTGCTCTAAACTCCACTCGCCGTGTTGGAGGAATAGAAGGATGAGTACAACCCCAAGAACACCATCCAACCGTGAAGCATGGAGGTGGAAACATCATTCTTTGGGGATGCTTTTCTGCAAAGGGACAGGACGACTGCACCGTATTGAAGGGAGGATGGATGGCCATGGATCGCGAGATCTTGACCAACAACTCCTTCCCTCAGTAAGAGATTGAAGAGGGTCGTGGCTGGGTCTTCCAGCATGACAACGACCCGAAACACACAGCCGGGAACTAAGGAGTGCTCCGTAAGAAGCATCTCAAGGTCCTGGAGTGCCTAGCCAGTCTCCAGACCTGAACCCAATAGAAAAATCATTGGAGGGGCCGAAAGTCCGTATTGCCCAGCGACAGCCCGAAACCTGAAGGATCTGGAGAAGATCTGTAGGGAGTGAGGCCAAAATCCCTGCTGCAGTGTGCAAACCTAGTCAAGAACTACAGGAAACGTATGATCTCTGTAATTGCAAACAAAGGTTTCTGTACCAAATATTAAGTTCTGCTTTTCTGATGTATCAAAATACTTATGTCATGCAATAAAATGCAAATTAATTACTTAAAAATCATACAATGTGATTTTCTGGATTTTTGTTTTAGATTCCGTCTCTCATAGTTGAAGTGTACCTATGATAAAAATTACAGACCTCTACATGCTTTGTAAGTAGGAAAACCTGCAAAATCGGCAGTGTATCAAATACTTGTTCTCCCCACTGTATATACAAACCCACAACACAGAAACTGGGGAACGTAACAGGGATGGTGCCAGGTTTCCTCCAGATGTGACGCTTGGCATTCAGTCCAAAGAGTTCAATCTTGGTTTCATCAGACTGTTTCTCGTGGGCTGAGAGTCCTTTAGGTACCTGCAAACTCCAAGCAGGCTGTCATGTGCCTTTTACTGAGGAGTGGCTTCCATCTAGCCACTCTACCATAAAGGTGCAATTGGTGGAGTGCTGCAGAGATGGTTGTCCTTCTGGAAGGTTCTCCCATCTCCACAGAGGCGCTCTGGAGCTCTGTCAGAGTGACCATCAGGTTCTTGGTCACCTCTCTGACCAAGGCCCTTCTCCCTCAATTGCTCAGTTTGTCCGGGCAGCCAGCTCTAGGATGAGTGTTGGTGGTTCCAAACTTCTTCCATTTAAGAATGATGGAGGCCACTGTGTTTTTGGGGACCTTGAATGCTTCAGACATTTTTGGTACCCTTCCCCAGATCTGTGCCTCAACACAATCCTGTCTCTGAGCTCTATGGGCAATTCCTTGGACCTCATGGCTTGMTTTTTTCTCTGACATGCACTGTCAACTGTGGGAACTTATATAGACTGGTGTGTACCTTTCCAAATCTTGTCCAATCAATTGAATTTACCACAGGTGGACTCCAAGTTAGAGAAACATCTCAAGTATGATAAATGGGAACAGGATGCARCTGAGCTCAATTTCGAGTCTCATAGCAAAGGGTCTGAATACTTAGGTAAATAAGTTAATCATGTTTTTATTTTCAATACATTTGCAAACATTTCTGAACTTGTTTTTGCTTTGTCATTATGGAGTATTGTGTGTAGATTGAGGAATGTATTTGATTTGATCCATTTTAGAGTAAGGCTGTAATGTAACAATGTGGAAAAAGTCAAGGGGTTTGAACTTTCTTAATGCGCTGTATATATTTTATAATATGACAATCATGGCTTAGAACGGATGAGGATTGCGCCGTTTCTGACTTCTTATTCAGACAGATATAGATCTGGAATGGAAGTTAATCAAACCTGACGTGTTTGCTGCAATTATGGACTTTTTCACCTCTGGACTTCCTGTTGTCAATGAGGAGGACACCCCTCGTGCAAATACAGGCATGGAGCAAACACAATCACTYTATAAGGCTTTGCAAGACATGCACTGCAGGGGGCGTATTGGAAAAACTGGAAAATATGTGCCAATTTTCAAACGGCCTCTTAATCAATTTTTGCTCTTACAATATGCATATTAATATTAATATTGGATAGAAAACAATCTCTAGTTTCTAAAACCGTTCTAATTTTTTCTCTGAGTGGTACAGAAGTCATTTGGCAGCACTTTCCCTGACCAAGAAGTAGAATGTCAGAAATCTATGCTCGCTTCAACGTTATGCCTATACATGGTCATTATACGTAAGACCCTACGTACACTCCGTACGCCTTGCTCTGGGTGTCAAGAGGGTATGAGAGAAGAAATTTCGTGATAGTCTTGGTTCAGAGTTGAATAAGAGCTATTTCTTTGACGTGACCGACCACTTCCGGAAGTCTGAAGCGCGCGACTTGGGAATGATATTGTCTGTTTTGCTGCTTTTTGGACGGGAACAAATCTCCGGCTGGGTTTTTATTTGATAAATGAGACCATATCATCGTAATGTATGTTTTTTCAATATAGTTTAATCAGATTATTGAATTTTCTTCGGGAGTTTTGCCGTGTTCCGTTCTCTGACTTTTTTAACGTTGGACAAATCCGGCCAGTCGACCAGTGCCAATGCTAAGTGAGAAGGGAAAGTTGCCATCCTGACTCCAAACAACGACTCATCTGGACAAAGGACACCCTGATCAACATTCTGATGAAAGATCAGCCAAAGTAAGACCCAATTTATAATGTTATTTTCATATCTTGTGCATGTCAACTGGTCCGGCGGCGCCCAAGTGGTGCTGGCTATTGTGGCTATGCTAACATAGCGCTACATTTTGTTTTCGCTGTAAAACATTTAAAAATCGGAAATATTGTCTGGAATCACAAGAATCCTGTCTTTCAATTGCTGCACAGTATGTATTTCTCAGATATGTTTTATGATGAGTAATTAGTTATTTGACGTTGGTGTCTGTAAATGTTATGGCTGCTTTCGGTGCAATTTCTGATTGTAGCTGAAATGTAATTTATGATTTATACCATAAATATGCACATTTTTCAAAAAAAACATATGCTATACAATAAATATGTTATCAGACTGTCATCTTATGAAGTTGTTTCTTGGTTAGTGGCTATATATATCTTTATTTGGTCGAATTAGTGATAGCTAGTGACGGAGTAAAAAACTGATGGAGTTAGAAAAGTGCTCTCTTTTGCTGACGTGGTTAGCTAATAGATTTACATATTTTGTCTTCCCTGTAAAACATTTTAAAAATCGGACATGTTGGCTTGATTCACAAGATGTCTACCTTTCATATGCTGTATTGGACTTGTTAATGTGTGAAAGTTAAATATTTTAACAAACTAGATTTTGAATTTCGCGCCTTGCACTTGAGCTGGATGTTGTCATAAGTGTACCTTTGTCGGGATTGCAGCCCAAACAAGTTTTAACATAGGATAGGCTTTATAACAAGGATATATACAGTGGGGTCAGAAATTGACACCCTTGATAAAGATGAGCAATAATGACAATGTACAATAAATAAGTAAAGTGCTGAACTGTATTGTATGCTAAAAAAAAAGGGAAATTATTTTATACGAAAACAATTGCTCAGAGAAAGAGATTTTGTTGAACAAGTAATACTTTTTCCCTCAAAGGTACTGATCAAAATTGACACCCCTAAAGATTCTTATAAATAAAGTAGTCAAGTTAATGTGGTCCCATATTCCTGGCACGCAATGACTACATCCAGCTTGTGACTTGCACACAAACTTGTTGGATGCATTTGCAGTTGGTTTTGGTTGTTTGACTATTTTGTGTCCAATGGTAAATAATACATTGTCATTTTGGAGTAACTTTTTTATAGTAAATAAAAATAGAATGTTTCTAAACACTACATTAATGTGGATGGTACCGTGGTTACGGAAAATCCTAAATGAATCGTGAATACTGTGAGAAAGGTAGAGGGTCAAATATCATACCCCCAAGACATGCTAKCTTCCCCTGTTATTGGTAATGGTGAGAGGTTAGCATGTTCCCCTGTTGACGTCGTACCTCATTCGAATCAATGTGGGATAATCACTGTCTATCATCAGTACCAGAAGTGGTCTATATATTCTAGCAAGCAATGAATAAAACAGTGCGACTTGCGCAGTGCGTGCCTTCTGCCAGTCTTGTAGCTAGCTAGTTTGTAACCTGATGAAAAGAGGGCAAGTTGGCCATGGTTCGCTAATGAATTCTAGTATAGAGTATAACGTGACGTCGTGCCGAGTGGTAACATCAATGACAGGAATTCTGGAGTGATAAACTGTCAATCAGGTAGCTAGCAATGGCAAGTTAATGTTAGCTAGCTACGCTAAGTTAACTAGGTACTTATTGGAAATGGATGTGTAGCACACGGTTTATACACATCAAAATGCTTAGCCGCCCTCATGTCAAACATGAATGTTTCTAAACACTTCCACATGAATGTGGATGCTACCATGATTACGGATGTGAATAGTGAGAAAGTTACAGCGGGTCAAAGACCCTACCCCCAAGACATGCTAACTTCTCAACATGACCAATAACAGCAGAGGTTAGCATGTCTTGGGGCTATGATATTAGACCCTCTGTAACTTTCTCACTCATCATTATTAATGATTAATTCAGAATTTTCTGTAACCATGGTACCACACACACACACACAGTGTGTATATACAGTGCCTTTGGAAAGTGTTCAGATCCCTTGACTTTTTCCACATTTTGCTACGTTTGCCTTATTATGAAATGGATGAAATAAATAAAAATCCTCAGCAAMCTAGACACAATACCCCGTAATGACAAAGCAAAAACAGGTTTTGAGAAAATGTCTAAATATAAAACTATTTACATACACTACCAGTCAAAAGTTTGGACACCTACTCATTCCAGGGTTTTTCTTTATTTTTACTATTTTCTACATTGTAAAATAATAGTGAATACTTCAAGTATAAATACATCAAGTTAATACATGGAATCATGTAGTAACCAAAAAAGTGTTAAATAAATCTAAATATATTTGAGATTCTTCAAATTAGCCACCCTTTGCCTTGATGACAGCTTTACACACTCTTGGCATTCTTTCAACCAGCTTCATGGGTAATCACCAGGAATGCATTTCAATAAACAGGTGTGCCTTGTTAGAAGGTAATTTGTGGAATTTCTTTCCTTAATGCGTTTTGAGCCAATCAGTTGTGTTGTGACAGGGTAGGGGTGGTATACAGAAGATGGCCCTATTTGGTAAAAGACAAAGTCCATGTTATGGCAAGAACAGCTCAAATAAGCAAAGAGAAACGACAGTCCATACTTAAATTAAGACATGAAGGTCAGTCAATATGGAAAATGTCAAGAACTTTTAAAGTTCCTTCAAGTGCAGTCGCAAAAACCATCAAGCGCTATGATGAAACTAGCTCTCATGAAGACCGCAACCGMAAAGGAAGACCCAGAGTTACCTCTGCTGCAGGGGATAAGTTCATTAGAGTTACCAGCCTCAGAAATTGCAGCCCAAATAAATGCTTCAGAGTTCAAGTAACAGACACATCTCAACGTCAACTGTTCAGAGGAGACTGCGTGAATTAGGCCTTCGTGGTAAATTGCTGCAAACAAACCACTACTAAAGGACACCAATAAGAAGAAGAGACTTGCTTATGCCAAGAAACATGAGCAATGGACATTAGAAGGGTGGAAATCTGTGTTTTGGTCTGATGTGTCCAAATTTGATATTTTTGGTTCCAACCGCTGTGTCTTTGTGAGACGCAGAGTAGGTAAACGTATGATATCCGCATGTGTGGTTCCCACCGTGAAGCATGGAGGAGATGTGATGGTGTGGAGGTGCTTTGCTGGTGACATTGTGATTTATTTAGAATTCAAGGCACACTTAACCAACATGGCAACCACAGCATTCTGCAGCAGTACGCCATCCCATCTGGTTTGGGCTTAGTGGGACTATCATTTGTTTTTCAACAGGACAATGACCCAACACACCTCCAGGCTGTGTAATTCCCTAACATTTCTTAACCTGTTTTTAGTTTGTCATTATGGGGTATTGGGTGTAGATAGATGAGGTAAAAAAACGAATTCATTTTAGAATAAGGCTGTAACAAAATGTAGAACATTTTAAGTGGGCTGAATACTTTCCGAAGGCACTGTAAGTTCTGTAAGTATATGTTTGCATTAACTGTTCCCTTTGTCTTCACAGCACCCTCAGATGATGATGATGAGGTGATTACTATGATCAAAGAGCTTCTGGATACCCGAAAGGTATTATTAGTTGTTGTATTTAGCCTTTTTCTGACATCTACCTGTTGTCAGAAGTGTCTCTTTGCTCATTGCAGTATCGGTATGTATCAGTCTTAGCTCATGTGGCTTCCCCCAGGCCCACAGTGCAGGAGGATGGTGGAGATGTCCTGTATTGCAGCTTTGAGGATGGCATTGTGAAGCTGAAGCACCAGTTGCCCCAGCTCCATGGTTACACTGAAGAGTGGCATCCAGAATATGTTGCAGTTCTATGTCCCTGAAGTGGAAGGGGTAGAGCAGGTTTGTACCCTGTACAAAATAACTTGCGGAATTTGAGATGATTCATGATTGCCTGTCGGTCCAGTTCTCGATTTCACAAGACTAACCTAACATTTCATGTTCTTTCCCAGGTGAAGGATGAGCAAGAGGAAGTTGTCCAAGGCTGAGTCCAATGGAAACGACTGACTCTACAGACATTCTACTTACCCTTCTCCTCCAGCACCCACTCCTGACTCCATCCTGTAGCGGATTAATGAGCATCGTAGAGTCCTGTCTAAAGCACAGCAGTGGTAAAAGAAGAACTGCAGGGTTATTTGGAGAGATTTCTCATTGAACTTCATAGCAATTCTCAGAGATTGTCAGCTGTCAAGTCATTCTGGCTATGTGTTTCAGTGGGTAAGAAGTAGTGTCTTTGTCCTGATGCTTGCTTTGAAAGGCTTCTAAGGTGAAGGATTCCAGCTTGTCTGATGATTTATTTATTACAGTTTCTAGTATTATCACACCATATAACTCAGTAAGTATTGGTTATTACAGGCCCAATGCAGCCGTTTGTATATCATTATCAACTCATTTCTGGGTAACAATTAAGTACCTTACTGTAAAAGATTTCCATTCAAATGGGCAAAATAGCTTTTTAGCAAAAAACTACATCAAGTAAGGATTTTGCAAAGGGGAGAATGGAGAAGTAGCTGTCATTGTCAGAGAGGTTTGAAACTCTTTATTGGTCTATTCATTTACCGCATGGTGATGTCACCATGGAAAGCCGAAACTCCCACACATGCAAACCTGCTGTTTAGGAGGTCCTGTGTAGATTGTATTTTCATCCAGCAGCTATCAGGAAATAACACTGATAAAATTGTTTCACTCCTTTACAGTGTTTGGTTCATCAGCTGTTGTTCAATATATACATTTTGACTGCACTGAACCTTTAAAAAAGCGCAACTCCGTCCATATACAACACAAATGTGCACACTGTATAATGTAAATAAATCAAATGCATTGAATTAAGTATGAAATTATTTTCTTGAATGCCCTGAATGTAGTTCTTTCTTGAACTGCACTGTTGGTTCAGAGCTTGTAAGTAAGCATTTCAAGTAAGGTCTACACGTTATATTCGGCGTATGTGACAGTTTGATATGATTTGAAATTGGCAACCAAATAATCCGTCAACCTGACAGGGGAAATGGTGCACAGATGGAGTATGGTCTGGAGGAAAGCTTGAGTTTGCATTGGTTTTTAAGTTTYTTATTATTATGTGAATGTATAATAAGCAATTAAAAACACCTCTATAAATTATACAATTTTGTTGGGAATTTATCATCCACTAACACATCTCTGTCCAGTCCACGGTCTGTTAAAATAAGGCAGATGTAAAGTAACAAACGAATATGGTGACACAAAAACATTTTATCAAACTAAACTGGGAATAAATATGGTTATTTTGAATAAATATGGTTGTCACTAGTAACCACAAACATAAACCCCGCCTATTTCAATATTTTATTTMATTTTCTTTATGTGATTTTAAAACTAACCTTAACCACACTGCTAATCTTATGCCTAACCTAAACCTTATATTAAGACCAAAAAAGCAAATGTTAGTTTTCATGATTTTTTACYATAATATAGCCACCAATAAATATTGGTTGGTTGGTTGACACTTCACAAATTTACTTTCCATCTCCTTTTTTTTTGTATTTATTTTTTATTATTATTAACAACAAATCAATACAGAGAGTACATGAGGGAACACAAGTATATATAGATTATATACACTGCTCAAAAAAATAAAGGGAACACTTAAACAACACAATGTAACTCCAAGTCAATCACACTTCTGTGAAATCAAACTGTCCACTTAGGAAGCAAACACTGATTGACAATAAATTTCACATGCTGTTGTGCAAATGGAATAGACAAAAGGTGGAAATTATAGGCAATTAGCAAGACACCCCCAAAAAAGGAGTGATTCTGCAGGTGGTGACCACAGACAACTTCTCAGTTCCTATGCTTCCTGGCTGATGTTTTTGTCACTTTTGAATGCTGGCGGTGCTCTCACTCTAGTGGTAGCATGAGACGGAGTCTACAACCCACACAAGTGGCTCAGGTAGTGCAGTTCATCCAGGATGGCACATCAATGCGAGCTGTGGCAAAAAGGTTTGCTGTGTCTGTCAGCGTAGTGTCCAGAGCATGGAGGCGCTACCAGGAGACAGGCCAGTACATCAGGAGACGTGGAGGAGGCCGTAGGAGGGCAACAACCCAGCAGCAGGACGCTACCTCCGCCTTTGTGCAAGGAGGTGCACTGCCAGAGCCCTGCAAAATGACACTCCAGCAGGCCACAAATGTGCATATGTCAGCATATGGTCTCACAAGGGTCTGAGGATCTCATCTCGGTACCTAATTGCAGTCAGGCTACCTGGCGAGCACATGAGGGCGTTGCGGCCCCACAAAGAAATGCCACCCCACACCATGACTGACCACCGCCAAACCGGTCATGCTGGAGGATGTTGCAGGCAGCAGAACATTTCTCCACGGCGTCTCCAGACTCTGTCAGGTCTGTCACATGTGCTCATGTGCTCAGTGTGAACCTTGCTTTCATCTGTGAAGAGCACAGGGCGCCCAGGGGCGATTTGCCAATCTTGTGTTCTCTGGCAAATGCCAAACGTCCTGCACGGTGCTGGGCTGTAAGCACAACCCCCACCTGTGGACGTCGGGCCCTCATACCACCCTCATGGAGTCTGTTTCTGACCGTTTGAGCAGACACATGCACATTTGTGGCCTGCTGGAGGTCACATTTGCAGGGCTCTGGCAGTGCACCTCCTTGCACAAAGGCGGAGGTAGCGGTCCTGCTGCTGGGTTGTTGCCCTCCTACGGCCTCCTCCACGTCTCCTGATGTACTGGCCTGGCTCCTGGTAGCGCCTCCATGCCTCCACTACGCTGACAGACACAGCAAACCTTTTTGCCACAGCTCGCATTGATTGTGCCATCCTGGATGAACTGCACTACCTGAGCCACTTGTGTGGGGTTGGAGGACTCCGTCTCATGCTACCACTAGAGTGAGAGCACCGCCAGCATTCAAAAGTGACCAAAACATCAGCCAGGAAGCATAGGAACTGAGAAGTTGTCTGTGGTCACCACCTGCAGAATCACTCCTTTTTTGGGTGTCTTGCTTGAATTGCCTATAATTTCCACCTTTTGTCTATTCCATTTGCACAACAGCATGTGAAATGTATTGTCAATCAGTGTTGCTTCCTAAGTGGACAGTTTGATTTCATAGAAGTGTGATTGACTTGGAGTTACATTGTGTTGTTTAAGTGTTCCCTTTATTTTTTTGAGCAGTGTACAATGGACAATTGAGCTAGGGGGTACAATATCACATTACACAAAGACCTTAAGGGACATACATACACTTATAATTCTAACAGCTTTTTTGTTAGTAGAGTATTTAATTGTCTTAAAAAACAGTTCAATTTCTTTTTGTAGGGTAAGAAAATTTGTTTTTTTGTTTGTAAATTTACATTTGTGAATATGAAATTTGGCCAAAAGAATAATGAAATTAATTACATAAAAATGTTTCAGCTTATTCCTATCGGAGGTAAAGAATCCAAGCAGAACATCTCCACAATAGTGTAAGACCTTCATTAAAGTGTTCAATTATAAATCTACTGATGTCTTGCCACAGTTTTCTTACATGAATACAATGCCAAAAAAGATGTAACACTGTTTCTGGGTGGTCATTACAAAAGGAGCAATTTGAGTTGATGTTTTCCTTAAACTTCTTCATATAGTGGTTGGCAGGATAATATTTATGAATAATTTTAAAGGAAACTTCCTTAATTTTGTTAACAAGTAAGTATGTGTGTGGCAACATCCAAACTTTTTTCCAACAGATATTATCAATAAATCCATTCCAATAAGGCATGACATAAGGTATAGATGCAACATCCTGCTGAAACAAGGTTCGTATCGCTCTGTTGTTGAATGGACCAAAAGAGAAACAAATCTTTCCTACTGATGAGTCAATAGGGTCAATAGAAGGTAGGCTCTGAGGGTCAGGTCTTGATGCGTTCCTGAATAATAGAGCAACACCTGAGGGAATGGCATCTAAAACAATTGCAAAATCTTTAGGTGTTAGAGGGACCTTGTAAAGCGATAAGAATTCCTTATAACTGAGTAAAAGACCCTCTGCATTTACCAGTTGGCTCACCAATAGGATATTATTTCGGAACCAATATTCTTAAAACAAAGAAGTATTTTTATACAATATATCCCGATTATTCCATATATAATATCTGTGTGGAGAAAAATTGTGTTTATAAATTAAGGACCATGACAAGAAAACCTGCCGATGAAAAGCAGAAAGTTTCACTGGAACTTTGTCAATATTATAATTGCAAAACAGCATGAAGTTAAGGCCACCAAAAGTAGGGAAGACATGATGAGGAATAAAATTCCAGATAGAAGTGGGTCTTAGGAATTGTTTTATCCAATTGATCTTAAAAGTATTATTTAAGGTAGTAGAGTCCAGAAAATTCAGCCCACCATTCTCATAAGTGTTCTTTACAACAGTTTTCCTAATGTAATGGGTACGGMTTCTCCACAGAAAGTTGAAAAGCATCTGGTCTATCTCCTTGCTTATTTTACTGTCAAGATATAAAGATAGAGCGCCATATGTTAGTCTAGAGATACCTTCAGCCTTGGTTATTAGGACTCTACCTTTTAAAGATAAGTCCCTCTGTAGCCATTGATTTAGCTTCTTCTGGGGTTTTTTAATAAGAGGGTTAAAATTTAGTAAGCTTCTAGACTTCTGATCCTTTTTAATAGTTATGCCTAAATATGTAAGTTCTTCTTTTACTGGAATACCATAATATGAAGGAGTCACACAATCTTTGACAGCCATGAGTTCACATGTATTAATGTTAAGCTATAGACCAGACGCTTTGGAAAAGGATTGTATCACATTGATCGATATGGGAATTTGGTTAGCATCTTTCAGAAAAAGTGTAGTATCGTCAGCCAGCTGGCTTATAATAATTTCTTTACCAGCTATGGAAATACCTTGTACAGAACTATTATTTAAAGAATTTGCAAGAAGTTGGGTGATTAATAAAACCAGGTACGGAGAGATAGGACAACCTTGCCTAATTCCTCTCTTTAACTCAAATCTAGGTGAGGTGCCATATTTAAATTTGATAGAGCCGTTATCATTTGCATAGAGAGTCTTAATAGCCTTACAGAAAAAAAATCCCCAAAGCCAAGTCTCTCAAGGGAGTGGAAGAGGAACTGATGCTCTACTGTGTCAAATGCTTTATAAAAATCTAAAAATAATATGAAGCTATCCTCGGTTATTAGGTCTGAGTAGTCAAGTATGTCTAATACTAGTCTGARATTGTTAGAAATATGTCTGTTCCTCATGAAGCCAGACTGCTTCATCAATGATTGCATCCAGGACTTCTTTCATTCTTTTTGCAAGTAGTAAGGATAATATCTTATAGTCATTATTAAGAAGACAAATTGGACACCAATTATCGATGAGCAGCACTTATTTTTTAGGCTTAGGTATCAGTGTTATTAACCCCTGACTCATTGTAGGAGGGAGAACATTGTTTGTAATACTCTCTAAAAAGACTTCAAATAGGAAGGGAGCTACTTGTTCAGAAAATAATTTGTAAAATTCTGATGTAATTCCATCAACACCTYGTGATTTATTGTTCTTTAGATGTTTGATAGACTCTATAATCTCTTCAACTTTGATAGGTTCATCACACTGTTTAGATTCTATATCACTGATAGAATGAACATTATTCAGTGAGTTCAAAAACATATCTGTGGATTCCTGACAGTACGTAGAGCTATACAGTTTTCTGTAAAAATTACTACAGTATTTAGCGATTAATTTTTGGTCATCTGTAATAACACCATCAATGTTTAACTTATGGATAGTGTTATTTTTAGAGTGAAATTTCTCAAGTCTAAAGAAATAGGATGAATTCTGTTCTCCCTCCTCAATCCATTTTTTCCTAGATCTAATAAAGGCTCCTTCTGCTTTTAATCTATATATATTATCCAGTTTATTTTGTAACTCAATTAGTTCCATCTTCTCCTCCCCTGTGAGGCCTGCTGGGGACCTATGAGAAAGGGAAGTTATCTTAATGATCACCTTTTCCTCCTCAGCTCTTCTGGTCTTAGCAAGATTACTACCATATTTTCTAAGGTATTTGAACACCTCAAATTTAAAGAGCTCTCAGTTCTTGCAATAAGATTGTTCTTCACAAGCCCTTTCCCAAAAGTGTGAGAGCAGATCTTTAACCTCAAATTTAACTATATCATTATTTAATAATGAGCTATTTAGCTTCCAGTAGGATGCTCTACCAAGGTTAGTATCAGGGGTAAATATTTTGATATCAATGTAAATGGCCCTATGGTCTGTGAGGGGAGTAGTACAAATATTTGTAGTAACACAATCACTATCAATACATTTGGATATAAGACAAAAATCTATTCTGGATTGTCTGGAACCTGTTTTGTTACTCCAAGTGAGTGATCTGTCAGCCAGAAACCTCTCCATATATCAGTAAGATCAAACTTTTCCATAAAAAGTATTAAACCCCAATTCTGATTGGTTGGCCTACCTGGGGGGCATCTGTCAGTTGAATTATCTATAGTAATGTTAAAGTCCCCTCCTATCAATAATAACGAATTGGGAAATTTAGATAACCAATGAAGTATATGTTTCTCTATAGATTCAAGCAACTCATCATTCTCATGTTTGGTGTTGTACCCGTAGAAGTGTACAGTAATGAGCGTAATGTCATTGTAACTGATCACAAGACAAATAAAGTGACCAAAGGGGTCACATTCCGAGTGTAGAATATTACCACCAAAGGTATTTTTCATTGTAGTGACACCAGCGGAGCGTTCAGATCCACGGGAAAGCCAAATATCGTTGTCCCACTGCGACCTCCAGAAGTTGGCATCAGCCGAAATTGAGTGAGATTCTTGAAAAAAGCACAAATCTGTTCGAAATTGTTTAGCAAATTAAAATAAGGCCTTGCGCCTCACATTGTTTCGTAACCCCCTAGCATTAAGAGAAACTATAGACAAAGACAAAACAACAAAGATTATATAAAAGTATKAACTGTAGTAGGATGAGTCAAAGACGTAGGAGCAGTGAACGTAAACGATAGGGAACCAAGACCTGCACCATTTAAGTCAATTTAAAGTGAGCTTATTCCATCAACTTTGAGCTAGACGTTATCCGGTTTTGAAATTCAACTCAACTGAAAATTATGTTCAAGACCAAACCAAGGATTCTTGTAGTAAGAGAGACTAAAAACCCTCTTTAGTGTAATCAGGAACTATTCTGAGAAATAAAATACAAAATAATAATTGAAATAAAAGGGTACCTACTATTTTAAGTGCATATGAAAACTGATCATAAAAAATTGAATAAAAAATGTTTTACATATACATGTTCCTAAGACCTTTTTCACGTGGAAATAAGTATTAATAACTAAATAGAACAATAGCCATGTAAAGTCAAAGCAGACCTGTATGCCCTTTAAAACAGTATCTTAGTTACTGTATACATACAAAATAAATACAGCTTTCAGTCTTCTTCGTAAGTTTGTAAACAAAATAGGTCTTCTGGTCATACAAGAACAAACTAATAAATTGAAGTACCTGAGTATTCCGAAAAATAGTCACCTTATGCTTGTTAGGTAAACAATATAAGGAAAATGAGAATACCATGGCTGAAACCATCAATCTGTTCCTTCTGGCGAGATTTTAGGAAGGTATACTTTCCATCTCCTCACTTGKGCCCACGGATATCCTATCTCCATCCTGCTGCTACGTCAGGGTGAGTGCGTCGGCGGTAAAATTCGGGATTGACAGCCGTTGCACCAATAAGGGAAGCCTGCTTAGGCTACTTGAATCCCATTCAATGGAATGTAAAGGGGGCGGGACCATCTGACTCATCAGATGAGGAACTGAGCTAAGCCTGGTGTAAACGAGCTAGTTTGCAAGAGAAGAGCTGACATGTGTGGTAAGTAACGTTAGCTAGATATAATACATTAAATAGGTGCACATTCGCAATAGTTTACACATGCAAATTGTGAGATTAACACAGAACTGGTTTTGGGGAGATGTCAATGTTTTCAGTCAGACAGCTGAGCTTCCATCTAAAGAAAGAGAGCTTAGTTTGTTTGCCAGACAACACAAATTACTAACATCGAATTATTGAGTTCATATCTTTTAAGTGAACTTGTAGATTGGCTGGATCAGATATTTTATAGCTAACAATGTTATCAGAGAAATTGTCATGAGGGCGACTAAGCGATTTGATGTGTATAAACCGTGTGCTACACACCCATTTCCAATAAGTACCTAGCTAATTTAGCGTAACTAGCTAACGTTAACTAGCCAGCTAGCCATTGCTAGCTACTTGATTGACAGTTTATCGCTCCTTTATTCCTGTCATTGATGTTACCGTATGTCACGTTATACTATATATTTGGATTCATTAGCGACCATTGGCTAACTACCCTTCTTTTCATCAGGTTACATACTAGCTTGCTACAGGACTGACAGAACGCACGCACTGCGCAAAGTTTCATTCCTTGCTAGAATATAGACCACTACTGATGATGATAGACAGTGATTATGCCACATTGATTCGAATGAGGTAGGGGGATTTAAAATGTTTACTTTTTTAACCTGTCTGTCTGAATATTAGAAAGTGATGGATTAGTTCTCCCCTCATCATCTCTCATCTGCTGACTCCACAACTAGTTCCTGAAGCCTCCCAGCTCTGTTTTGAATAGCCAGCCAGAACCAGTATAAATAGTGTGGATGATAAGCTTTTTAAGGGTGGTGGGAACTTAGCACTATGAAATCCATTAGTAGAAGAGACAATCAGACACTGTCGTCTCAGTCAGAAAAATTACCGAAATAAATGCTCCTCATACTGAACTGCTGCAGGCTAATTCCTAAGGATATAATGGTGGTAATGCTGTCATGCAACTGAGATTTTTATGAGAGCCCCCGCTTTATCTCCCCCCCCCCCCGCTACCTTCCTCGATCTTCCCTCCCCCCCCCCCCCCCCCGCTACCTTCCTCGATCTCCCCCCCGCTACCTTCCTCGACTCCCGCCCCCCCCCCCGCTACTCCTCGATTCCCCCCCCCCGCGTACCTTCCCGATCTCCCCCCCGCTACCTTCCTCGACCTCCCCCCGCTACCTTCCCGACTCCCCCCCGCTACCTTTCTCGACTCCCCCCCCACCGCTACCTTCCTCGAACTCCCCCCCGCTACCTTCCTTCGACTCCCCCCCCGCTACCTCCTCGATTCCCCCCCCGCACCTTCCTCGATCTCCCCCCCCCCGCTACCTTCCTGATCTCCCCCCCCCGCCTACCGTTCTCGATCGCCCCCCCGCTACCTTCCTCATCTCCCCCCCGCCACCTTCCCGATCTCCCCCCCGCCACCTCCTCGATCTCCCCCCCGCCCACCTTCCTCGATCTCCCCCCGCCACCTTCCTCGCATCTCCCCCGGCCACCTTCCTCGATCTCCCCCCCCACCTTCCTCGATCTCCCCCCCGCCACCTTCCTCGATCTCCCCCGCCACCTTCCTCGATCTCCCCCCCCGCATACCTTCCTCGATCTCCCCCGCTACCTCCCTCGATCTCCCCCCGCCACTTCCTCGATCTCCCCGCCACCTTCCTCGATCTCCCCCCCGCTGACCTTCTCGATCTGCCCCCCGCTACCTTCCTCGATTCTGCCCCCGCTAACCTGTCCTCGCACTGCCCCCGCCTACTTTCCTCGATCGCCCCCCCGCTACTTTCCCTCGACTCCCCCCCGCTACCTTCCTCGACCTCCCCCCGTTAACCTTCCTCGATCTCCCCCCCGCTACCTTCTCGATCTCCCCCGCTACCGTCCTCGATCTCCCCCCCGCTTCTTCTTCGACCTCCCCCCCGCTACCTCCTCGACCTCCCCCGCTACCTTCCTCGATCTCCCCCCGCTACCTTCCTCGACCTCCCCCCGCTTTATCCCTTCCCACCCCCCCTTACCTTCCTCATCCTCCCCCCGACCTCCACCCACCCCCGCTACCTTCCCGATTCTCACCCCCCCGGCTACCTTCCTCGACTCTCCCCCCGCTACCTTCCTCGACCTCCCCCCGCTACTTCCTCGACCTCCCCCCCGCTACCTTCCTCGTACCGCTCCGCTCAACCTCCGCACCCTCCAGCGCTACCTTCCATCGCCTCCCCCCCGCTACCTTCCTCGACCTCACCCCCCCGCACTTCCCGACCTCCCCCCGCTACCTTTCCGACGCCCCCCGCTACCTTCTCCGATCTCCCCCCCGCTGCCTTCCTCGACCTCCCCCCCGACCATCTTCTCTGACCTCCCCCCCGCCACCTTCCTCGATCTCCCCCGCTACCTTCCATCGACCTCCCCCGCTACCTTCTGACCTCTCCCCGCTCCTTCCTCGACCTCCCCGCTACCTTCCTCGAGTCCTAGCCCCCCCGCTACCTTCCTCGACCTCGACCTCCTCCGCACCCCCGTAACCTTCTCACCTCCCCCCGCTACCTTCCTCGACCTCCCCCCGCTACCTCCTCGACCCTCCCCCCCGCTCCTACCCCCCTCCCGACCTCCCCCCGCTACCCTCCTCGATTTCCCCATGTGCCAGTCTGCTCTCAATGATGCTCTGTTGCACTGCTTCCTTTGCAGTGCTCTACATAGTCACTATTTTATCACCGCCCCTTTATCACCGCTCCTCCTCTAATTGGGAATGTGTCATTGATTATTGTGTTATCCTAAGAATAGCTATTGTCTCTTGGCCTTCATCATTTAGGTTTGTTTATTTTGACTTGTTTGTTGAAACCTTATGCCATTGTTCTATTTGTGAGCTTATGTGGGTGATTGATGGTTTTCATGAAGAAAATGGGGCAGGGCACAGAAATTGGGCACGAATAGGCTTATCAAATTGTATTGGTCACATGCGCGGGAATACAACAGGTGTTGGTAGACCTTACAGAGAAATGCTTACTTACAAGCCTTAACCAACAATGCAGTTAAGAAAAAGTCTGAAGAAAGTATTTACTAAATAAGCTGAAATGTAAAAAGTGGCAAAATAACACAATTTTAAAGAGCAACAATAAAATCCTATATACAGGGGGTACCGGTACAGAGTCGTTTGTGCAGGGGCACAGGTTAGTTGAGTGGAATATGTAGGTAGAGTGTAAAGTGACTATGCTTAGATATAAACCGAGAGTAGCAGCAGTGTAAAACTGGGGGGGGGGGGGAATGCAATAGTCCGGGTATCCATTTGGTTAGCTGTTCAGGAGTCTTATGGCTTGGGGGTAGAAGCCTTTTGGAACTAGACTTGGCGCTCCGGTACCGCTTGCCGTGTGGTAGCAGAGAGAACAGTCTATGACTAGGGTGGCTGGAGTCTTGGGCAGTTTTTAGGGCCTTCCTCTGACACCGCCTGGTATTAGAGATCCTGGATGGCAGGAAGCTTGCCCCAGTGATGTACTGGGCTGTCCCACCAGCTACCCTTAGAGCTTGCGGTTGGAGGCCGAGCAGTTGCCATACCAGGTGGTGATGGTATGTAGGCCAACCTCTGTTCAGCCAGGCATGTCTGTAAAAAATCTTCTCAGACGAGTTCTGAACTGCACAAAAGCATAGCCTAGAGCACCTGATCCTTCTGTCAGCATATTGCCCCAACACTAGAACACCCTGTTCCACTGAGTCTCCCACTGTCCATTTCTCAAGGTGACTTCCCTCTCATGTAAAAACTGCAGATAACATCCAGGGCAGGCTGTGCCCTCAGGAACAGATGGGTGTGTGAACTACTGTGTAGTTGCACACACAACCATTGTTTCCAATTCCTATATGATGATAAATGGCACCAGAGCATTTTTAAATGTTTTACTTGTGTTAACGTTTGAAACTTTTCACGTGTAGAAATCCTTAGTGTAGTTCTTGCTGTGAATTGTAGTGAGCCAATAATTGAACTGCCTGCAGATTACATCAGCTAGTCTAGCTGGCCAATGGAACCTTCAGTGTTTCTGACACAATCGGCATATATGAACAGAAAGCATACATGCTTTATTTGGTCTCTATTGACCTAATCACAGACCACCAAAAGTAAACGGTAATACCCACTATGAGGATTTGTTCACTTAATCCCTTAAAAGAGTTGTAATGAAATTCCTTTGTTGTATATCATTGTTTGACTTCCTAGTTGAAATATGTCTCCCTGTTCCTTCTGTCAGGAATCTTTGCCTATCTGAACTACCATGTGCCACGGACTCGCCGGGAGATCCTGGAGATCCTCCTCAAAGGCCTGCTTCGTCTGGAGTACCGTGGCTATGACTCTGCCGGTGAGCTGAGGGAGATGAGACGGCTTGTCTCAACACACTGTCTGCGTCGGTCTGTCTGCATGTTTATTAGCTTCCTTTCCCTCTCACTGTAAGCCTGTCGGCAGGCGTCGGCTATTCTGCTTATCTACAGGAGTCATGTTTTTGTTCTCTCTCCTAACATTAAAAACAATGATTGTCCATTGGCCTCACTGTATGCCCTTGCCTTGAGCAGGTGTGTCAATCTAGTCACMCTTACATTGATGCTCTGTCTGCTATCAAACTGTAGCATGTGTAAGATAACCGCTACAAAATCACACAACAGAGGCATATTTGTGTACTCTGTAGCAATAAGACTCTTTTTACCAGGTGTTGGAATTGATGGAGGGAACGGGAAGGAATGGGAGGCCAATGCCCGGTCTATTCAGCTGATCAAGCAGTCCGGAAAAGTGAAGGCTCTTGACGATGAGCTCACAAGTAAGACTTACACCCGTTGTCAGCAGTAAGGATGTTTACTGAGTAGATAAGTGGATTGTACAGAAATAAATATAATGCCTACAATACCAATGACTCAAACCTACTTTATGTTGGGCACATGTCAGTTGATTTATGAGGCTTGCATTTCAACAGAGCAGCAGGACATGGACATGGATGTGGAGTTTGATGTCCACCTTGGCATCGCCCACACTCGCTGGGCTACCCATGGTGCCCCCAGCCCTGTCAACAGCCACCCACAAAGGTCTGACAAGAGCAACGGTCAGTACATAGACATTTCTTAAACTTGTAGGACTATTAGGGCCTCTTTCCTGTATAGGCATCACATTCTGCTAGATGTAGAAGTCTCACGTTGACTGACTATATAGAGAGTAACGAGGAACATTTATTATTAAAGTATATGTGTATCTTATTTTTTTAGAGTTCATTGTCATTCATAATGGAATTATCACAAACTACAAAGACCTGCAGAAATTCCTGGTGAGCAAAGCAACATATTCAATTTTTTTCCCAAGGCAGTCGGTTTCTTTCATTAGCTAAGGCTATCAGCAAGAGTTGTCAGACTTCCATGACTGACTCTCTCCCATTCCACAGGAGAGCAAGGGTTATGAGTTTGAGTCTGAGACGGACACAGAGACCATTGCCAAGCTGGTAAAGTACATGTATGACAACCGTGAGAGTGAAGACCTCAGCTTTGCTACTCTGGTGGAGAGAGTGACCCAGCAGCTGGTAGGAGCCTGTTCATCTACAGAGCAGAACTGTCCAGAAACAAGGCCCTCTGACCTGTCTTGTGATTAACATGGTTTTATCTGGTCTCCTAGGAAGGAGCGTTTGTCCTGGTCTTCAAGAGTGTCCATTACCCAGGAGAGGCTGTAGGCACCCGGTACACTGCTACTGCATTTCTACATAGTCCTTGAGTTGTAAAGGAATAATATCCATTAAACATGCATCTTTTAATTGTATGTAATCATTGTAATTGTTTATGTTTGTATGTAAATAGGAGGGGAGGTCCTCTGCTTATTGGGGTGAAAAGTGACCACAAGCTGTCCACAGATCACATTCCTATCCTGTACCGATCATGTAAGTTATTATGTAACTGCTCTCCATCAGTGAGTCAGAATGGAATATGAGCAGCCGGGAGCTGTTTTATGTCTAGTACACTACTGTATCTCCCCAGCTGGTAAGGACAAGAAGGGCTGCCCCACCCTGCCCAGGATGGAGCAGGACACCTGCCACACGCTCTTCGCTGAGGAAAAGAAATCTGTGGAGTACTACTTTGCCTCTGATGCCAGGTCAGACTCCTCACCTTGTTATTCTCTATATTACTCATATCCCACTCATGCAACGTTAAGTGTATTTTTTGGATTAACTGTACTTTTAGAATCAGTCTAGACAATTGTTTGGTGAATGTTTTCTCCTAGGAAAGTGGGAATTAACAACATCATTAACTTGGATTCACTGTTGCTCTGTTGTTCTGGCAGCGCCGTGATTGAGCACACCAACCGTGTGATCTTCCTGGAGGATGATGACGTGGCAGCAGTGACGGCCGGACGGCTCACCATCCACCGCATCAAGCGTACAGCCGGAGACCACCCTGCCCGTGCCATCCAGACCCTGCAGATGGAGTTGCAGCAGATCATGAAGGGTGAGGGGAGGGTACAGCACTGTCATGGGTCAACCCTCTGTAAAGATGTTGATGGTGCTACTAGAACTTTGAGAACCCAAGAATGGCTGGAATTGCTGATTATCATTGTCAATACAGTCAGAATAATTTCACTATACAAGGGTCATATTTACTAGGGCTGGCATAATGCATCAGGAATGATTAATTCTTAAAAAACGGATTAGTAAATAATGATTTTTCTTGTTAAACGTGACTCTGTAAACTGATAATGTTAGCTAGCTGGAGTGGGCATCGAGATCACGTCAATCACCAATGTAGAGTACTGTACCTGGGTCATTAGCAGGACTTTATATTGCGCTTGCTGCTCCCCATGTCTCCAGCAGAGGGTGCTAATAGACTACCAGTCAGTTTTAGGAGACAAGCCTTTGTGGTCCTATCATTAAAGCCTCTGCCCCTATCGCTCTCTCCTCAGCCTCCATTCCAGGAGTGCTGCTGAAATAAATCTAATTCATATGACCTAAATTTCTGTCTCGGCAGAGGCGGGCTGCAAAACCCTCTCGTATTTCATTGTCACAAAGGGCCGTGCGAGGAAACAACAATCTCCCTGTAGGCTCTTGCTTATTTTATTTAGTCAAGACATGCCTGATAAATGTCTGTATTAAAGAGCAAGATCATTCCAGTCATCATTTATCTCCTGTGTTATTTACCTCCCAACAGCAATAAAAGGCTGAATTAGAGCACTAAACAACATGTTTTCCAGACTGGCTTCCTTTTAGTAGTAATTATGCGTCAACAGTAACCTTTACAAAATGCCTAACACTTTATAAAAATGCAAAGCCAGCAGGCTTTAAGTGCTGTTGTTGAGGACTCTGCTCGAATGTTTTTTGGAACATTTTTCAGGGAACTACAGCTCCTTTATGCAGAAGGAGATCTTTGAACAYCCAGAGTCTGTGGTCAACACCATGAGAGGAAGGGTCAACTTCAATGACAACACAGGTGAGATMACCTTTCCAGTGTAATACACAAGTCAAGTCACAAAACACTCAAGTTACTACACAATACATACTATGCCCCTCTCATGTCTGTCATTATACCCATCAAGGTGGTATCCTCAGGATCAATATCTATCTGAATACATACCAAGAAAAGGGACATGATTACTGTATTTTGATTGTTTGTATCCTTAGTAACCCTGGGTGGACTGAAGGATCACATTAAAGAGATCCAGAGGTGTCGACGGCTCATCCTCATCGCCTGTGGCACCAGCTACCATGCTGGGGTGGCGGTGAGTAACTGATGACCTTTTCTATAAAGCAGGAATGATATCACCAGCATAAAATGGAGTCAACTAGAGCCTAAGGCTCCAAGATAGGAAAAACAAGGACACAAYTAAGTTCTTACTCTGGTTTGTACATGGAAACATGTTTTTCAGTGTGGATGTCATATGTGATCCAGTGCTGATCTTTCCCCACAGACTCGCCAGGTACTGGAGGAGTTGACTGAGCTGCCTGTTATGGTGGAGCTGGCCAGCGACTTCCTGGATAGAAACACACCAGTGTTCCGTGACGACGTCTGCTTCTTCATCAGCCAATCAGGTGGGAGGATCGCTGTCTCCTCAAGAACCTGAACATTGCCTCTTTGTCTGTACTCATTTCCCCACACAATACAGCTTCAGCAACGTCTCGTACAAGTACATGCTCAGCCCAATGATAATGCACACAAAGCAATTTCTTTCACTTTTCATGTATTGATGCTGAATGTAAAGACCTGATGATATCTGTTATTGCGGTCTATAGAATCTGATATTGTATTCGGTATATACACGTAGTCCAACCTGTTCCAGTATCTATCCTGAGTGCTGATTTGCATTGCTACCTTTTGTGTGCAGGCGAGACAGCAGACAGCCTGATGGCCCTGCGCTACTGTAAGGAGAGAGGAGCCCTGACGGTGGGCGTCACCAACACAGTGGGCAGCTCCATCTCCAGAGAGACAGACTGTGGGGTGCACATCAACGCTGGGCCAGAGATAGGAGTGGCCAGCACCAAGGTGAGGGGACCGGCTCACTGCTGCTCTGTGTAGCACTTCTCCTGACTGATTCCTTTCCCATACTGACTCACGTAGTGTACTGTCCTGTAGACACTCAGCTGTTGGAACAGGAGACCTTCCATTCACCATACTCCGCTATCTCAACTTCTTTTACTTCTGTGGTGGGGGAAAAAATCCCTTCAGGATAGCCTATTAGGGCGGGGGAATTCCTCATATCCCTCTCCAGAGTGTTTTAGTTGGTCAGACTGCAGTAGGGTTGTTGGAGATGAATGGAATGGTCTCCTTCCTAATTAGGCGAAGCGGTGTTACGAAGTCCAGAGGCAGTTTCGCTTTGGCTTGGTCTATATAATCACCCGTGTATACTTATTATTGCAAGGACATGAGGTTTATGCCAATATGCTGCGCTGATGGTATCTGTATAGTTAAGGCAAACCCTGAAGCACTTGGGTGCTAATMGCAATGTTCTATACATGTGGTTAACCCCTCTTTCCCTTGAAATTAGAGAACTTCATCTGAAATTAGTGTCTGGATCCTTTTGTAAGAGGTTATTTAATTAAACTGCTATATTCCACTGCTCTACACAGAACCCACAGTGCCTGATATTCTCATCTTTACTCTTATAAAAAGTAAGGATCCATGGTTTCCCTCTACTATGAGCACTGATCCTACAGATTGCCAGAGTGGGGTTGCAGATGACTGGAGTGAGTTCCACTCAGCAGCTGAGGGCGGGTAGTAGAAAAAGAGTCCGGTCCCTCCCTGCTCTGGCTCTCGGGCTTGGCTGAGGGACCCTCCGGCAGCTCCAAGGCCCCACCCAGCACAGCGCAGAAAGCCTGGCGAGCACGCCTCAAAGACGCTGTCCTTTACTGCTTGTCTGGTCCAGGCCCACGCACAGCACATCAGAGGACATTATGTATTTAACCTCTGCTCAATACACGCTCCTGCTGACTCCGTTTTGTATAGTTTCATAATATTTTTCAGATTAACCTTCTGGGGGACATTAAACTGGATGACTCTGGTGTCTGTCTTGTTCTCAGAATTGGGGCTCTCCACAACTATGTCTGCTAAACAAGGTCAGGGAGAATGAAGCTGGAGTTGAGACGGCACCCCTTCTTGAATACGCTTCTCCCCCTTAGCCAAACAATAGATATTGAGGGAGGGAATGTAAGCAAATGAGAGTCATCTGTGGTCTTTGTCTGAATAGAGCCTGGAGCATGCTTGTACCCTTACATTAAAAGAAATGTAACTGCTCATCATGCCGTATTGCCTGAGGAGGATGTGTGGCACATTTGAGGCCTCTCGGGGACATGGTTGCATCAGTGTGTTTTGACAGGCTAGCGTGAGCCTGTCCTCTTTTCACATTCTGGATGAAGTGATGGGGGTTTTAACCGGATTAAATGCACTGCCACAAATCTGAGTGGATGGCTAGGACTGTCAGTTGTGAGGGACTGTGGTTCCAGTGCTGTCAAGGAAAATAGCTGTGTGAAGGTTTTACAACCATGCCTTTGGCTTTAGATCAATAAAATTTATTTATACAGCCCTTCTTTCAGCTGATGTCACAAAGTGCTGTACAGAAACTAGAGGTCGACCGATATGATTTTTCAACGCCGATACCGATTTATTGGAGGACCAAAAAAGCCGATACCGATTTAATCGGTCGTTTTTAAAAATGTATTTTTATTTGTAATAATGAAAATTACAACAATACTGAATGAACACTTATTTTAACTTAATATAATACATCAATAAAATCAATTTAGCCTCTAATAAATAATGAAACATGTTCAATTTGGTTTAAATAATGCAAATACAAAGTGTTGGAGAAGAAAGTAAAAGTGCAATATGTGCCATGTAAAAAAGCTAACGTTTAAGTTCCTTTCTCAGAACATATGAAAGCTGGTGGTTCCTTTTAACATGAGTCTTCAATATTCCAAGGTAAGAGGTTTTAGGTTGTAGTTATTATAGGAATTATAGGACTATTTCTCTCTATACCATTTGTATTCCATAGACCTTTGACTATTGGATGTACTTATAGGCACTTTAGTATTGCCAGTGTAACAGTATAGCTTCCGTCCCTCTCCTCGCTCCTACCTGGGCTCGAACAAGGAACACATCGACAACAGCCACCCTCGAAGCAGCGCTACCCATGCAGAGCAAGGGGAACAACTACTCCAAGTCTCAGAGCGAGTGACATTTGAAACGCTATTAGCGTGCACCCCGCTAACTAGCTAGCCATTTCACATCGGTTACACAGCCTAATCTCGGGAGTTGATAGGCTTGAAGTCATAAACAGCGCAGTGCTTGAAGCGCAGTGAAGAGCTGCTGGGAAAACGCACGAAAGTACTGTTTGAATAAATGCTTACGAGCGTGCTGCTACCTACCATCSCTCAGTCATACTGCTCTATCAAATCATAGACTTAATTATAACATAATAACACACAGAAATACGAGCCTTTGGTCATTAATATGGTCGAATCCGGAAACTATCAATTTGAAAACAAAGCGTTTATTATTATCGCATATATCCTGACTGCGTGCAATGAACGCAAGAGAAGTGACACAATTTCACCTGGTTAATATTGCCTGCTAACCTGGATTTCTTTTAGCTAAATATGCAGGTTTAAAAATGTATACTTCTGTGTATTGATTTTAAGAAAGGCATTGATGTTTATGGTTGGGTACACGTAGGTGCAACAGTCCTTTTTCCGCGAATGCGCACCGCGTCGATTATATGCAACGCAGGGCACGCTAGATAAACTAGTAATATCATCAACCATGTGTAGTTAACTAGTGATTATGATTGTTTTTTATAAGATAAGTTTAATGCTAGCTAGCAACTTACCTTGGCTTCTTACTGCATTCGCGTAACAGGTAGTCTCCTCATGGAGTGCAATGAGAGGCAGGTGGTTAGAGCGTTGGACTAGTTAACTGTAAGGTTGCAAGATTGAATCCTCGAGCTGACAAGGTAAAAATCTGTCGTTCTGCCCCTGAACAAGGRAGTTAACCCACCGTTCCTAGGCCGTCATTGAAAATAAGGTGTTCTTAACTGACTTGCCTAGTTAAATAAAGGTGTAAAAAAATTAATATATACAAATAAAAAAATCGGCCAAATCGGTGTCCAAAAATACCGATTTCCGATTTGTTATATGTACTTGAAATCGGCCCTAATTAATCGGCCATTCCGATTAATCGGTCGACCTCTAATAATATCACACAGAAATACGAGCCTTAAGTCATTAATATGGTAAAATCCAGAAACTCATTTCGAAAAACGAAACGTTTATTCTTTCAGTGACATACGGAACCGTTCTGTATTTTATCTAACCGGTGGCATCCATAAGTCTAAATATTCCTGTTACATTGCACAACCTTCAATTTTATGTCATAATTACGTAAAATTCTGGCAAATTAGTTCGCAACGAGCCAGGCGGCCCAAACTGTTGCATATACCCACCCTGACTCTGCGTGCAATGAACGCAAAAGAAGTGACACAATTTCCCTAGTTTAATATTGCCTGCTAACCTGGATTTCTTTTTACTAAATATGCAGGTAAAAAAATATATACTTGTGTATTGATTTTAAGAATGGCATTGATGTTTATAGTTAGGTACATTKGTGCAATGATTGTGCTTTTTTCGCAAATGCGCTTTTGTTAAATCATCCCCCGCTTGGCGAAGTTGGCTGTCTTTGCTAGGAAGAAATAGTCTTCACGCAGTTCTCAACGAGCCAGGCGGCCCAAACTGCTGCATATACCCTGACTCTGTTGCACAGAACGCAAGAGAAGTGACACAATTTCCCTAGTTAAAAGAAATTCACGTTAGCAGGCAATATTAACTAAATATGCAGGCATCTAGGAGACACCTGGGACCTCAGTACAGAACACAGTCTGCTTCTTGCTGAAGCATTAAGCATGCATTATGTCTGGCTGTGTCTGTTTTGCAGGCCTACACCAGTCAGTTTGTGGCTCTGATCATGTTTGCGCTGTTGATGTGCGACGACAGGATCTCCATGCAGCCACGGCGACGTGAGATCATCCAGGGCCTGAGAGTTCTGCCAGGTAGACCAGACCCTACACACATCTACCAAGACATTGCACTGTGCTGTTAATGACCATAAACCTTTGTGTAGGTGATGCTCAAAGGGATGTGCAGATTATTCGACACACTGACCTACTGTAGTGTAGACCGCAGTAAGTAATGGTCACAGTCAGCGCAGCCAGAGCGAGGGATGGGAAAGCGGAGGCCTGTAGTGGGCCTCCTCGGTCTGTCATCTTGCTCCAACTGGGCTGTTTTTGTTTGAACAATATGCATTGTCAGAGAGCTAATGCAATGACTCTGCTGTGGCGGTATCCTCAGAGAGGGAACGAGAGTGTACAGTGGGGAGGGAGGAGGCTTCAGCAGCTGGCTCTTAGTCCTGGCTCTTAGTCCTGGCTCTTAGTCCTGGCTCTTAGTCCTGGCTCTTAGTCCTGGCTCTTTGCCCTGGCACACTCCTCTGGACCCAAAGCCTTATGTTAAATGGTCTCCCTGACCCAAGCCCCCATTGACCCCAGTCTCCAGGACCTGTTAACATTGGCCTGCTGGACTGTCATAGGATGGGTGTTACTGTATTGTCTTTCATCCAGGAGTTTGATGAAATTGATTTTCTGACATGTTCTCCCAAATGTACTGCAAATTGAAGAGGAATATTTTGTAGGGGTTTCTCATTTCATAACCTTAGACTAAGATTACTCTTCTTTTTTTCCCCCTCTTTGTACCTGTCTCGCTATCTCGCTATGTGTGTTTACCTGCTGCTCCTCCTTCCTCCCTCTCTTTGTGTGTCAGATCTGATAAAGGAGGTGCTTAGTCTGGATGATGAGATCCAGAGGCTTGCAGCAGAGCTATACCAGCAGAAGAGTGTTCTCATCATGGGCCGAGGCTACCACTACGCCACCTGCCTGGAGGGAGCACTGGTCAGCATGCCCACCTCGATCTCCGCCTCCTGAAACTTAACGTTGTCTCTTCAGAACTGTATTCTACAGGAATCTCCACTCGGCCCAGAGTTGTTTCACTTTCCAATAGCCCACAATAACTGTTCTGCCTCAGCCTCACGCAAGCCCTAATGGAGTCTAGCCTGCTGGAATTGTGTTTTTAATCACAGGAACTAATTAGACTGATTTAGAAATGTCTCTCTGCATAATTGCAACCACACTCCACACTATTTAGGGATTCTTCAAGTTCTGTTGATTGCCAATCCTCCAGTATCTGAGGCACACAGTGTTGAGTCAGTGTGCTGTGCTCCTGGATCTGATCGTGTTCCCTGGCCAGTTTACTGTTCCGTTTTAGAATTTAAGAAGATAAGATATACATACTCAACTTATGTCGTGTTGGCATGGTGTTTTTCTGAGGTTGTGTCCCTGAATGTGTATGGGAATGTGGTTTCCTATCTGAATGAGGTGTTGGGTGTGTCGCTCTCCAGAAAATCAAGGAGATCACGTACATGCACTCAGAGGGCATCCTGGCCGGGGAGCTGAAGCACGGCCCTCTGGCCCTAGTCGACAAACTCATGCCCGTCATCATGATCATCATGAGAGACCACACCTACACCAAGTGTCAGAATGCACTGCAGCAGGTGGTGGCCCGCGCGGTAAGAACTGACGCACCAAATCTCAAACACCATTTAGCTTTCCACCCCATCAACTGTTGAAATGTTGGAACCACAGTAAACCATTGCCAATGACGTTATCTGGTTGTTAAACTCACTTTAAATAAACATTTTGTTTTCTGGTAGTGATATGCCCGCTAGCTGTTGTAGTGACCACCTACCTTCCAGGTTAAAAAGAAATATAACAACTTAAAGACATGGATATTAAGTGCTTCATGCACACATACTTTACACATTAGATTTGTTTTCACAATGCAGTAATATCAAATGGTCCTCACATTCACCACAAAGTGCAAGGGAGAGGTTATTTTCTACATGACATCACCACTCTCACTAATCTACCACAGATGTGGACCTAAGCTTTGGGTTTGAGACATGAGTCAACAAAGCTATTATTCAAGGAAGGACCAAAGTTTCACATTTCAACACTGAACTCCAGGTTAAAGGTTATGACAATGTTGTGCTGGAAGCATAATGCCTTTTGTTTGGTTTACAGGGCCGACCCATCGTGATCTGTGACAAAGATGACTACGAGACCGCCAAGAGCTCGAGCCGCACCATCAAAGTGCCGCACTGTGTGGACTGTCTGCAGGGCATCCTGAGTGTCATCCCCCTGCAGCTGCTCTCCTTCCACCTGGCTGTGCTCAGGGGCTTTGACGTGAGTACTGCACTGTCACTGAGTTGGGTTCTTACTGTAGGCATTCATAATGYGGAGCTAATTTCTTAGGGTTGTTGTTTCTTGGTAAATGTAGAAACGTCTGACTCTTCTCTCCCAATACAGGTGGATTGCCCAAGGAACCTGGCCAAGTCTGTGACTGTAGAGTGAAACGTGTCCTTTGATGATCCAAAAACCCATTTCAGAAACTTTCCTGTTTTGTGTGTCATGGCTCTTTTTAATGCAATTGTTACTCTGGTACGCTAAACATGTACTGTATCTGTCTCTTCTTTCAAAACACACATCTGAAGACATTGTTATATCATAGATGTGATTTTTGGGGGGGGTCAGTGGTGGGAAGGGTTGGCAGTAATGTTGGCATTTGGGTGCTGCCATGGGTTACTGGACTGTAGGCAATTAATGATCCAACTGAAGAAAAGACTGAGCTGTATCTATTTTGGATGATACACAACAGTGCTCATAACTTAAATGTTGGATACTTGCTGCTGGTTTRACATTTAATTCAGCTGTTTGTTGTCAAGAGTCTGCACATGTAGATCTTACTGAAGTTACTGGTTCTTTTGGTGTTATTGGTGAAATAATTTGGTCTGTTGGGATCTGTTTTCTTTGGCAGCTAGAGAAACATCTGTCGTTTGAAATGTTTATCTGTTACTCTTTTGTGTTGAGTAAATTATTAAATGGGTAGTGCAGTTAAGTCACTTCTTTTTTTCTTTTTTCTTTTTATTACACTGAGGTAGAAATGACACTTTGTGAAAATGATAACACCCTTTTTGGGAAATAATGCCTGGAATTTCAGCTTGTACAGGTGCCCTGGAACTTTTTGCCCACATCATGTCACAATGTGATCTGATTGATAATAGAGCAATGACTGAGCTGGGTAAGGGGTGGGCTCTAGACCAGCCAATCAGATATATAAATATCTTCAAATGTGTTTCCTAATGTCCACACGATCAGACTGAGCATTTCAAGGGCCAGTGGAGGCTCAGGGATGTAACTGATGAATGTGATTTTCATTAAATAATTGATTTATTAGACTGATTTATTTAAAGCATGGGTGCTTTAAATATTTCTGAGCTATAGTCCTGACTACATCTGAAGTGCTTCTAAGAAGAAAGTTTCCATAAAAAAATGCTTTAGTCTACTGACCTGTTCCAGAGACTATTGAGAACTCTCCATTATTATACTCAAAATACCATGATGACAAATCAATAGAATTTGTCTCCTACACAAGTTTTGAAGGTGTTAAGGGCAATATGAAACTTGCTACAGACTTGCTTGTGTTCACTATTGTGCACCTATTTGTTTTGAATCATTGGCTAAGTTACAAAAGAAACTTGACAATGATTCACTCATTGTGGTTTGGCAGACGTATAGGAGCGTTAAACTCTTGCCTAAACCAAGTTGGTAGTCTGAATATTTGACTGTCCTGGCATAATCATGCGTCAGTAAAATTCTAAGTGCAATTTAATCATTTACCCAATCAATTTCCTCAAGATGGACAATGAGTACTAGTGGACCAATGATCAACATTCGTTACTCTGTAGGCATGTTACTAGCATTGTGACTTGTTGACAGTTTATCAATATTCAACTCTTCTGTTCTTGTTAGCAATAAATAAATAAATAGGCCTTGTTGCCTGGGCTCAGTTTGGGTCTCTGTTTTACAATAACGCAACTCCTTTTCCAAGAGAAATGGAGTTGCAGATGAGCGTAATCTGCACCAACGTTTTGTCGACCCATGCCCTGCCACCATACCAATTTGATTGCAATATTGGGACCATAGTTTTCCTTTCTATTGAATGTTTTTTATACAGCAACTTAGTACACACACCTCTTGAACATATGGGTTATGCAATCAAAAAAAKKAAACATGCTATGTTAATTTTGCTTTGAGTAACCAAAGGTGTGGTTTTAGAGACGCTGTTGATAAGGGTTTGTAAGTGCTCTGCCTACGAGACACAGAGCAATGCAGTAAGCGTGTTTGACTATGTAACTGCTGTTTTATAACTTAACATGTCAGCTGGTGACTCCAAAATGTGTCTTTTTATAAGCCAAGGAGTATAGCAGTATGCTGGTTTGAATGCTAAAGGGTCACTGACAACTTGAGACAGGTTCTTTGCTTATTTGTATTTTACCTTTCAGTTTAAGATCTTGCAATCAAGCATTATTTTCCTGAAAAGGGGATTTCCCCAAGTAAAGGTTTACCGGTCTTTGCAACTGTGTTTTCATTGTATTACATTTACTGAGCCCTTGTATCTGCCTACATTGCTAGGATCTTTCAAAGACCATGTTTTATACTGGAAGTGCTTTAGTAACTCATGTAAAAATGCAGGCCTTTGACAGGTTCAGACTGAAAGTATGGACAAGGACACTGCACTAACACTCAGACCCTGGAACATCTGTTGGAAACTTGTGGGGCACTTTATTATGACTGTTGCAATAGTGTCTAGTACTATACTTTGTGTCTTTTTAAAATGGGCTTTGACAGTGTACAGTAGGATTAAGTATTCACAATAATGCCCGTGGATTAACAATTTCCCTATCTCATCCATAAAATTGCCATTATGGCAGATAATGTAACTTGCCAAGATTTCCAAATATGCAGTTGGACAATGATTCAACTAATGATTCAATTAAGYAAACATTTTAATAGTTAATATGGCAATTGAAAATACAATAAACACTTGAAGGGAAGTTGAAGCAATAGTCCTAGGATGCACATTTCCTTAAGATGTTAAAAGAATTAAAAAGAAAAGCATTACTCAAGTTACTTTACTGGAGGAAAAGTCCTTAAAACGATATTCATTCCAAGACAAAGTGGTCAGGTAAAGATGCAAAGAGCCACCTCGGACAGAAACAGGAGTGATTTCTTTAGGCGCAACTGCTGAGAGAAGAGCACTTCCTTGAAGCAATGAATCAGGTCCCAACTGAAGGCAAGTGCCTCTGCAAAGTATCCAGTGAGGGTCCTGATGGTGAAGAACATTGGTCTCACGTACCCCCGTAGAACCAACATGGCGGAGACACCTGGTGCAATGCATCTGTTGAAAGCCAAGATGGCTGAGCAAACTGACAGGGAGCACTGACAAAGAGTTGAACAAGCCGCCAGAATTGATTGGGTGGTCTTGAAGCCTTTCTCGGTTTGGCCAGTTTTGGAACCAATAGCCTRGGAGGTATAACAGCGATCATTGACACTTGAACACACATTTATGTRCTGATGAGAAATGACAACTGACAGCATCAACCTAAAGGCTGTGTTGAACTTCAGTATGGCTGAAAGAAAACATGCACAACAGTTGGTAAAAACAAGAGCAGCCTCCAGAATTGTTTCATTGCATTGGCTTAGTACTAAAATGGCCTCAAGTGCAGGAGTTGTGCAATCACCAAAGGCAACCATAGCCTTATACACAGAGCCAAAAAGTCTAAATCCTCTAACCACAGTGAACATTGTTGAAAATATATGTTTTAGTCCTTTAAGATCGTTCACTGTCAAAAGACGACAGAAGGCGTTGTAAACATCCTTTACACACCATTTCAGTGTCATAGCATCATTTTCCTTAAGCATTCAGTTCTCTGGGTTTATCAGTCCTCATTATGAACTAACAAGGGCAAGGCGTCTAATATAGTGGCAAACAGTGCAATTACCTCTGATCTTGAATAACTATCAACAGCTGCTGCAGCTGCCACACCTTGCCAAGGGTGCATCTCAACAGTTTAAAGTGGCTTCCTCTCCTTGTCTCATTTCGTCCATCTGCACTAATTTCTTCTGCTCATTATGAAGACTATTGTATAGTCCATTGACAGCTTTTGTTGTGTGTTTACTGTTGATGCCTACTCCTATCAGTTTACTGACTGGGTGTGTTCAACCAAGGAGTTTAACAGAGCATTTTGTCTTAAAGCAGTGATCGGTTGACTTTTATCGCAATTGAAGAATACTTGACTGTCAGTTAGCTTCCCAGAAAGAATAACCAGAGGCTTTCTACTGGATTTACTGGGTCATAATGTTCTTGAGTTATTATTTTCCTTCTGTTGAATCCAGTGTGAGGGGCCACCAGATACAGTGTTAACAGAGCTTTGTAGATGGATGAGGGCTGGCCTCCTTAGGACTACACAGTGAATTTGAACACTATGTCATAATGGCTTGGAAGAAATGAGGGGTGGAAAGTGTGCAACTTCTGCCAAGACATTTCTTGCATTGTGTTTGGCCTCTATGGAAGGGGTCAATGAACGCAGCTGAGCATTATATTTCCTTTCTCTGTGATCTAGGGACATAAAGGATAATATTCTATATACCATTTAAAGCAACCAAAGCCTTTTGTCTATAGGTTGTTTGTTCTGAGTTATTTGGTTAATACATAGTAATATTTGGTATATATTTATTCCTCAGTTTGAGGATTCAAGTGAACAATTGTTTTATTTCGTCCAAATGTCCCCTATATCCCTCCCACTATATGCCCAAAACACAATTATGTAATGTATAATTAATACTGGCACGCCTTTCCTACAGCCTTTCCACATTTCCTGCAGATTAGATGATGTCTAATATTTTCCTAGATAGCTCACTCCATTTGTAGATGTGACATAATTCAACATATGAACATCTGGATGCTGTTAGCCGTGAATCACAATCATTAAATTTTTTCTATGATTGAGGCAGGGAGGTACAGTCTTTGCACTGTTAGTAAATGGTGCATAGTTGGTGAACCCAGTGACTCCAACATCCTTAACAACATTAGGAGCAAGGTATTCAAAAGAAAGGGGCTGAAAAACGTATTGCTTCAGTGATGTCTAACCAGCTGGTAAATTGAATGTTTCTCTTTTGTATGCTTTTAGTATTTAACATTTTTAAAAGAGGCACTGAATTAGGTCCACTAATAATGGCATGTGGATGTCTTCCAGAATGAGTTTGGAGCGTGCCTATGATCCAGCTGGGTGGGATTTGGGGATAAGAGGGTGGCTTTATGAAATGTGAGGTCTACTAATCTCTTTACAAGTCTCTGGTGATGTGTTTAAACTATGGGACATTGCCTGCTTGCACCTTGTCATTAGGAGCACCATGAAGTACATCGAAATAGTACATTTCACAGGTCAAGAATTGTATCAATCTGCTTTAAATCAGTGTTTTTCAATCCAAGACATTGCTCTCGCTGCTTTAAATGTCATTAGGAACACCTTCCTAATATTGAGTTGCACCCCCCCTTTTACCCTCAGAGCAGCAAGGTGTTGAAAGCGTTTCACAGGGATGCTGGCKCATGTTGACTCCAATGCTTCCCACAGTTGTGTCAAGTTGGCTGGATGTCCWTTGGATGGTGGACCATTCTTGATACATGCAGGAAACTGTTGAGCGTGAAAAGCCCAGCAGCATTGCAGTTCTTGACACAAACCGGTGTACCTGGCACCTACTACCATACTCCGTTCCAAGGCACTTACATATTTTGTCCTGCCCATTCACGACTCTGAATGGCACACATACACAATCCATGTCTCAATTGTCTCAAGGCTTAGGAATACTTTTTTAATCTGTATCCTCCCTTTCATCTACACTGATTAAAGTGGATTTAACAAGTGACATCAGTAAGGGAGCATAGCTTTCACTTGGATTCACCTGGTCAGTCTATGTCATGGAAAGAGCATGTTTTGTATACTCAGTGTATGTGTGRATAACAACAAATCATAAAAAAGACACAGTTTGAAAAAATTACTTCAAGGATTCAACGTTTACTTCATAAATTCTAAATGACAATTGGTTACATAGCAATGACAGCTAAATCTGTACTTGCTTATACTGCCTTGCTTTCCAGTTTCGCGGCTACAGTACACTTCTTTTGACCTGAGAGCCTGGCAGGTGCATGTAAAGTCAATAAGTCTGTAATGAAAATATGATTCCTTCACAAAGGAACACAGAGAGTGACTCCACTTCAAGTTTTCTAGACCCAACATAAAATGCCTTCCTTTGCTACACATATTCAGATTGCAAAATATTTGGATGCGCCTTTTACTATACAAAATCAGACATCTGTACATCAATATGTACTTTCATGAACTTGACTCAATACAAAGCCAACTTTCCATGATTGTCTCCAATCTTCCTCTTATGGATAGGCAGAAGGCCTGGCCTATATTACACCTCATCTGGAGCTATAGTAAAGTGTCTGATGCTGCAGGGGAGATTCTGATCCATTGTGTGGACAAGATCCCAGTCACTGGCACAGAACCACACATGCAGATGCCTGCCTACATGTGTGTCTGGGTGTGATAATAAGACATATAGTTTCATCAAGTGTGTTTACATAAAACTCATCCTGTTTTATGGGCAACTCAAAGCATTACATAATCCAACTTGTGCTTGGAATATTTTGACCCATAGACTGCCTATAGACTTAGCATCGATAGTTGAAGTCGTCATGGCCTGGTTCAGAGGCTAACCATCATTACCCTATGATATTCTTTGGTCAGTTACACAATATGTAATTAGATTTTTTTTAAATGTGACTTCAATAAACCACATTGAACCACAGGAGCAGCAATGACAAAACATTTTTTACATTTTTGGGGGGAAGGCCAAGGATATATACGTCATAACATTTTGAGATGAAATACAACATTGTAAACCCAACTATATAACTTTAACCATTGATAGTGCTGATTCTGAGGAATTTGGCATAATTGTGAGGACTCGTATGCACACATTTATTGTCATTTATTCGTAATGATWATTTTTTTCACCACAACAATCATACTCTGCAAAATAGTTATCCAACACTGAATGGACAAAAAGTAAGACATATTTATACACGCTATATGTATAAAGCATTTTAGGAATGCTATAAACTAACAAAGACCCATCATATGAATCAAACACTGTCACATGGATGAACAAATTACTTAAACCACTGGAATGTAATTGCTCTCCAATAACATTCTGTTTTTAATTAAAGGCACATTTAAGGCGTAAAATCATCCTTTATGCTGTCATTAAGAAACATTGTCCTCGACAGTAATTGTGCAATGCAGCAGGGCATTTGGCACTGGGACATTTTTGTGATTCTAAGAATCCTTCCGCTGCTCATAATAACTTGTTTGTCAMTGAAAAACAAATATTGCATGTGGAAAATTCAGACTGATACATTATCGGAATGTCATTTGGAGACATCTCTCAATTTCTTTCTGAACTTAATACCTCAGCCATCTCTCAAGAGCCTCAGTTAATTTTTTWAAAACAGGCAACCATCCAACACTTGGCTTTACTTTGTTACGACGATATCCATCCATTCTTCTGTTGGTTGTAGAATGGACAGATGGGCTTAGCCCTTATTGCCATGGCAAGGTAACAGTGTTTTGTGCAGACCTGGCCAGCTATGGACAACATAGATCTGTCTATAACGAAAGCTGTCCATCAGGAGATATCCGTGGAACCTCAAATACAACTTCTCTTTGTACTCTTGACCTACATGTGTACATGGGCCACTGTAAACAAATAGCTGACAAGTGTGTGAGCCACACAGATATCCTGGGTGGCAGTAGAATGAGGGGACAGTTGTGATTCCTGTTGATCTTCCTTGTACTAGTACTAGTCAACCCCTGCCCTCCCAATCACTGCTGAGGATTTACAGAGAGGGGCGTGGTGGTGGGCGGGCAGGGGGTGGGGGCAGAGAGCCTTGTCCTGGAGGAGGGGCCTGAGGGGTTGGGGGCAGGGAGCTGGTTGGGGATGCAGGGTGTGGCGGGGAAGGGGGGCACATAGGAGGAGGGGGTATATGCAGAGTGGTTGGAGGAAGGGCTGGAGTTGGAGGAGGAGTGTAAGGTGGGGGTGTGATGGTAGGAGGTGGAGTAATGGGAGGAAGAGGAGTGGTAGAAAAAGGAGGGGGTTTTGAGGGCAGTGGAGGCAGTGTGGAGGTGGAGGATGGAGAGGGGGAGGCTGGGGGGCTGCCGGTAGGAAGGGGGAGTTTGCCTTGGGGAGGTGGTGGGTTGCAGCCTCTTGGAGGGGTGTAGATGGGGACTGAGTGATGGTTGTAGTGGGGGTAGCAAGGAGGAGGATTGAACTTGACCCGGGTGAAGTTCATGCATCGGCCCTGAAATGAAAGAGAGCGACAAGGTTAGAATAACGCAATGTATTATTTCTGAATCCACTGGTCAGTTGTAGAGGTGGTGTGGTTCAAAGTAAAAAGCAATAAAGGTATACATTCTCCAGTCTCTACACACATCTAAGAGACACAGATCTCATGATAAAAATTAGGAAAGTCGGTCACATTGATGTTTCACAGACACCAGTGAGGAGATTTTATGCTATTGTATTGCTTTGTCAGTTGTGCTGGTCAGTTGAATTAGCTGGAGGCATACAAATGTCTCTTGCTTCGAACTGTTACAAATTGAATGGACTGATTGCTACAACACATGTTCCTACAGCATGGCAACTTTTTTAAGAGAGCGTGTGCACTGTCCACCATCGACATTTCTATTTCAAATGACTGGGTTAGGGAGACCAACACACATGCTGTGATTTCCCATCATGATTCATGTCTGCATAGTGTCAGTGCTAAATCCAAAGAAAAATCCTTGCTGCAAAACTTTTACTGAAAACAAGATGTTTGTGATGCTATCCCAAACAATATCAATGCAAAGAACAGAGAGTACATAGACCTATGCTTTAAGATTCATGTAGTTTCAAGTTTATTAGTCATATGTACGGGATACGCAATGGTAGACAGCGTCCAACAAAATGCTTACTTGCAGGTTCCTTCAGAACAATGCAACAACAATAAGAAATAATAAAAGATAAGAATACGAACATAAAGTAAATTGCAATAGAATAGAATAATAGATTTTAGCATAAGTATAACGTATGAAGGCACAATTCATAGATCCAAATGTAGGGGGGGAGGCAAGTGTATAAATTGAGCAGTTTAATAAAAGTCTGGTAGCGACAGCTGTGATGTGTGTGTAGCATGAATTGAAGCAAAAAATGTATACGCAACATGCAACAATTTCAAAGACTTTACTGAGTGACAGTTCATATAAGGAAATCAGTCAATTGAAATTAATTAATTAGGCCCTAATCTATAGATTTCACATGAATGGAAATACCGATACGCATCTGTTGGTCACAAATACCTTTAAAAAAGGTAGGGACGTGGATTAGAATACCAGTCAGTATCTGGTGTGACCACCATTTGCCTCATGCAGGGCGACACATCTCCTTTGCATAGAGTTGATCAGGCTGTTGATTGTGGCCTGCGGAAGGTTGTCCCACTCCTCTTCAATGGCTGTGCAAAAATTATGCTGGAACACACTGTCGTACAAGTCGATCCAGAGCATCCCAAATGCTTAACGGGTGACTTATCCGGTGAGTATGCAAGCCACGTAAGAACTGGGACATTTTCAGCTTCCAGGAAATGTGTACGGATCCTTGCAACATTATCAACAACATTATCATGCTGAAACATTATCATGCTGAAACATTATCATGCTAAAACATGAGGGGATGGCAGCGGATGAATGGCACAACAATGGGCCTCAGGATCTCATCAAGGTAACTCATCAAGGTAACTCTGTGCATTCAAATTGCCATCGATAAAATGCAATTGTGTTCATTGTCCGTAGCTTATGCCTGCCCGTACTATAACCCCTCTGCCACCATGAAGCACTCTGTTCACAATGTTGGTATCAGACCACTCTCCCACACGACGCCATACATGCTGTCTGCCATCTGCCCGGTACAGTTGAAACCGGGATTCAACTGTGAAGAGCACACTTTTCCAGCATGACAGTGGCCATCGAAGGTGAGCATTTGCGACTGAAGTCAGTTACGACGCCGAACTGCAGTCAGCTCAAGACCCTGGTGAGGATGACGAGCACGCGGATGAGCTTCTCTGAGACGGTTTCTGACAGTTTGTGTAGAAATTCTTCGGATGTGCAAACCCACCGTTTCATCCACTATGTGGGTGGCTGATCTCAGGCCATGCCCCTCGAGAGACTGAAAAGATTTTGCATGGGTCCTCACATCCTCAAAATGTTCTACAGCTGCACCATCAAGAGCATCCTGACTGGTTGCATCACTGCCTGGTATGGCAACTGCTCGGCCTCCTGAGGATAGTGCGAAGGCCCAGTACATCACTGGGGTCAAGCTTACGGCCATCCAGGACCTCTATACCAGGCGGTGTCAGAGGAAGGCCCTAAAAATTGTCAAAGACTCCAGCCACCCTAGTCATAAACTGTTCTCTCTGCTACTGCACGGCAAGTGGGACCGGAGCGCCAAGTCTAGGTCCAAAAGGCTTCCTAACAGCTTCTACACCCAAGTAATAAGACTCCTGAACAGCTAATCAAATGGCTACCCAGACCATTTGCATTGTCCCCCCCCTTTTTTTTATGCTGCTGCTACTCTCTGGTTATTATCTATGCATGGTCATTTTAACAAGTTTACATACACTTAGGTTGGAGTCATTAAAACTAGTTTTTCAACCACTCCACAAATTTCTTGTTAACAWACTATAGTTTTTGCAAGTCGGTTAGGACATCTACTTTGTGCATGACACAAGTCACTTTTCCAACAATTGTTTACAGACAGATTATTTCACTCATAATTCCCTGTATCACAATTCCAGTGGGTCAGAAGTTTACATACACTAAGTTGACTGTGCCTTTAAACAGCTTGGAAAATTCCAGAAAATGATGTCATGGCTTTAGAAGCTTCTGATAGGCTAATTGACAGAATTTGAGTCAATTGGAGGTGTACCTGTCGATGTATTTCAAGGCCTACCTTCAAACTCAGTGCCTCTTTGCTTGACATCATGGAAAAATCTAAAGAAATCAGCCAAGACCTCAGAAAAACAAATGTAGACCACCACAAGTCTGGTTCATCCTTGATAGCAATTTCCAAATGCCTGAAGGTACCACGTTCATCTGTACAAACAATAGTATCCAAGTATAAACACCATGGGACCACGCAACCATAATACCGCTCAGGAAGGAGACGCGTTCTGTCTCCTAGAGATGAACGTACTTGGTGCGAAAAGTGCAAATGAATCCCAGAACAACAGCAAAGGCCTTGTGAAGATGCTGGAGGAAATAGGTACAAAAGTATCTATATCCACAGTAAAACAAGTTCTATATCGACATAACCTGAAAGGCCGCTTAGCAAGGAAGAAGCCACTGCTCCAAAACCACCATAAAAAASCCAAACTACGGTTTGCAACTGCACATGGGGACAAAGATCGTACTTTTTGGAGAAATGTCCTCTGGTCTGATGGAACAAAAATATAACTGTTTGGTTATAATGACCATCGTTATGTTTGGAGGAAAAAGGGGGAGGCTTGCAAGCCGAAGAACACCATCCCAACCGTGAAGTACGGGGGTGGCAGCATCATGTTGTGTGGGTGCTTTGCTGCAGGAGGGACTGGTGCACTTCACAAAATAGATGGCATCATGAGGCTGGAAAATTATGTGGATATATTGAAGCAAAATCTCAAGACATCAGTCAGGAAGTTAAGTATTGGTCGCAAATGGGTCTTCCAAATGGACAATGACCCCAAGCATACTTCCAAAGTTGTGGCAAAATGGCTTAAGGACAACAAAGTCAAGGTATTGGAGTGGCCATCACAAAGCCCTGACCTCAATCCCATAGAAAATGTATGAGCAAGGAGGCCTACAAACTTGACTCAGTTACACCAGCTCTGTCAGGAGGAATGGGCSAAAATTCACCCAACTTATTGTGGGAAGCTTGTGGAAGGCTGCCCAAAACATTTGACCCAAGTTAAACAWTTTAAAGACAATGCTACCAAATACTAATTGAGTGTATGTAAACTTCTTACCCACTGGGAATGTGATGAAAGAAATAAAAGCTGAAATTAATCATTCTCTCTACAATTATTCTGACATTTCACATTCTTAAAATAAAGTGGTGATCCTAACTGACATAAGAGAGGAATTTTTACTAGGAATAAATGTCAGGAATTGTGAAAAACTGAGTTTAAAGGTGTATGTAAACTTCCGACTTCAACTGTATATGTACACTACCATTCCAAATTTTGGGGTCACTTAGAAATGTCCTTGCTTTTGAAAGAAAAGCAAATTTTTTGTCCATTAAAAGAACATCAAATTGATCAGAAGTACAGTGTAGACATTGTTAATGTTGTAAATGACTATTTTAGGTGGAAACGGCTGATTTTTAATGGAATATCTACTGTGCATAGGCGTACAGAGGCCCATTATCAACAACCATCACTCTTGTGTTCCAATGGCACGTTGTGTTAGCTAATCCAAGTTTATCATTTTAAAAGGCTAATTGATCATTAGAAAACTCTTTTGCAATTATGTTAGCACAGCTAAAAACTGTTGTTCTGATTAAAGAAGCAATAAAACTGGCCGTCTTTAGACTAGTTGAGTGTCTGGAGCATCAGCATTTGTGGGTTCGATTACAGGCTCAAAATTGCCAGAAATGAATAACTTTCTTCTGAAACTTGGGTCCAGCAAAATTAAGGCAGTTTATACAATTTTGAAAACATTACAACACATTCACAGGTTTCACAACACACTATGTGCCCTCAGGCCCCTACTCCACCACTACCACATATCTACAGTGCTAAATCCAGGTGTATGTTGTCGTGTCTTTGACATCATTAAAACTGAAGACTTATTTATCAAATAACTCTCTGAAATTATTATTATGCGATTAAACTGATTAATCGTGTAACTGTAATTAACTAGAAAGTCGGGGCCCCAAGGAAAATAATCAGATTACAAAGTTATAATTTTCCTAATATAACTTTCAGATATTTTAATATCTGCTCAATTAGTCTTCGAATTAATGAATTATTATTTACCTTACGTTAGTCTCATTCCAAATTGTTGGTTATCAGTCTTCACTATGAGTCATCCATACATAAATTGTCTTAAAATCATTTATTTACTAACTAAGTAATTCACAGAAATGCATCACACAAACAAACAAAATAGATATGTTAACAAAGAAATGATAGGGGGATGTGCCCTAGTGGGCTAAACCGGTATGGCGGCTTGTTAGACAGAGTGATAATTATAACAATTGAAATGCTAATCCTTTGCACATGAACGCTCACTCATTCGGGAACAATTGCAATCAATATATATATTTACGCTCAGTGTGTCGTCGGGATCTCTGTTGAAAAGTTTGTTTCTGTTGGAGAGTCTGTCCGCCCTCTCTCTCTCTCTCTCTGTCGTGGTTAGAATGAATAGTTCAGAGTGACATTCATTCATGTCGTTATAGGATAGATGTTTCGGCGGTTGTCGGTCTTCGCGTTCAATGATACCGAATTCCTAGCTGCAGACTAGTAATTAATATCAAAGACTTGTTCTTATTCTGTCGGTATCGATAGTTTAAGAGTTTAACCACGTGGAATGGTTCAAAGTTCAGGAGTCTGGTCTCAAACCTTGGCCCTCTCGTTATCGAGGTAAGCTGGTCTGCAACCTTTAGCCATCTCGTAATTGAGGTAAGCTCGGCCTCGTGATAGAAAACCCGGGTGGGGGTTTTATTTGGAAGAGCAGAAAAGGGCCTGTCCCAGGACACAAGACCATAACTGTGCTCATAGGCGGTCCTCTGATTTAGTTAAACTCRAAAGGGAATTGGAGTTTCCTTCATTAAACAGTCCAAAATCACATTACACAATTTCACAAACAGTATCATCCTCACTCATTCATCTTATACAACAATTAGATGTAAGCCTCATATCTGAGGCTATTGTTTAAACAGCGTTATGGTAAGGTGGCCCTATTGTCTCCCATGAGTTTCACAAAATTGTACCAAACGGACCAGTTCGTAGCTGGATTCTTCACCGATCTTTTATACCTTCTCCAGAACATAAATGTTGTTCGGACCTCAAGTTCTGTGAGGTGGAAGAAATTCCTTTGTTCTCTCTATGAAAACTCACTCTCTCTCTATACTGTGGCCATGAGGAGATAATCTCCAACAGGAATTTACAACCTCTCTGACCACAGTAGCCTGGTTGTTGAAGACAGAGAGAGGGAGGTTGGTGCTCACTGTACCCAAAGAGGGCAACGTCATGACAATGTATATAATGTATGTTATCATGTGTGTGTGTGTATGCATGTATCTGTGCCAATGTTTGTTTTGCTTCACAGTCTCTGCTGTTCCATAAGATGTTTTTTATCTGTTTTTTTWWATCAAATTTTACTGCTTGCGTCAGTAACTTGATGTTGCTTGTTGGACCTGCCTTGTTGATAGTGTTGTTAAGAAAGCAGAGTATTGCTTTATTATAGACAGACTTCTTCCCATCTTAGCTACTACTGCATCAATATGTTTTGACCATGACAGTTTACAATCTAGGGTTACTCCAAGCAGTTTAGTCATCTCAACTAGCTCAATTTCCACATTATTTATTACAAGATTTAGTTGAGGTTTAGGGTTTAGTGCAAGTTTTGTTCCAAATACAATGCTTTTAGTTTTAGAAATATTTAGGGCTAACTTATTCCTTGCCACCCACTCTGAAACTAACTGCAGCTCTTTGTTGAGTGTTGCAGTCATTTCAGTTGCTGTGGTAGCTGACATATATAGTGTTGAGTCATCTGCATACATAGACACTCTGGCTTTACTCAAAGTCAGTAGCATGCCGTTAGTAAACATTTTAAAAAGCAAGGGGCCTGAACAGCTACCCTGGGGAATTCCTGATTATAACTGGATTATATCTGAGAGGCTTCCATTACAGAACACCCTCTCTTTATCTACATTATAGCAGGGTGTGTAAAGCCATAACACGTACGTTTATCCAGCAGCAGACTATAATCGATAATGTCTAAAGCTGCACTAAAGTCACCCGCGACTGCTTCCGGGTGAGCGGATTCCTGTTGGCTAATGATCTTGTACAGTTCGCTGAGTGCCGTCTTGGTGTTTGTTTGTGGCGGTATGTACAAAGCTGTTATAATAACACACGTGAATTCCCTCAGCATATAGTGGGGTCGGCATTTTAGCATCAGAAACTCCAGGTTGGGCTAACAGGAACTCTCAATGTTTTCAACGTAGGTCCACCAGGAATTGTTTATGAGAAAACATACCCCTATCTCTCTGACTCTAACCAGAAGCCGCCGTTCGATCCATTCGAAATATGGAGAAGCCATCTGGTTGAATAGCAGAGCCGATTGTATTGTCCGTAAGCCACGTCTCAGTAAAAACAAAGTCCCAGCATTCCCTGATGTCCCTCTGCAATTGAAGCCTTGCTGTGAGTTCACAAAGTTTATTTTCCAGCAATTGGACATTAGCCATCAGTATACTAGGAAGAGGAGGCAGTTTAGCTTGGATGTATTTATGCATTTATATTCCAAACAATAGCCAGTGTTTTGGAACACTGGCTTATGTTTTGGAATATTAAACAATTACCCTACGTACATGCTTTGCTTTCTGTGTGAGCTTTCCTCCTGTCAGGATTATTGTCAGTGACAATATTGCGTGTATACCCTTTTTTGTGCTTAAATCGGTTAAGCTGCCTACCTACCTCTCTCCTTACAATCCAACTACAGTGGATAGGTTACCAGTTGTCTGGGTCTATCTTGGTCCCTGTGGAGCAGCCTGAGAGAGGACTGAAGTGTGAGAGCATGAGGAGCCTCATCCTGTAGGAGCACTGAGGCAGGCTGGTGAGACCTTTACTGACTGCTGTTGGGAATCCTGAGGTTGAACCACTAATTCAAATCAACACTCCTATTCCCTTGACTCACGTAGCAGAGCAGACCTTTTTTTACTGCCCCCTGACCATTTATACATTTATGAAAGACTACCTGAAAGGAATACAAATAGGTTTTACTTCTTGAGTTCAGCTCTCTGACTTCAAAGCACAAACTAAGACGTAAAACAATGAATCCCAAATGTGGATGAAATATCTACAGCTGATGCAACCCTTGCTGTGTGCCACCACACCATGATGTTTTCTTTGTGTCTTAAATTGAAAACAGTACAGCTCCTCATTAGAGCCCCAACCAATGACTGTATGTGAATGGACAAAGCCATTGATCATGTGACACCATTCATTCCTATTGAGAAGACGTCATAGCGCATTGAAACCAAATGAAGTTGGTTAAAATGGCATCTCAAGGACACATAACATGCACAGTTTGAGCTAATCCAGGAAGTGATGTTACGGGCTAGCTCAGTGCTCCCCCTCTTATTGAATAACTCTAGTTGAAGGCCAACCAGGGTCCTCAGTCTGCCATTAGCAACTAAATTGTCCTTATAACTTGTTCTGTGTGTGATTTTAAAATGATTGGTTCAAGGACATACATCTGGTATATTATTGGTACCATGATTGTCTTCTAAAAATGTTATTTACACGAAGTTTTACATTTTTCCATTGACTGGGGATCCTGTTTTCTGCAGTTCTGCACTTGGCCTTGAACTTCCGTGGCTTCAGTGAGAGGGGGCAGTTGTTCTCTCCTGGCACCAACACAGGGGCAGAGGAGAGGAAGCAGGGACTCTGCTCTCTCCCCACTAGCCCTGTCAGTGCACTGGAACATTGGATAAAGGGAATCGGACTGAGTATGTGATGTCAAGTGGGAGTATTGCTGAAATCCTGGCCAGATTCTTTCCCTCCCACAGCTGCATTGGTTTGGAGGAAACTATAAAAACAATGCCTTAACTTGAGGTCTTAATTGCAACCAGAGCAGGCTTGTTTACTGAGAGTCAACAAGAAAACTAGAGAGCTCTCTGCCTAGCTTCCTGTGTACTAATGAACTAACAGCTTTATGGAGATGAGGTTTCACTCCTACTCTTAATTATGTACGGCTTAGTTGTTATTAATGTCAGCAGTCATTTACAGTGTGATAGGCATTAGAATAGAGTCTGCTGGTTTTTATTTTTGCTTTTTAAGTCTTATTTCCCCTCATGTGCTGGCAAAAGTAAATTCATGACAGCGTTGCAAGTTTTCTGATGTCTCTGTAATTTCCACTGTCTCTATTCACCATCTTACAGTGAGTGGGGTGTGCAGACCAATGGAGCTGCAGTAAACAGTTGTACCTAAGAAGACAGTATAAAAAGCCTCATTGGTAATTTTGTGTTCAGTCAGTGTAACAGGCCTTTCATGTGCTCCCCGCAAGGGCACAATGCTTCCCCTCGCCCTGCTGTGTACTTTACTGTAATATCTTCACATTCGCATCAACAAGTTACACAATTAACCACATAGCTTTATGTACAAGGAAAAATGAATAAATCAGCCACATTGGAAAATGCTAAAATCTTTAGAGAATTATTTGTTTGAGCCCATCCCTCAGATGACATGACTGAAGAACTTTGCTGACAATACACTTAGCCCCATCCACCCTGAATAGCTACACATTAATTCAGGTTGAACTTCCTGTGAAGGAGGAAGTAGAGTCTACTGAATCAATCTTCCTCTCTGTTCTCATTCTCCTCAGCACAGCCCAGTCGAACCTAACCACAGCTCCAGTGGAGGCTTCTGAGTGGAGGACGGCTCATAATAATGTCTGGAACTGAGCAAATGGAATGGAATCAGACACATGGAAACCATGTGTTTGATGTATTTGATACCATTCCACTAATTCCGCTCCAGCCATTACCACGAGGCCGTCCTACCCAATTAAGGTGCCACCAACAACCTTCGTATGCACAGCTCTCAACACAGGCTGTAACTCTCAACACAGGCTGTAACTCTCAACACAGGCTGTAACTCTCAACACAGGCTGTAACTCTCAACACAGCCTGTAACTCTCAACACAGGCTGTAACTCTCAACACAGCCTGTAACTCTCAACACAGCCTGTAACTCTCAACACAACCTGTAACTCTCGGGGGTTTCTAAAGTCATGGGTGCCAGCTCACTACTACTGTAGTTTTCCCAGCAGTCCTCTCTTTCTACAGTATGTGTGCTTTATTACTGGCAGCTGTGCCCATTTATGTTGCTACATTTTCTGTTGCTTCAAAATGTACTCATCATGCAAAGCCTGATTCATGCGTCACCAAATAAAAACACAGACTGGCTTTATGGTGGAGGAGGAGGAGGGAGTGATGGAGTTTCTAATGGAATAATGGACTATACCCCTTAGCAAATTACAAGTAAAAATGTTAACACAATATTTGTTTTGCTTGGATTTCATAGTTCCCTATTGAAATATAACTTATTTCAAAACCTTATTGTTTAATAGTTGAAAGTCACAACCTCTGATAGATTTAAACAGGTCAATGAACATCATGTGGCGCTATAATAGTATAGCTACAGTATGTTTTAGAGACTCCTGTACAGAACACTTGTGTTGCTATACGCCGGTTAGTTACAGGTTGCTTGATCAGGAAAATTGCTAAAATAATTACATTTTCCTCCAGTGGAAACCATGACGTGTTTCATAGAGCCCTGGGTTCCATATGACGCAGGCAGAGTTGGGTTGTAGAAGGGGACCTCACATGAACCTTGCTCTGTCTACATGTATCCAGCTTGTTGGGTCTTACCTTATCTCCTGGGTGTGGTCGCATCACAGACACACGGTCATAGCCTTTCCTCAGCAAAACCCACAGAGCATCCAGCTTGCCCTGCAATCACAGAGCAGTACACAATACCAATAAGATGCTTTTTGTGCATGGTTTTGTGTTGGTGTGACTATAAGTCGCTATGCAACATACATTTACACACTATACTAATACTTTACATGAATTTCCAGGGATTATCTTCGAACTCAACCCATAACTTCCTAATTTTCTCAATGCATGTCTATCTGTTACCAATTAGAGTGTTCACTTTGTAGATTGAAATTCAATTTAATTATAAAACAGCTGACCCAGATTATTATCAAAGCCAGAACCTGAACAAATTATATTTGCTCATTGTGAATTCTGCATAGACCCAGCCATTAATAAGAGGTTGGGGAAGGGGCAGAACAAAAATAATCTGTTTTTCTACACAAAACTACTGGTTCTGCAGCCCTTGTCCCCTGGAGGTCAGTCCAGTGTGTATCTGGTTTCAATTAGCCATCCCCTGCTGACTGTCAGGACATATAGAACAATGCCTTTAACTAGCACCTGGCCCTGTGTGTAGGGGCTCCATACCAGTGGTCACGTAAGGACTGGGACCCCAACACTAAAATATGAAATGCCTACATAATAAACTCCAGCTTCAACCCATCCTATCAGTCAAATACATGGCCATATATAAAGGAACCTATGTTGAGTATGTGATTGAACTTGACAACTGTGTGTGCAATGTATTGTCCAGGTCAATACCTTAATTGGTGAGTACCACTTATGAGGGCCAGGAGGCTTGCGCGTGCCATTGTTGAGGATGCGAGTCGGGGTCTGTATAAACTCCTGCTCGGGCATCTTCACCCTGGCGTTCTTGGCCTTCTCCAGCTTGGCTCCCTCCTCAGTAGAGCCTTTCTCACCCCAACGCACCTGACAAATAACAAGAGGTTTTAAGATCGGTCTAGCTTCATTTCAACCAAATTCAATCAGTCGGATCAACCACTGAGTGTGTGCTTGATTGTTTGCCATTGCTGTTCTTTCAAACAGAGTCTTCCTGTGTCAAATAGCATGGAGAGGACAGCTGTAGATTGTGAGGGAGGGCAGGTACATTACAGTAGTATGAAGTACAGTAGTGGGAATGAAATCTGGTTGTCAGCACTTAAACACAGCAGGGCTCCAGGGAAGCTCACCTCCATCCTTTTGATTCCACCCACACCTCTACCCCCATAATAGGAAGCATCAACCGTGGGCCACTTCTTCTTGGGCATCCCATCTTCTTCCTCATCCTGAAGTGGGGGGAAATAGAGAGAGTGTGTAAAGACAGGTGTTAATATCTCACATGTGGTTCACAGTATCTAAGACAGGGTTAATGTAGGTCTGAGATGATTGATTGATCATTTCACACACACTGGTACTGTTGGTTCTGAGATACAGTTTAAAGACCAAGCCCCCTGTCTCTCCATCTTTCATATACCCTACTCTCAGTCTAATATTTCAGGCCCTGGGTATGATTTCCTTTATTGTCTAAGTCAGTCTCCATCTACTCACTCTCCCCCTCGCCTCATTACCTCCAGTCCCGTCCGTGGCGTGCGTCAGATCAGAGGAAATGACAGAGCCCACAGCCCACCTCCTCATGTTTCAGCTCTTTCACATGCCCAGATTCAGATTAATTGAATCCATCAGGACTATGATGCGGGCCTGCCAGGGAGGAGGTGGCAATAACAATAGGCTGACGCCATCACCCTCGCTGACCCTCAGAGAGACACAGACAATGGGCAAAGAGCTTCACAGAAAAAAAGGAGGAGATACCTCCTATATGATCTAATTGAATTGGAGTGGGGGAGATGCTTACTTCACCAATTTTGTGTGGACATTCCATGTGCCGGGTTAATGAGGTGATCTTAKGACAATCGATATCTTACAAAATCAACATCTAAAAGAAGCACTGGTATAAACATAATGATATCAGTTGAGAAGACAAGTACTTGGATTGTGTCACTACAGTATACACCTGTCTCTCTATTCTTTCCTGATGACAACCATAGTCGCGTACCCCCCCCCAAAAAAAAAAAAAATGGGTCTATAATAAAAGGAAATATTGCAACATTTATGAAGAGAGTGTGTGCTGTAAAAAAGCTTAATGACATTCAAATGAGTCAAATTTGATAGAATTCTGTTGACAGTTGAAAATGTTTGTAAGTAGAGTCATTTGCGGTGCTGTTTGTTGTTCACTGTGAAAGTATTTATTGTTGTGAAGTATTGTTTGTTTCATCTGATTAGTCAGTGAATTTCCAGAGGTCTGGAGGGATTTCAAGGAAAGGATTCCTAACAGATGGCTCTTAAATAAGGCCTTAGTTGAAACCTTAAACTTAAAGAAAATCCCATACAGTGAAGTAAAGGGACAATTATTCTCAGCTTTATTTTTATCATACAGGGGAGGTATAGAAATGGATGATCAGTTTGTACAGTGACCAGAGAAGGGTCTGTTCAAAGAAGCTCTCATGCCTTTTTATCAGAAGGTATTTGCTGAGAGTAAGGGCTTCATAGTGGGAGGGTGTTGTCCTCATGACATGGGCGGAAGAAACAGCTTGGTCATATGTCAGTCTATAAAATCAAGGGGAATATTAAAGGTCAGTGAGTTGAGGTTATTGAAGAAAATGGACCATAAGCAATGGGTTCCTACACCTATTAACACTTCAAATGGATGTGCTACACTGTCCTTGTAGCCTAGGTTTTCTCTCTCGTGGATAGGGAATATACATCAAGGATAACTGTTGTTCAGTAAAAATCTCCAAAAAAAGAATGTGACTACTTTAACTATAAAACAAATGGCTGCAAGTGTATTTATGTTCTGCTTAATGGCCATTACATAATTTAACAGCCATATCATTGTGTAACAGTGAGTGAATGGAAACTTTTCTTCTGGAGACCAATAGAAGACATAAAATATATTAACCCACACCCCGAAAGTAATCAACATCAAGGGTTTACCTACCGAACTGTCTTCCACTACTGCTGGTGGGGGCTCATGGATAATCTATGGTGAGAGAAAGAGGGGGGGGGGAGTTTACACTCGTGACAAGCATGTAAAAAAGCAAATGTACTTCAAAAACACATTAAAATATATGTCACAGTAATGTGTGCCAAAAACAGGGTTGCATGAAAACACATGGCTCAGGAATTGTTTTTCTCTCTCCTTTTTCCTACTATTTACAAGGGGGGTGGGGGAATAGTAAAGGGCATTCGAGTCTATGCTCCACGCTCACTTGTTTTTCTGTTTTTAGCTATGAGGAAATTCAAGAAACCCTGTGTAAAATATGTTCCAGAAAAAAGGACATCTTCACAGACATGTAGGCTTTTAACTACCAGCTCCTCCTGTTGGATTTTGGCAGAGCCCTGTGATGATGTAGAAAAATATTAAAATCATTGAGATGTTTAGTAAATATTGATAATCTGTATTTTCCTCATTCACATTGCTCAATCTATAGGAAAATACATGCTTGGGGTGTGTCCATGGCTAACAAAACGTTGAGCAACTATAACTAAGTACATTTCCTTAGAAATGAACCCGGCCAAGGCAATGAATATTCATTACTTGAAATTAGATTATTTTCCCCTGTGCTTCCCAATCCCAAAGGCTGGGATGCTATCTGATTTCCCATGGTAACATAGCATCACTCTCCTAAACAGTGCTGGGCAAGGGTTTCCACTGAAAATAACTGACAAGAACTAAAAAGAGAGTGTAACATATAAAAAAAAAAAAATCTGCGTCTTTCCAACTTCTCTGTTTCCAGGCTTGATGGGAAATACACATTTTTAATTCCGTATAGGAGACCAAAGCGGTTAAATTGTGATCCATTTTGTCAGGCCTAGCTGGGAGGATTTTTGTCTAAATACTAGAACAGCATAAAGAAGCTATATCGTCCTCGACCTTGGAGCTGAGAACCACTGTTCTGTGACCCTCCAGTGGAACAAACTACTTCAACAGAGGGACTAAGTACTTCAGCACACCTTTACCACTGACCTCTGGTGGCCTACGGGCATAATGGACTAATTAAATCAATTGGAGGCAAAAAGGCCAAAGAGTCTCATCCTTCACTGACTCATATAACCCATCTCACCATGGAAATACTGTTTAGATTAGCAAGATGACTTGAGTGTGATTTATTCAGATAAAATAACTCCGTAAAATACATCCGTGATCATCTGTGATAAAGTACATAAATAAAGTACATAGAGTTCTCTCAGAAAAGACTTACTGGGAATGCTTCAAGCTACACACAGGTCTACCATATAGGGCCATTTGTATTTAATAAAATAAAAGTTTAAAAAAGGTTCAAGCTTTTAAGACACTGTCCATGAGTGTGAATGTGACAGATAGTGTATGTGACTCACCACAGTGCAGCAGAGAGGCCAGAACCACCAGAGCAGCATGAAGACTAAGAGCATCATGAGGATGAGCAGGGCGATGGCCAGGATGGTTCCATCAGACTGGGACAAAGAGAGAGAGAGAGAGAGAGGGACACAGGTCAAACTCAGTCTCCACTGACCTGCATGTTCCACCACAGTGCAAAGGCTGAGACCCATCAGAAAGTTAAAGTGCCTGTAATCATGTAACTACAGGGGACTAACTGTCATAGTTTGGGACAGTTATTGGTTCATGTGAGTCTTTGATGGGGGTACTGCAACAACATGCACCACCCCACTGTACTTACACAGCCCACTGTTGTAATGGTGACTGAACTGGAGATAAAACTGAGACCTTCATTCATGCTGACATAGAGGTTGGCTGCCCTGGAACACAATAGGGGTGTAAAGAGATAGCGTGTGGTTAGGATGGGTGACAGAAACATCAGCAGGTAAACAGCAGATAAAGAGAAAAACTGATATTCTTTCAGTGATTATAGTACTTACATTCCCTCTTCCTGGAGAATGGGTGCAGGACAGAGGAGATACGTATCTTCCACTATTAATGGCTTCACACCTAGGAGTACAGGAGAACAAAGGGTCACAACATTGACTCATACACAAACATATTGGTTCTGCTCTAGTCAAAGTGTAATTCAGACTGCACAGATCAGAACCCATTGACCTTTTGAGAAGTGGAGCAACAGCATACCTACCGTACCAGTCAAAAGTTTGGACACACCTACCCATTCAAGGGTTTTTCTTTTTTTCTTTCTACTATTTCCTCATTGTAGAATAATAGTGAAGACATCAAAACTATGAAATAACACAAGGAAGCGTGTAGTAACCAAAAAAAAAAGTGTTAAAATATTTTATATTTGACATTCTTCAAAGTAGCTACCCTTTGCCTTGATGACAACTTTGCACAATATTGGCATTCTCTCAACCAGCTTCATGAGGGAGCCACCTGGAATGCATTTCAATTAACAGGTGTGCCTTGTAAAAGTTGAGGAACTTCTTTCCTTCTTAATGTGTTTGAGCCAATCAGTTGTGTTGTGACAAGGTAGAGGTGGCATACAGCAGATAGCCCTCCTTGGTAAAAGACCAAGTCCATATTATGGCAAGAACAGCTCAAATAATCAAAGAGAAACGACAGTCCCTCATTACTTTAAGACATGAAGGTTAGTCAATGAGGAAACTTACAAAGTTCTTGAAATTTTTCACAAGTACAGTCGCAAAAACCATCAAGTGCTATGATGAAACTGGCTCTCATGAGGACTGCCACAGGAAAGGAAGACCCAGAGTTACCTCTGCTGCAGAAGATAAGTTCATTAATGTTAACTGCACCTCAGATTGCAGACCAAATAAATGCTTCACAGAGTTCAAGTAAGACACATCTCAACTGTTCAGAGGAGACTGTGTGAATCCGGCCTTCATGGTTGAATTGCTGCAAAGAAACCACCAATAAAGGACACCAAAAAGAAGAAGAGACTTGCTTTGGCCAAGAAACACGAGCAAGGGACATTAGACCGTTGGAAATCTGTCCTTTGGTCTGATGAGTCCAAATTTTTGATGTCAACCTCTGTGTCTGTGAGACGCAGAGTAGGAGAACAGATGATCTCCACATGTGTGGTTCTCACAGTGAAGCATAGAAGGAGGTGTGATGGTGCTTTTCTGGTGACACTGTCAGTGATTTAACCAGCACGGCTACCACAGCATTCTGCAGCGATATGCCATTCCATCTGGTTTGTGCTTAGCGGGACTATCATTTGTTTTTCAACAGGACAATGACCCAACACACCTCCAGGCTGTGTAAGGGCTATTTGACCAAGGAGAGTGATGAGTGCTGCATCAGATGACCTGTCTTCCACAATCACCCACACTCAACCCAATTGAGATGGTTTGGGATGAGTTGGACCGCAGAGTGAAATAAAATCAGCCAACAAGTGCTCAGCATATGCGGGAACTCCTTCAAGACTGTTGGAAAAGCATTCCTCATGAAGATGGTTGAGAGAATGGCAAGATTGTGCAAAGCTGTTATCAAGGCTGTCATCAAGGCAAAGGGTGGTTACTTTGAAAAATCTCACTTTATTTTTATCATACTGTACATGGGGGGGGGG